>NC_060275.1:105042482-105353380 GCF_021613505.1 Equus quagga
ACCGCTGTCCTTTCTCCTGGTTTGATTTTCTTATTACATATATACCACTGTTATTTTTTTCTTTTTTTAAACATATATATATGTTTAAAAAATATATATATATGACATATATAATAATATCATAATATTATAATATCATAATATCATAATAATCATATATATATATGAGCTAGCATCCATTGCCAATCCTCCTCTTTTTTTTTTTTTGCTTGAGGAAGATCTGCCCTGAGCTACCATCCGAGCCAATCCTCCTCTACTTTTTGTGTGTGGGACACTTCCACAGCATGACTGATGAGTGGAGTAGGTCTGCACCTGGGATCCAAACCCGTGGACCTGGGCCACTGAAGCAAAGTACCCAGAATTTTAAACACTTGGCTGTGTGGCTAGCCCCTCCAGTATTACCTTTTTTTTTTTTTTTTTTCCATTCAGCCTATGAGCAGTAAAACTTGCTTTCTTGTTTTATTGAACCATTTTTCTGTGTGTGTACAGGATTCTAGGATGAGTTTTTCCACTATTGTTTTATGGAAGATATATGGTGTACTCTGCTTTTGATGATGATAAGTCTGCTGTAATTCCATTTTAAATTTATTCTCCCTGTCTTAGGTTGACTTCAGAATTATTACTGTGTCCTTTGTGGTCTGTAGATTCACTAACATGTCCAGGCTCTGAATTGTTTTTTGCTTTCTGTTTTTCTTGGTCTGTGTACTAATTTGCCAGGGCTGCTATAACAAAGTACTACACACTAAATGGCTTAAACAATAGAAATTTATTGTCTTCTAGTTCTGGAGGTTAGAAATATGGAATCAAGACGTTGCCAGGGTTGATTCCTCCTGTGGTTTCTGAAGGGAGGATCTTTTCCAGGCTTCTCTGCTTGGCTTGTAATTGGTGCTGTTCATGTTCACATGGTGATCTCCTGATAGTTGCATCTCCATGTCCAAATTTTCAATTTTCATAGGGACATCAGTCATATTGGATTAGAGTCTGCCTTAATGACCTCATTTTAACTTAATTATCTTTGTAAAGACCCTAACTCCAAATAAGGTACCGGGGGTTAGGACTTCAACATAGGAACTTTGCTGGTACACACTTCGACCTATAACAGTCTGGAATCAGTAGGTTTTTGTGTAATTATTAGGATTTTTATACTTATATAACATCCATTATTTCTTTGAATTTTCTTCTTCCTCATTTACTGTTTCATTATGAAACTTGTATTTGATATAATTTCTGCCAAATTTATTTCTAGCGTACTAATGCTCTCTTCAACTAAATTGAATAGTTAAGCATATTCTTTGATGTAAAAATGAGTATTAGCTTTAAAATATTTTAAATTTCTAGTTCTTTTTGGTTCCTTTTCTCCTTTTGATGTAATGACCCATCCTTTCCTTTTGACCTCTGTTTCTTCTCTTATGACTTTCGTTATTGCAAGCCACCTATTTGACAATCTTGCTCAAATTTTTTATTTTTTTGTCTGTGTGTGCTTGATGAATTCAAATACTTCTTTTGTCCGTTCACTATCCATCTTGGAGACATGATCCTAGATGCCTTTTTAGATTTTACATACACATGTCTTCAATGGTGTGTGGTAAGTGCTAATGGGGATTTCGGTGGAATTCCTCCAAAATATAGTTTGAGAAATATCCATAAAGAGCCACTTATCTTTTGTCTGCCTGGTAACCAATTGGTTCCATGAATTGTAATAGATACAACTTTTTAATTCTTAACTATTGATTCTTGTCCATACATTTAATGTAAACAGCAACAAGTACACCAACAACACTAAAAAATAAAACATATCTTTCGCCTATGCTGCAGATTTTGGTTTCAATTTACTGCAAGAATCTTTTTTTCTACCAAGAACTCCTAACAGACCACATGCTTCCTTGCTACTTTTTTTAAAGCTGGTGGATGGATAGTTTATTTCTCCTTTCATGGTGTTAACATCAAATAGTCTTGCTTTCTTCAGGTATCTCCATTCTCATAGCATACCTTGAAGAGACCAAAAGTCATGGTTTATAATCTTCAGGATATGTAAACACCAAATTCTTGGTGCCCAGGGCCTGTATCTAGTTTAATTTCATCCAGAGGCATCAGGCTGGCTGCCAGGTGGAAATAGTCTACCTGGTACTAAGTCCTCTCTTTCTTCCTTTTCCCCAGTGAATTTTCTTTCATTGTTTCTAGCTTGTTGTATTGTGTTTTAACTTTTAATTTTTATATACCATTTTAATTGTTTATAGTAACAGCCATGTCTTTATTAGCTTTATCTGCTTTTTTTTATGGTCATAACTTGCCTCAGATTTTTCTTTGCACAAAACCAAGATGTGGATTATATAATATTCATAATATCTCTTCTGGATGTAAATAATAGTATTCTTTTACCATGCTTTAATATTTTCATGCACAGAAGTAGAGATGAAAACCCAAATGATCCCAAAATATGAAAAAATAAGAAATATGCATTCCAAAAATCTTATTGTACTTCATAACTAATTATAGACTGATTTCTTTAAGCATGTATTTGTCCTACAGAAATGCATAGTTTTTATCGTAGATGTTAAATTATTCTCAGGAAATGTGTTTCATTGTTTTATTGACTTTTATCCAATGAATACTTGAAGATTTAATGCACTGGACTTCACATAAAAGGCATTTAACTTGAAAGTTGAGCTTAGAAGTTCATCCAATACATCCAGATTTTGTTTTTTTAACTTTCATGAAGAAAATGTCAAGCATTTTATTACAAGAATTAGAGTGAAATATGATCAATCTCTTTCCTCTAGGATTATTTGTTTTCTATATATGATTTACTTGTCACTATATTCATAGAAATTAAACAAGATACTGTGTGAAATCTTTTTCTACACTAAAAATTAAATAATATAAAATATAAAAAATAAAAATATATTAACTTAATAATGGCCTTTTCTTTGGTTTGCATTGTTTGGAACTATAGCTTAATTAAAGTTGAGTTTATTCTGACAAAGTTTGAAGACTATTTAGGACATATTTATTCATTCAGAATTTATTGAGCACCTCCTCAGTTCTAGTTACTGTGCTAGGCATTGTTTATTCAGTGAGGAACAAAGCAGATTTATTGGGGGATACTGACCTTAAACCAGCAGTCACACAAATAAATATTCAACTGTAGACTGTGATGAGGATTATGAAAGAAAATTGTACTTGCTGCATAGTGTACAACCTAGCTCAAGGATGAGGGAAGAATCTTTGAGGCAGGGACAGTCAGGCTGATGTCTGAAAATAAATAGGAGCTAATCAGGCCAAATTGACAGAGTGCCCGTGTGTGAGTGTTGGGAGTGGAGGAGTGTCCATGGTGAAGCAGCAGCACATGTAAAGATCCTGAGATGGGAAGGAGTTTGTGCATTTGAGGTTCAAAGAAAACCTGGGTGCCTACAATATAAGAAATAAGCAGTAAAATGGAAAGAGATGGGGCTAGACACAATAGGGCCTAGGTGTTACAGGGTCTTTTAAGTAAATAATTACGAGCTTCATATTTAGAGAAATGTGAAGACATTATTAACTTTTAAGAAGGAACGTATGTGGCATTAATGTTTTGATTGATTGATTGTTAAGCAATCACTCTTGCTTCTCTATGAGTAACTGAATTGTGGGGAAGAAGAATTTCGGGAAAAGCAAAAGTAGGTTAATTTCTGTAAACAAATTAATATATCATACAAAAAAGGGTAGTAGAGCATAGTTGGCTTATTTGCCTTTCCGTGATGACTGAAGGGATAATGGATTAATGTAGTGTATAATGTATTATGGAATCAGGATGACACCTAAGACATACTTGCAACGCATATATAAGTAACAAGAAATAATGGAAGGAATATTGGACAGGTAGACTTGAATTTTCTACCAAATAATTTTTTGACCTTGGTAAATCCCAACTTTCAAACAGAGTCTTATTGTGCACATTAATAAGGGGCATGAATGAGATAATTGTAAGGCTCTGATTTTGCTTCAAATGTCACTGATTCAACAGGAATTCAATGGTTATAAAAAACTAACAGCATGCCATACATCGTGCTAGATTTAGAGATTATACTAATGAAATATGCAGTCCCAATAATTATTGCAATGAAGGCAAGAAGAATAAGCAATTTCAAGGACAAATGATTGCATCACAATGCTGATGGCAGGATAACAGTGCTAAGCACAGAGGATGATGGTGTGATATACTTAAGGAAGAGCGACATTCTTGACTTAGACCAATTTAGGGAAGGCTCCTCAGAAGAGGAAGACGTTGAACTAATATTTTGCTATAAATAGAAAATGAGACAGGTAAAATGGATTGTTTAAGAGAGAGCTGCAATGGAATTTTAGGAATGACATATCAAAAGTAGATAAGTAGCATTCGAGGACATATAGGAACAGCACTTGGAGCACAGAGTACATGTTAAGAAGTGAGAGTAAGGATGAAGCTAGAGAACCTGATGGGCTACAGAGTATGAGTCCTGATAGGAGATTCAAAGGAGAATAGATCCCATCCAGAAATGTTTGGGAATGAATGGAAGGATTTTCCAGTGGGAAGTGACGTGAGGCATTTAGAACCAGTTTGCAGGCAGAGAGGATGCTTTACCATTCTACAAGTCTAGACTGGAGTTTAGTAATTGCAAAAGAAATTGAAAGGAGAAAACAGACTAAAACTTTTTTTAGGATGTAGAGTTGACAAGATTTTATGTCTATTGAGAGTGAGAAATAGGGATGCAGGACTGTTTAAAAATGGTTGGCAGGCTTCTCATGAAATTGAGGGACCAAAGAGTAAAGGAGGAGGATCCTGTCTGGGAGTGAGGGTGATAGAGTTAGGTTTAGACAGGCTATGTCCAGGGTGCTCTGTGGGCATGCAGGTGGGCAGGTATAGACGGACGTAGAACACTAGAGGGAAGATGTGGGCTAAAGAGTACAAATGGAAGATGCTAGGGTTTAAGTGGTGATTGAAGCCAAGCATAAAGCTTTAGGGAAACATATATGAACTCCTGACTCAGAATGGAATTCTACGGACCATAATGTTTTGAGAGGAAAGAAAAAACTAGGTCAACATAAAGAGTTTGAAAATGCGTTTCTACAGAAGAAGTAGAAACAAGAGAGCAGAAATAGAATCACAGTAGATAAGGAAGGAGAAAATCTCAAGGAGGATGAAGTAGACAAGAAATCTGATGCTCGAGTGAGCATAAAATAACACTGTATTGTATACATAAAAATGTGCTGAGAGGGTAGATCTCATGTTAAGTGTTCTTACAACAAATAATAGTAATAACAAAGAGGGAAGGAGGAAACTTTTGGAGGTAATACATATGTTTATGGCATAGATTGTGGTGATGGTTTTATGGATGAATCCTTATCTCCGAACTCATGAAGTTGTATACATTAAATATGTACAGCTTTTCGTATGTCAGTTATACATCAATAGAGTGATTTTAAAAATTCCAAAATAACCATAAAACCTTTAAAAATTGAGAAAAGAAAATTGTATTTTTCACAGTTAATTTTTTACCTAGGAAGTTATTTTCTCCTGAACAGCTTTAGCAGTGTCCAGGGGGTTGACCCAGACTCAAGAAGATTGAGTAGTGATAGAGAAAGAAGGCTATAAACTAATGTGACTCCTTGGATTCTGTGTTTGTTATAGACCTGTTCGTCTTATTTAGCCTTTTTATTTGTTGCCTTCTAGCCACCAATAATCCAGAACATGTGAGAATTTGCATATACCTCAACATGCTACTCATCCTGAACTCTTCTCATCTGCTTTAGTGATTGACACAATGTTTGTATCGGTTGGTAACCGAAGGAAAAACTAGTTTAACAATAGGAAATAATTTACCAGCTTGCATACCTGAGAGTAGACAGGCTCCAGGCACAGGTAGAATCAGAGATACAAATGATGTGATTAGGATTCTAACCAATCCCCTAAAGCTGCAATCTCATAAAGTATGTGGAGTCCAAGTCCCAAGATTCGCAGGCAACAGTTCAATCAATTTCTCTACTCTGTTATAAAAAGGATTGTCTTGCTTGCAGCCAGATATAGAGGGATTTTAAGTGCCCGAATATTTGTCAGTTCTACATTTTAGGGTCTGTCTTTAAAACTTTCCTTTTCTAGGTACTAGTTTTCCTATCAATTAGAGTCTTTTGGTTGAAAAGAAACCAATTTGTTAACAAACAAAAAAGAAAATATAAAAATATAAAAGAAGATAAATTCACTTTAAGAAAAGGTATATATCTTTTCTTTGAGCCTTATTGGACTACTCTTCAAGCACCACGCTGGACTGACAGTTAATCTGTTTCGAATAACTGTCTGGATTTCTGGTTTAAACACTGGGAAGACTGAATTATAATGTGCTCTCCAACAGAACTTTCTGCAATCGTGGTTATGTTTTATATTTGCACTATCATTATTGTAACTAGTAGCCACATGTGACTATTGAACTTTTGAAATGTGGCCTGAACAACTAAGAGATTGAATGTTTATTATATTACTTTAAATTTAAATAGCTACTTGTAGCTATTGGCTCCTATATCAGACAGTGGAGGGTTAGAGGGATCAGGAAGGAAATGTGGCCTCATGTATAAAATATATACAAAAGTATGAGTCTGTGAAGGCCACATCAAATCATAGGCATACCGGACAAGATTAAACACTGTGGATCTAACAGCCTAACTCTAATATGTAAAAATATTACGAACACTGGAGGAGTGAAGTCTTACTCTCTTTTCTCTGGTTTCAAATAGCCTACTTTGTTATTGTTCAATGTATATGTATATGTGGGTGTGTGAGTGGGTACTTGCTCTCAAAGGCATAATTTAGTGGATCACCTTCTTGCTGCAACAGAATCTGACTCTGAGTAATTTAAGCATAAAAGTAACTTTCCAGATGGATACTGGATAACTCACAGAATTGGCAGAACGGCCAGTGAGTCACATTTGAAATAAAGCAGGAACCAAGGGAGCTGGTGGCTGTAAATGCAGCCAAGTTGATACCCTGGGAACAAATGGGTCAGAACATTGCCATTGACCCTTCTGCTCCCGGACTTGGCACTGCTCCTACCGCTGTGTTCTTGATAACACGCCATGAATAATATCGGATCTGTCCCTTAGAGGGCTGGCTGCCCCAAGCAGAGAAGATGCAAAGTCTCGCTCCTGAAGTTTCCGTAATTGAGACAGAACTCTGTTTTCTACCAAAAGTCTCACAATGGGGTGTCAGTTTTTCCAAAATAAGTTGGGGGTCCATAAAAGACATATTTACGTATACACCCACATACACCCCCAGCACATAGTTTAATATAATTCCCACACTCTATGGGAAAATTTAATAGATTTCACTTTTGTTTTACTTCATTATTTTATTTTATCCATGGTGTCTCCAGGATATGTTAAATATCATTCATCCTGTTTTAAAATAAACAAAAACTCAGAAAAATTAGAGATCACTGTTTTTTCCAATGCCCACTTTTTTTTGAAGAAAGGAATTAGTACTTTATATATATATATAAATATATATACACACACACACACACACACGGCTGAAAGTAATGATTCATAAACTTGTTCTGAAACATCTCGTCTTCTCGGTAATTGCTTGTTCAGTTCATTAGTTGCTTTGCATGCATGGGTTCTTTCTATTGTTCTATCAAAATTATGAGAAGTATTAAACACGTCTATAGTTTTCAAGGCAATATAAACTACTTTTAATTAAAATAAGAGGACAGTAAGCAGAAAGGAAATGCTATAAGAGAGACATACATATTTTACTTGGAATTACGTTTCTCTCTTATATACGACTTATGTTATGGGTTTATGTTTTTTGTTTTCTAGCCTTGCCATTTTACTCCTGGTCTTTGAACCCTGTTATTATTGTTCCATTGAATTAAATTGACCATGAGGAGTTTTCAGTTTTATTACTATTTTTATAACTGTTTAGATAAAGAAGGGTAAAATGATATCTAATTACACATCGATTATCAGCATAAACAACATTAAGTAAATATTTATGTTTCCAGGGGGAGGAGCGTCAATATGTAGTGCAGCTGTGGAGACTAAAGACTCTTTCTGGAGGGCTGTTAATTTGCATATAAGTTATTTCTAGTCTACACTTTGCAGCTGCATTTTTCTTAGTGTCTCTAAGACACATTGAAAATAACAAGATAAGTATAGGCTGTGTTTGTGTTAATGTATTAAAAACAAAGCTTTGATTTAGTATACATCATTATGGGACAAATATGGATAAGATATACAGCTGTAGTTTTCAACTTTGTTTGGATATTAGAATCAAGTGAGAAGTTTTAAAAAGTCCTTAGGCCCAGTCTGTGCACCAGATCCATGAAGTCAGGAAATGTGAAAATAGAACCTTGAGATCAATATTTTTAAAGCTACAGAAATGATCCTAAATTAGTGTCTTTCAGAACTGCCAGGTTTTAGGCTCAGTTTACTAATAATGGGTAAGTAAGTGACAACAATCTTTAATAGTGTTAGAAATTGCTACTTTGTTTTAATAACTGGCATCGGTAAAATAGTGATCATCTTAATGCAACATAGATGTGCTTAATCTTTTTGCATGGTCTTGAATAACACTGAAACATCTTTTTTTTCACTTTATTTTAAAATTTTTTAAAATTTTATTGCGATCACATTGGTTTATAGTGTTATGTAAATTTCAGGTGTATGTCGTTATCTTTCAGCTTCTGTATAGACTGCATCGTGTTCAGCACCCAAAGTCTAGTTACCATCACTGACATATGTGCCCCTTTACCGCTTTCACCCTCTCCCTACCCCTTCCCCTATGGTAACCACCAATCTGTTCTCTCGTATGTGTTTGTATGTTTGTTTTATCTTCCACATATGAGTGAAAACATATTCTGTTTGTCTTTCTCTGTTTGACTTATTTTGCTTAGCATAGTACCCTCAAAGTCCCCCCATGTCATTCGTTTCAGCATTATTCATAGTAACCATGACTCAGAAGCAACTTAGGTGCCCGTCAAGAAGTTTCATCGGATGAAAGTTCTAAATGAAAGTATTCTTCCTCTTTTAAAAATATATTGTTAAATGAGACTGAGTATTTTTTTCTCTATGTACATCTTCATATCACCTTTATTATTTTATTATGTTTATTTTCATTTCTATTGATATAATACATGCACTTGGAGGGAAAAGGCAAATAGTAAAAAAGCAGTTAAAACAAAATTCATATTCCTCTGCTTCCCTACCATTCCTTTCCTTACAGATAAAAACCACTCTTGTAATATTTTAGTCTTTTATTTTAACATGACTAGACTTTATCTTGATTTTTCCACTATGATACATGAGGGTCTACTGATTTACTAACTTTATGTTTTTTTGTCTTCTCTCCATATCATTTTATCATTAATTTTATGGCTTTTCCCTTGGTTGTGTTTTTAACATATGTAAAATACTGACATCTTTATTCCCTCCCTCGTTAACTATAGACAGGTTGCAATTACTTCCCACTTTTTCAAATGAGGGTGTAGAAAACCATACCATTGGATTCAGAAGGCACTGAGATAGATGGCGGGAGTTTGGGCAAGCTTCATCCCTAGTTCCCAAGCTTACTTCTCCTAGACATCTTAATTCACGTTTCTCTTAAAAATTTTAGCATTTAGTTTTTCTAAGAATATGCTCTATTGTTGGGAGAGGTTTGTGACTAGTTGTTGAGTGTTCTGTTTGGAGTTGTCATTTACTCTTCCTATAATTTCCCATTTACCTTTATGTTTTAGAACTACATCTCACTCCCAGCCTCCACTATACT
Source organism: Equus quagga (assembly GCF_021613505.1). Taxonomy (NCBI): domain Eukaryota; kingdom Metazoa; phylum Chordata; class Mammalia; order Perissodactyla; family Equidae; genus Equus; species Equus quagga. Next base: position 105,052,258 of record NC_060275.1, read on the forward strand.
TGGCATTTTTTTTTTTTTTTGAGGAAGATTAGCTCTGAGCTAACTGCTGCCAATCCTCCTCTTTTTGCTGAGAAGACTGGCCCTGAGCTAACATCCATGCCCATCTTGCTCCACTTTATATGTGGGACGCTGACCACAGCATGGCGTGCCAAATGGTGCCATGTCCACACCCAGGATCCCAACCAGCGAACCCTGAGCTGCCAAAGCGGAACATGCACACTTAACCACTGCACCACCTGGCTGTCCCCTACTTGGCATTTTTGACTCCTAAGTTTTTCAGAAAATAAGCAAGACAGGCCTAAGTCCTGCACAGTGGAGCTCTCCCACACATTTTTAAAGATATGGTTTCCTTTCTCCTTCTATATCATATAAAATCATTATTTTGTCATTTGCAATTTGTCTTTGAAGAACTCACTGAAATATCTTTTGTGTTGAGGGCAACCCTTAGAAACTTTTCTTGGCAAAGTGTTTAAATCTTTTTTTGTTTGTTTGTTTGTTTTTTGCTGAGGAAGATTCACCCTCAGCTAATATCTGTGCCAATCTTCCTCTATTATTTTTGTATGTGGGTTGCCGCCACAGCATGGCCACTGATGAGCGGTGTAGATCCACGTCTGGGAACCGAACCTGGGCCACCAAAGCAGAGTGCACTGAACCCAACCATCAGGCCCTGGGTTTAAACACTTTTTTTTACTTTTTATTGAGATTATGATAGTTTAAAACCTTGTCAAATTTCAGTTGTACATTATTGTTTGTCAGTCATATTGTAGGTGCACCACTTCACCCTTTGTGCCCATCTCCCACCCCTCCTTTCCCCTGGTAACCACTAATCTGTTCTTGTTGTCTCCATGTTTAACTTCCACATATTTAAACACTTTTTATAGTTTAATGAGCCTTCAAGGAGAAGAAGAAATAAAAAGTTTGTGCTTCGTCCCCCCACCTTGAGCAGAAAGACTTCAGGAAACCTCGTTTAAAGGAAAATGTATATTGTTTAAGTTACAGTGTTTTTTGATAATGATAGGTGGTTTGCAGAGTTTACATGTGCCAAATATTGGGGCTATACAAACATGCAAAAATACTGTATGATGTCAGCATTATTATCAGAGCCAGCTAAATAGTCACTACTGATAACTACGATATTGACTTCGCTGTTGTCCATTGTGTTAGATCTTAGGCAATAGTGGAAAAAAATCCGCTAGGATGCTAATGCAGCAATAAAAGTACTTTCATACATTTTCACATCAGTAAATAGTTGTGTTTACATAGGCTATGTAACAATGCTATTTTCCACCCCCTTTGTCCATAATTCCTTAAGTTATTTTATCATATCTTGTATGCTTTATAACGTATTTATCTGAACATCCAAATATAGAATTTAATCAACATTTGTAATTAAAGAATTAGCAGAAGAAAATTATAGTTTTAAAAGACACTAAGATTTATCTGATAGTTTTAGAATGAATAGAAATTGATTCTCAACATTTAATACAGCTTAAATTTAATTCTGGAAAAGCATGAAGACAAATATGATGACCTTTAGAGATGTCTTCTAAATTTGCTTTAAGATGTCTTCTAAATTAATTTATGTGATGAAGAAATGAACTTTATTCATGCTAGTAAGAGGGACTCATTTTGTCCATGCCTCTCCCCCATCCCAATTCAACAACAAAGATGCTTATCAGTTAAGAGTACTTCCAAAGTTCTAGAAATTCATCATAGGTTATGTTTTTTTAACTAAGTATACTTTTTTTAATTAAAATTTTTATTGGCATAATTACAGATTCACGTGTATTTGTGATAAATAATGCAGAGACATTCCTTATAAATTTTGCCCAATTTCCCCCAACAGTAATATTTTCCAAAACCAGGATATTGGTATTGGTACAATCCACCAATTTTATTCAGATATTCGAAGGTCTCCTTGTAGTTACTCATGTGTATATATGTGTATTAAGTTCTATAAAAATGTTATCATCTGGGTAGGTTCTCATATACCCACCACCACCGTAATGATACTGAGTAATTCCAATACCACAGAGATCTTTCATGTTGCCTCTGTAATGCTCCAGTTTTCTTCCTGCCACCATCTCATCTCCCCCATGCTCCCTCATCTCTAACCCCAGGCAAACATTACTCTCTTCTCCCTTCTACAATTTTTCCATTTCAAAAATGTTATAGAAATGGAAATATATAATATGTAACCTTTTGGTCTTTGCTGTTGTTCACTCAGCATAAGTCTCTGGAGATTCACTGAAATTGATGCATGTATCAGTAGTTTTTTCCTTTTCTTGCTGCCTATGACTCCATGTGCCACAGGTGGGTCAACTATTCATCTGTTTCAGGACATCTGGGGCTGTTAAAAATAAAGCTGCTATGAACATTCATTTATAGGTGTTTGTGTGAACAAAAGTTTTCATTTCTTTGGGATAAATAAGTGTGCAGTTGCTGAGGTGCATAGTAGTATGATATTTACTTTTTTAAGAAACTGCCCATTTTCTAAAGTTGTTGTGATATTTTATAGCCTCACTAGAAATATATGAGTGATCCAGTTCCTCACATCTTCTCCAGCATTTAGTGTTGTTGCTATTTTTTATGTTGGTCATTCTGATAAGTGAGTTGTGATATCGTGTGTGGTTTTAATTTTCTTTTTCCTAATGGCTAATGATATTTAACATGTTTCCACGTGCTTACAGTCATGTGTCACTTGATGGGGATGCGTTCTCAGAAGTGTGTCATTAGGCGATTTTGTCATTGTATGAACATCATAGTGTACTTAGACAAACCTAGGTGGGATAGCTTACTACACACCTAGGCTGTATGGTACTAATCTGATGGGACCACCATCATATAGTCAATCTGTGTTGACTGAAATATTTTGTGGTGCATAGCTGTATTTGTAATCTGTATTTTGTAATTTGTAACTTGTATCTTTGGCAAAATGTCTGTCCATGTCTTTTGTTCATTTTCTATTTTATTTATAACTGTTAAGTTTTGAGAGTTCATTATATGTGCTAGACACTATTTGTGGGATGTGTAGTTTGTAAATTCTTGCTCCCAGTCTCTAGGGATTTATTAAATTATGTTTTAATTCTTTTCATGTAGGCTTTCATGAAAAAAAAGTTTTCATTTCACTAAGGTCCAATTTATCATTTTTTCTTTTATGCATCATACTTTTGGTGCTGAGTCTAAGAATTCTTCTCCTTGTGCCAGGTACCAGATTTTCTCCTTATTTTTTTCCCCCAAAGTTGTATAGTTTTAGGTTTTGTATTTATGGCTACAAGGCAATTTGAGATAACTTTTGTATACAATGTGAGGTTTAGGGCAAGGCTGATTTTCTTTTAATCTATAGATATCCAGTTGATCCAGCATAATTTATTGAAAAGTCTATCTTTCCTCCTTTGAATTGATTTCACACCTTTGTTAAAATTCAGTTGAGCATATTTGTGTGGGCCTATTTCTAGGTCATCCTTTCTGTTCCATTGATCTATCTGCCTCTCAACCAAGAACACACCTTCCTGGTTACTGTAGCTAGATAACCAGCATTAATATCAAAGACAGCAATTTTTCTTCATTGTCAAGATTGTTTTAACTAATTTAGAGCGTGTGTCTTCCCATAGAAATTTTAGAATAAGGTTGTTTATGTCTATAAATTATCTTGCTGGAATTTTGATAGGCATTGCATTAAACTTATTGATCAATTTGGGAAGAATCGAAATTTTACTGTGTTGATTCTTCTAATTCTTGCTCCTGATATCTTCACTTATTTAGTGTGATTTTTTAATCAACATTTTGCAATGTTCAGCATACAGTACATAAAACATCCTGTGCATGTTTTATTATTGTGCCATTTATTAAGTTTATGGTTTTCTTTGGAGTGTTTGTAAATGACTTTGTACTTTAATTTTAGTTTCTACGTGTTCGTTGTTACTATTGATGTATATTTGTTCATCTTCTATCCTGCAAATTTGCTGAACTCACGTTATTTATAGGATTTTTTGGTTTGTTTGTATTGTAGATTTTCTACATAGATAATGATGTCCTCCACAAATAGGCAGAATTATAATTCTACCCTTGATCTGTATGCATTTTTATTTCCTTTTCTTTCCCTATTCCTGCATCGGCTAGAACTTACAGTTTTATGTTGAATAAGAGTGGTAAGAGATGACGTTTTTGCTGTGCTCCTAATCTTAGGGAGAAAGTATTCAGTTCTTCACTATTAGGTATGCTATTAATTGTAGGTTTATTATAGATGCTCTTTATCATATTGAATTAATTCTTCTCTATTTCTATCTTGTTGAGAGTTTTAGTCATGAATGGATGTTGGGGTTTGCTAGGTGCTTTTCTGCATTAATTGATATGACCATATGCTTTTTTCTTTCTTATCTTATTCATATGGTTGATTACATTCATTGATTTTCACTTGATCTTAGCCAAAATGCCGAGAAGCAATATATTCATTGATCTTCAAAAGTTGAACCAGTTTTGCATACATGGTCTAAATCCACTTTATCTTTTTATACACTGACGATTCAGTTTGCTAATATTTTGTTGAGGATTAATGCATTCAATTTCATGAGAAATATTAATAAGTAGGCTTTTTTGTTTGTTTTTGTACTGGCTTTCAGTGTAATATTGGCTCATTAAATTACTTGAGCAATGACCCCTCTTCCTATATTTTCTGGAGGATACTTTGTAAAATTGGTATTAATAGTTCTTTAAATATTTGGTAGAATTATCCAGTGAAAACATCCAATGTAAAGCGACCATCGGGACCTTTTTAATCATGAATACAATTTCTTTGATGGTTATGACCAATTCAGATCTTCTGTTTCACCATGGCAGTGTGTGGTTTTTGAGGAACTGGTCGATTTCTTTTAAGTTTTCAAATATATGAGCATAAAGTTTTCATAGTATCTCCTTACCTTTTAAAAGGCTGCAGTATCTGTAGTGTTAACAATTCCATGTTTTATTCATGAATTAGTGATTTTTCTATTCTTCCTCCTTTTTAAAAAATATTTTTCAGTCTTCCTAGAAGTTTGTCAGTTTAATTGATTTCTTTGAACAAGCAGAATTTTGTTTCATTGATTTTTCTATATTTTTTCTTATTTTCAATTTTATTGACTTCTCTTATCTTTATTGTTTCTTTCCTTCTATTTACTCAAGTTTATATTTCATTCTTTTGCTTGTTCTTGAGATAGAAATTTAAGTTATTGATATGAAAGTTTATCTCATATCTAATGCAGGCATTTAGCTATGAAGTTTCTTCTCAGCACTGCTTTAGGTGCCTTCTGCATATTTTGATATGGTGTTTTTCCTCTCATTTGGTTATAAATATTTCTCATTTCCTTTGAGACCCTCTTTGACTCAGGAATAATTTGCAATGTCTTCTTAAATTTCCATATATTTAGAGACTTTTCTGTTGTCTTCCTGTTCATTTCTAGTTTGATTCCATTAAATCATATAACACATTCTGCATTTTAAATTTTTGAATTTTGCTTTATGGCCCAGGATTTGGTCTATCTTGGTGAATGTTCCATGGATCCTTGAAAAAAATATATACATATTATACTTTTTAATCAATATCTATACAGTATATCAACATCTATGTATGTAATTGAATTTGAAGTTAGTTTTTTGTAAGCAGCACATAGTTGGATTGTGTTTTTTGATCTCATGTGCTTTTTCTATCTTATTGTTATCTTTGAGACATTTACTTTTAACATAATTGTTAATACGTAATATGTTAATGAATAGGAGTGTATTTATTATACCTTTTCTATTTGTTTTCTCTGGTTCTCATTTCTCTGTTTCTCTTTTCACACTATTCTGAGGGTTGCATGAACATTAAGAGACTGTCATTTAATTTACAATGTTTTTGAGTGTACCTCTTTGTGTAGTTTCCACTGTGGATGCTCTAGATATTATCATATACATATTTATAACAGTCTACTGATGTCAACATCTTACCACTTTGAGTAACTATGAAAACCTCACTTCCATTTTGGTCCTTTTATTTTCCTTACTTTAAAATATTAACTAGGTCTGGTGGTCTAGTGGTTAAGATCTGTGCTGTCACCGCTGTGGCCCTGGTTTGTTTCCTGGTCAGGGAACCACACCACCCATTTGTCAGCTGTTATACTGTGGTGGTAGTGTGGTGCTGTGATGCTGAAAGCTCTGCCACCAGTATTTCGAATACCAGTAGTGTCAGCCGTGATGGAGAGGTTCAGCATGTGGTATACGTGCTTCTAGATTGGACAGACAAGGAAGAATGACCTGACCACTCACTTCCAAAAAATTGGCCATGAAAATCCCATGAATGACAGTGGAGAACTGCAAAAAAGACCAGGCAGGGTTTCTGCTCTGCTTTACTCAGGGTTGCTAGAGTTGGAATTGACTGATGGCACTAACGACACGCTTTAAATTATTGCAGTCTTGGATATCAGATGGTGTTATAATTTTCACTTCAATATCTAAATATGCTTTACAAAATTCATGAGGAAAAGATAACCTATTGTATTTATTTATATTTCTGTTTTTCTTATTGCTCTGCCTTCCTATTGCTTCAAGATTACTTCATTTGTCATTTTCTTTCTGTTTGAAGAATTTCCTATAAGATTACATCTAATATCAACAGATTCTGTTAGTTTTCCTTCATCTGAGAATGTTTTTATTTCTCTTCATTCTTGAAGGAAATGTCTATAGTATAGAATTCATAGTTGACTGTGCTTTTCTTTCAAACTTGCAAAATGAAATACTACCACTACCTTCTAGTTTCCATGGTTTCGTAGGAGAAATCCACTGTCATTTGAATTGTTTTTTCTCTGTAGATAATGCATCGTTTCTCTCTGGCTCTCTTCAACACTTTTTCTTTATCTTTACTTTCTTTTGAAGATTAATTGTGATAAAGGATGGTGTGGATTACTTTGCATTTAACCTGTTTGGGTTTTTCTCAGCTTCTTGGATCTGTAAGTTGTGTTTTTAACCACATTTGGGGGGTTATCAGTCATTATTTCTTCAAAATTCTTCCAGCTCCAGACCTTGCACCTCTCCTCCTGGGATGTATTACTAGAATACATCTATTGAGTCCTTTGTTATTAGCCCTTGGGTCTCTAAGGCACTGTTTATTATTTTACAGACTATTTTCTCTCTGCTTTAAGGTTGAGTTTTATTATTCTGTCCTCAAATTGACCAATTCTATCCTCTGCCTTCTCCATTCTACTCTTAAACCTATTGAGTGATATCTTTTGTCTGTTATTGTGTTTTCTAATTCTATAATTTTTATTTAGTTATCTTTTTAATAACTTCTATTTCTTTTTTTTTTTTTTTTTTGAGAAAGAACAGCTGGTCGCTAACATCTGCCACCAATCCTCCTCTTTTTGCTGAGGAAGACTGGCCCTGATGGCCCTAAGCTAATATCCGTGCCCGTCTTCCTCTACTTTATATGTGACATGCCTGCCACAGCGCGGCTTGGCAAGAGGTGTGTAGATCTGCACCCAGGATCCGAACTGGCACTCCCTAGGCCGCCGAAGCAGAATGTGCGAACTCAACCACTGTGCCACTGGGCTAGCCCCTAATAACTTCTATTTCTTTGCTGAGATTATCTACTTTTTCATTTGTTTCAAGTGAAATTGTAATTTATTATTGAAGGCTTTTTATAAAAGCTACTTTAAAATCCTTATCAGATAATCGCAACAATTGATTCACCTTGGTGTTGGCATCGGTTGATTGTCTTTTGTCATTCAAGTTAGATTTTCCTGGTTCTTGATATATAACGTAAATTTTTATTTCCTAGACATTTTTTCTGTTGTTATCAGAAACTCTGAGTCCTATTTAAGTGTGCTATTTTAGCAAGTTTAGGTTTAGCATGTGAACCTTGGCCTACTTTTATGGACTGTGGTTCAAATGGCAGTAAATGTTCAGTGCTTTTTGCTATTTTGGTCTGCCTCATTTATCTGGAATCATTGGGGTCCTGATTCATCCCAGATGCTGCTGCTTGAGGGGGATAAGTGTGTTTTCTCTAGGCCAGTCTGCTTAGTGTCTCTTGTGGAAGAGGGGTATGGTGGAATTTCCCTGCTGGTGACCTCCAGCTTCCCTGATGTCTTTGGATAGGGATGGAGAATCTCAAGACCATGAAGTCAAAGAGGCTTCCTAGACCAGAACAGCTGATGTTTGGTCTCTCCAGCAACTGTGCCTGCCTGTCTCAGGAGCTCTTAGTAGAAAAAAGGTGTCTGACATTCTATGAGGAAGCAGAATGCTTCCACTGGCTGTCTATTCTTCATGGAGCTCCCAAGCACTCTGAAATTGTGTGCTTACCTGATGTTGTCAGAGGTACTTCTGTTTGATCCAGGGGAGAAATGAGCTTACATATGTTCCTTCTGTTATCAGGATTGGGTGTCAAGAGACACCAAGTCTGGGTGGCTTTCTTCTGTTGGGTTGTAGGACACAAGACACCCTATTGCTGTCCTATTCCTCCAGACACTGGGTCACAGGCAAGCTCACCTTCTTCTTACCACCTTTCAGAAGTCACTGATGATTGTCTCTTGTGCCATTTCCAGGGTTTATAATTGTGCTTACAAGGAAGGAACAGGAAAAAATGGGGCTACTCCATCTCGTCTGAACCAGAAGCCTAGCACACATTTTAGACGTTGAATTACCTTATTTACCTGTGTGAACACCCTATTTATCAATTTATCTTGTTGGGAGGCAGGTTCTACCAGTATGTTTCATGCATGGCTTTTAAAAAATAAATGCCATTAATATATGCTATTAAATCTAGTTAGTTACAGTTAGTGCTATTTCATGATGTAGTGCTATTTGTAGCACTATTTCAAGTGAAACAGAATTCATTGGGTTATGGTTGAATCTGGATTATTTGTTTGGATTTTGAGAGAGATTTTGTTCCTCTCTACATACATATTCAAATGTTTTTCAAGAAGATTATATTTGAATCTGGCCCACTTTTCCAGTTGTAGCATCTTGGAACTTACCTAAAATAGGGGATATTTTATTACTAAATTTATCATTTCCTATTTAGGTGAATGCTTTCCATGTGTACAGAGTTATCTCTAATCCTTCTCCCAAAAGTGTATTGCAATGGAGCTTTACCTCCTTCCAGAATATATCCAGATGAGAGTCAGGTTATCAAGCAGCCTTCCATAACCCTCATTCTCAGACCTTCTCCTAACTCAAGAATGCAGCACTGAGACCCTGGTTTTTATGTTTTACTCTGTCTTTTCTAAGTCTAAATTGCTGACAAATTATGACTGTTCCCTTGTTCTCCTCATCTTAAATTTCACTTATAACGTTCTTCATTTTCCTGGTCCTAATACTGACAAAATCCACAATGAATGCGAGAGAGTAAAAGGCAGCTAAGATTTTATTCTCGAATTTTTCTAAGTCAACCATGCTTCTCTTTTACCCCTGATGGGCCTGGTTTACACCTGCTTTCCCATAATAAAATATAGTGAACAGTTGATGATGAATTTTATGGTCACCTTTGCTCTGGGGCAATAAATACTTGCTCCTGACACAGTTCCCGGAATATTCATAGAATGACTTCAAATGCCCCCTTAACAGATTACAGCCAGTTACATAAAATTTGTTTAATATTTACTTATACTACGTACTTTGGAGTGAGTAAAATGTTAGTAACCTGTGACTACTTTAGTTTAGTCTTAGGCTTAAGGTAGGTAACAAGTGGAATCATTTTACTGCAAATTATAGGCCCAGATCACTGTCCGAACTCTACTTTCTCCAAGTTATATGCTTTGTCTTGAGAAGGAAAAAGCAAAATATGATCAGGAAAGTAGGTGAAGAATTATAGAATCATAGAATTTTCTTTCATAGTAAAGACAGCAGTGGTAGTATTGTTGAAGAAGTGAAATAATTATCATTTATTGATTGCCCAGAGCCAGACACCAGGATGGTCAAAGGGGTGCATTGTTCTGAATGCTGTAATGTCTATTAAAACAGCAGTGAAATGAATTGCAAGTATCACGCTTATAGTCTGATGTATTCCCAAGTTCCTCTATGTATAAATGTCTAAATGACTTGCCTTTCATTTAAAGTAGAAGTGAAGTTTCTACATAGCTTGTTCATCTCTATGGAAGAGAAAACAATTTACTTGTTTACATTAAGGTATAACGTTTTGTATTTAACATATAAGTCTATATTCTAATGTCTGTTGTCATACTTTTTGCAGATATTTAACAAATAAAGTTGTATTTTATCATGCATTTGTGATCCAGTTTGTCTTGGTGCCATGACAATAAAAAGCCAGTGACATAAATCTTCTTTAGTTCCAATCAACTAAAATTCAGACACCAAATAATGCCTGATATATAACTATTTACCTGTCATATGTAGTTAAAAATAAATATATCAATTTTAAGTTCATTAATATCTCTCTAAAAGTAGTCTGTTGTGGAATAGCACAAAATAAAGTGAAGCTGGAACAAGAGCTGTGGAAAAGTGGGAAACATCTTGCTGAATTTTTCAGAGTATTGACTCTGCTTCAACTGGTGTAAATGAATGAGTAAGGAAATCTATTTCTTTTCCTCCTGTTTCTGTCACATTTCTTGTGAGAATCTGATTCATATTTGAAGTTTGAAATGGAAAATAAAAGTAGAGCACTGTTTGGCTTCTGCTGTGTCAGATAATTACTTTCAAAATTCTGTAACTGAAAGCCAGTTGGGATTGGAACTGTGTTTTTGTTCCTGTGAAACAGAAATTCTGTCATGTGCAGCTACAGGATTTGACTGATGCTGCTGGAAGTTACCTTTCAACTTAGTGAGCATGAGTGAGTAGCTTATCCAGTTACAAGTGATGGGAAGGCTGTTAAGGAAAGATAATTACAGAAAGTTAACGTGCTTTCACATAATATAATATTATATATGCCACACAGTTCTTATTTTGAATATAAATAACAAAGCATACAACTTTCATTAAGAGAAATATTTTTTTCTGTCCCAACTAAATGCATGCTGAACAGCATATATATATGTATATATATATATATTATTTTTTTTTTCCTTTATGAAGGTGGAGGAATATCATTAGGCTCGCACATCTGATATCTGTGCCCAGTGTTATGTGGCTGGCATTTTGTACTTATTACTGTTTACTACCACACACAGTACCATCCTCATTTCAAATGAGGAAACTGACTTTTATACATGGTCTAAATAGAGATGACTTAGAGATTTATGTTTCTAACTGAAACCTCTCTTCTGAGCATCAGACTCCTATAGTTAATATGAATTTAATATTTATATTTGGAGGCTTTGCTGCCATCTCAATATTAAACTGTACGGAACTGGCTTCTAAGTCTCTCTCCTCACCTCAGCTCAGACTTTCTTTCCCTGTGGAATCCTCTTTTCAGTAATTACACTTCGGTGCACTCAGGTGTTTGAGCAACACGCCTGAGAATCATTCCTGACACCTCTTTCACACTTACCTCTCCCTAAACCCAATCTGTTAGTGAGTCTTGTCAGCTCCTCATCTAAAATGTGTCTAACATCTGTCTGGCTGTCTTCATTTCAACCCTCTCTGCTCTAATTTACTTTACCACCATCTCTCACTTTAAAGGCTGCAGTAGCTTCCTGATTGGTATCTCTCTTCCCCTCTTGCACCATCTGAACTCTTCCCTATCCGGCATCATGATTCATCCTTTATCAACAGAAATCTGGTCTGCTCATTCTAGGGTTTAAAATCCTTCTGTGGCTTCCAAGTGCATTTAGATTAAATTCCAAATTCTTAACAGGACTAAATGGCATGGTCTGGCCTCTGGATGCATTCCCAGCCTCGTCGATTGCTACTCTTTCTTTTAGCTCTCTCAGCTCCACTTGCTTTTTATCTCTTCTCGTAACAACTTCTATTGTTCCTTTATAGAACTTAGCATATTAAAATGTTTTAATCATCTGTGTTTGAATAGCTGGATTCATCACTAGATTCTAAACTCCTTAAGTGCAGATATAATGTATCTTCTGTTCGCCCTATGCCTCTGGATAGTCAGCAGATAGCCAAGCACTGGCACATAGTAGAAAGTCTATAAGCATTGAATAAAGGAAAGTCGAAAGAAGTAAGTAAAATTTCAGAATTGACATGTATAGTAAAAAGAAGAACCAGAATTGAAACATGGGCCTCCTGGTTTCCATTGTTTCTGGTTTTATCTCTTAAAATATATTGAATAGGGGGCTGGCCCTGTTGTCCAGTGGTTAAGTTCACACCCTCTGCTTCTGCGGCCCGGGGTTCTCCAGTTTGGATCCTGGGCATGGATCTACACACCGCTCATCAAGCCATGCTGTGGAGGCATCCCACAAGGAGAAACTATAATGACTTGCAACTAAGATATACAGTTATGTACTGGGGCTTTAAGAAGGAAAAAAAAAGAGGAAGATTGTCAATAGATGTTAGCTCAGAGCCGATCTTCACACACACACACACACTATATATATATGTATATTATAGAAAAGTTTGATTAGAGTTTTTTAAAATTATGGATGTTTACAGAGACAGTAAAGAAGACACAAGGGATAGCAGGGGTATTCTGCTCGTACATTCAGTCCATGAAAAACCTGGAATGTAATTGAAACCAAAAACAGAGCAATGGCCCTGGTGATGTTATCATCATCATCATACAAAATTAGATGTCTCACATCATTTGAGTCCTGGACATGAACCTTCTCAATGACAAAACACATAAGTGGAGATACTAAGTGAAAGTTTGGAATGGACATAAATTGTGATAAATTATCAATATCCACTTCACAACCCAATGAAAATGTGGAACGATCCCCAGAATATATTATTAGATTGAAATTTTTTAAGAATAACACATTCCACCAGTTACATGTATTTATTTAAGTTCCTTCCTCACCAAACAGTTGAAGTTTTATTTTTATCATGGAGAATCTAATGATATCTTGAATTAACTGACACAAACTTCAGCAAATGTTTGCAAGAATGAATTCTTGCTTTCTGTCTGAAGTCATCTCAGCTATGGCCTTCTTGAAAATTCTATCCATGTGTCTCCAAAGTAGACAGATTCCAACCCCAGCTGAAGTTGCTTGGTTATGAGTTCTCAGCACCCAGAGAGTAATAGAATATTTGAGGATTTGAAAATAATAGAGAGGTTCCATTTTTTTCACTGCTTACTCTATTATAAGCAAAATGGTAAGCACCATCTAAGCAGTTTTTCCATTGGTGTTAGTTTAATTGTAGGCAAAGAGTGGTAGAAATTCAACAATAATGAGACCGAGCCAGAGAGAGATTGAGACATTCCACAAACTGGTAAATATTAATAGGTGCTATATCCAATACAAATAAATATTATTTATCAGACATAACTTTTGAAAAAGTTAATTGTTTCATTTTGGTTTTACAAATAATTTTTTAGTGCAAGTTACTGCTGTTCATTGGACGTTTGTTGGAAGCATATTTAAATCCATTTAATTTCTGTCACTCTACCTTGAACTTTTGTCTGAAGTTTTCTGTTTCACTTTCTTTTTCTCTTTCTCTTGCTCTTCTTGCTAGATTTTTTTCTTTAGGTCTCATGACAGACTTTTATCTTTTCTCTTTTGTTACGTGGTCTTAGATCCAAGCTTGGCTCACACTAATTTAGTCTTCATTTTGCTTTGTCTCACTTTTCTTAGCTTTATTTCAGTCTTAGAGACACTGTCAGTATGCAGTGGTGGCATCATTCAGTCATTTGGGACAAGCCACGTTAAACAGTAATCACAAGTAGAACAGAAAGTTTACTGTTACAATAAGGAATACTGATAAAATATAAATTAGTGCTAATGTAAGTGTCACAGAATGGACATATTTTTACTTTTAAACATTAATGATATCAGGTATGTAACTTATTGATACTAGTATTTTTGTATAAAATACATTATTTTGATTTCCAACTGTAATAAAATAATGATGGATGATATCTTTTTAGAAGACATATAAGATATTTTCTTAAATGCATAGTCATTTATATCTCTAGTTTTAAAGTTTCTAAGAATATTAGGTTTATTGCATCAACAAGTTTGAAATTGTAGCCTATAAAATATGATTATATTTCAATTGTCTGTAATATATGTATTGGATTTTTGATCTTTTCATTGTCAATATTTGAAGAAAGATTTTGGTATATTTGCATATTGGATATTCAGAGAGTATCATGTCTTGTTGAAATGATACAATAACTCCCATACTGAGACTAAAAAGATTGTAGTGAAATTTGAAGATGAATAAAAATAGCAGAGACCCTACACACGTGGGGGTGGGGGCTAAACGTACTGTGTGTTGTACAATCCTTAAACTTTTCAGCAGCTGTAACTTTCTCGTATATCAAAGATTCCTCTCTACAACCTTAGGTTTTCTAACTATTTCTAGCACTGAGATTTATAATACTCTATGGCTACTAAATCTTGGATTATCCTGCCTTGTGAATTTTTTAAAAATTTGTAATGAAACACTACGTGTTATTAATGTGATACTTGTCACAATTTATATTTACACAAATACACATTTTTCACTGTAGATTCTAATTAAGCAAGATAGTTTATTTTAAAATAAATTAACTTTGTTCTTGCATTGTTTTACTATGGCTTGCCATGCAAATTATTCTTGAGGATATTAAAATGTTCTAGAACTATCTGCTTCAGGATATAGTTTATATTTTATATGCATGTACTTTTAAATAGCTACTATTGGATTGCTTATTCAGATTTTATAAATATTGTTTCCTTTATTATTTCATGGATTTTTCTTTCTTGCTTTAGCCTTAAATGTTGCTATTTCTAATTATTCTGAGAGATTTTGCTTTCTGAGATACAATTAAAAAGGTAATTGAGAGAAAACTTTTGCATTATGGTTCCGTTTACACAATTTATCTTAGCACCAATATGTTTTTTTTTCAGTGTTTATTCCTTAAATAAAAAAAAAACTTTTTGCATAAATTTTGATTTTTTCAGTGACAATTTTTTATTGGTGACAATTAATTCTACATCCTACTACATGGCATACTTATTTCAGAAAACTGCTCTAGCTGTGAATATAAGCCTCTGTGTGAGATAATAACTTGCAAAAAATAGTAATTAATATTCTACCACTGGAGTTATTGAGAGCTCACAGCAGAAAGTTGCCCTAAGCAGTATTCTTATATTTTTCAGTGATCTCAATTGGTATTTACCCAAATCACATTAGGGACTAATAGCCAAGCACATACTCATAATTTCTGACAATTAATAAAAATAATGCTCTTTTTCATTCCAATATTCACTTATTCATTAAACAGGCAAGTTTCGCAAGCTTTGCCATGTACCATCCTAATTTGGTATACGCCAAAATGAAATGTCTCTTCTCTCCAGGTCAGCCCAAAGTGGAAAGATCTTAGATTTGTGAAATGGTGTGTGCCAGAGACAGCTAGCTGCCCACAAAGATTCCTGCCCTCCTTCTCTAGAGGCCCCCTCAGTTGCCTGCATTTCCCAGTCCTGCTCCTATTTATAGCTATGTCTCTCGAATGAAATAAGACTGGAAGGGATTCATTCATGCTGCCTCCACAGGGGATCTTGTCCTCTTTTCCTTCTTTGCCTGTGGAACGCAGACGGTCCAGCAGAGGGCCCTGAGTCCCCAAGTCATGCCAGAACTGCAAGGTGGAAGGAGCCAGAATAGAATGCACCCCCTCCAACCCTCCAACCACTGCCACAGACAGGCTGGACTTTATGTGAGTTGCAAATATACCTCTGTCATGGTAACCCACTGGGATTCTAAGGTTAGCTCTAGCTGTACTTCAACTAATGTAGTGTCTAATGTGCAATGTATGCTTAAGTGACATGCTAAGTGTCTGTGTGGAGGGCAGTGAGGACAAGGAAGAGTTAGAGTACAAATGTGTGGTATCAGGAGCATGGAGGTGGCTTTTTGTAGAAGTGGTAGGAGCCTGTACTATGCTATCCTCTTTCCCTCTCTTTAATTTCGTTTTAGGTTATTTTATTTTCCTTTTTTAGGGTTAGAGTCTGTACATTCAAGGAGACTGATCGGAGGTACAGGTCAATATCTCGTAGAACTGATTGACCCACGTTGGGATAGCAACGGCAAACCTCATGAGCAAACCAGAAAATATCACTCTCACTTTAATAGATTTGCTTTACAAAATATAGGTGAAGCAATTGCTCTACTTCTGTAAAGTCAAATACAAGCAGACTAATGTATCATATAGCAATTTAGGGCACTAAGAAAAGCACTCGGTGCATGCGCAGGAGTCCGTTATGTTGACATTTTTACATCAGTGTCAACACAGCAGGGCCGTCTTAATTTAGAAATAACTGAAGACCTTTTGTGTTATTTTTAGCATTCTTTATTATTTTCTTTTTGTTTTCCTTAACTGATTATTCTGGTCTAATATAATTTTAAAAGTCTACCATGAATAGAAAGCTGAGGCCTAGTGATTTTTTCCTTATCATTTTTATTGTTGTGTAGTTGTTGCTACATTTTTAAAAAGAAAAGAACACTATTTTGACAATCTGTGAATGCTGTAAATTTTTCTCTTCTGAATTCATTCTCATTCCTATTTTAGAGAGAGCATTGCTGTACTTATAAATGTGCCAAGTTCCCATTACAGGTTTCACTATATTTTGCACTGCTTTTTAACGTACAAAGACAGAATTGAATATTCATTATTACTGAGTTCCTGAACTTTACTAGAAAAGGATCACAGTGTACATGTAAGGATTACTTAGTTTTGGCATGTTATGATTATAGATACATGTTGTTCATTTTCATTTCACAAGTAATGAATATTTTCAGTGTAAGAGCATTGAAAAATGCAGAAAAATAAAGGAAAATTTTAAAATCATGTTTTGCAGTATATTTCAAAAGTATCTCTCATTAACATTTTTCTGTGCCATTGTAGAGCTTTTTCTGTGCCTATAGACATGTTTATGTTGAAAAATAGGCTCATTCCTGCCCAAACTATTTCTAGTTTCCTATTTTATGATGGAAAACTTAAATAATCTTCCCATGAGTAAATATATTGATACAAAGCATTGTTGCTAGGTAATATTCCACTTTCAAATATACTATAATTTATCTAGTTAACTATGATGCAACGTTTTGTTTGTTTTCAGTGATTCATTATTGTATCGAATATTGCAATGAAGCTTATCATACAACCAACTTTGGTTTAAGTCTGTTTTCATTTGACACTTCTTCTATGGCAAGGATTGTGTTACAACCTGAGTCAAGTGTCAGTGAGTTTAAGAGCGTGGATTCAGGAGTCATGTCTCCGACACATGGATACTTTACTAGCTGTATGACCTCAGGCAAGTTATTTACGTTTTCGTCCATGTTAATTTATCTCTAAACTGTGTAGGGCTATCAATCTTTTAGGGGTATTGAAAAAATAACGTTGGTTAGTGCAGATAAAGTACTTAAAATTTTTTGGTTCATAGAAAGTATAGTTATTGCTTTTCGAAAAATTAACAAAGTAAAAGAAAGAGTGATAAGAACTAATGTGGTGCAATAAAAGGACAATGGCTCAGTGGGTTGAAACTATTGACAAGAGACAAGGTAGAAACCTAAGATGCACGCCACACAGCAGACGATTCCAGTTAGATCAGGGACCGATTTTAATGTCTAAAGTGAATGAAGCAGGTAGAAATATATATGGTCATTTTCAAAATAACAAAAAAGACAAGGACTTGGTCTCTCAGAGTGGAAGCAAACATGTTATTGTTCCACAATTCTATAAATGATTTTGTAAAAGTAAAATTACTGGCTCAAGAGCTGTGCACGGTTTGATGGCTTTTTGTACCTATTGCCAAATATATGAAACTTTGAGATGGATTCGAGCATGTGCACTCTGACCAAATACGAATTTGTATGTTTTTTTGCGTGTGAGAGAAGACGATCGGCCGTGAGCTAACATCTGTTGCCAATCTTCCTATTTTTGCTTGAGGAAGATTGTCCCTGAGCTAACATTTGTGCCAGTCTTCCCCTGTATTACATAGGATGCCACCACAGTGTGGCTTGATGAGCAGTGCTAGGTCCATACCCAGGATCCAAACCTGAGAACCCTGGGCTGCTGAAGCAGAGCACTCGAACTTAATCACTATGCTACTGGCTGGCCCCTGGTTTTGTTTTTGTTTATATCCTGACCATTTATATATATTCTTTGAGGTGTAATTGATATATAACATTATATTAGTTTCAGGTATACAACATAATGATTTGATATTTGTATATATTGTGAAATGATCACTACAATATGTCTAGTTAACATTTGTCCTCATACATAATTATAATTTTTTTTTCTGTCATGAGAACTTTTAAGATCTACTCACTTAGCAACTTTCAAATATGCAATAGAATATTATTATCTATAGTTACCATGCCGTACCTTATATTCCTGGACTTATTTATCTTTATTCTTCCTGTATTGTCTATCACTTTTCTATAGCCTATATAACTATTATTTTTATTTTAGAATTATTAAATATATATAAAATAAGTCTTCCATTTAGTGGTAAAATATATTGCTTTTTGAACTAGGTTTATTATTTTTTCATTGTTTTACTGATATTTATTGTTATTGATATAAAAATATGTTAATAATTTAGGGTCAACATCAGTCTTTTCCTCTGTTGTTTCTTTAGAAATGACAAGTTATGCTTAACAGACCAACCCAAATCATCAATCTTTCTTGTAGTCCTTTAATATTTATTTTATATTTTAAGTTTTAATCCAGTCAGATTCATTGTGGGTATTGCATGAACAATTTTAAGTTTATATTTTCCAAGGAAGGGACACTTAGTTATTTTGGCACCAATTTTAACTAATTACCTCATTCACTTTCCTCACTGATTTGAGATTTTTATCTTCATCATGGTTTACATTTTCTCTCACATGTGTGTATGTGTGTGTGTATATATATATCTTTATTCTATTTCATTAGACAATTTTCTTTCTAGTCTTTCAATAACATCAAACATCACGGTATCTTATTATTATCACTTACTGAGAATTGATGCATAGTTTACAAGTAACAATACTCACATATTTAAGAATATAGGTCAATGAATCTGGATGGATGTCTACACCCTAGTAACCATCCTTTGATCAAGGTATAGAGCTGTGTTGTTCACTACTGTAGCCACAAGTGTTTACGGAATAGTTGAAGTGTTGCTAGTTCAAACTGAGATGTTCTCTAGTACAAAATGAGTATCAGATTTTGAAGACTTAGTGTGGAAAAAAAATGCAATATATCTCATGGATAATTTTTTTATTTTGATTTCAAGAAGTGATGATAATGTTTTAGATATAATGGGTTAAATGAATGTATTATTACAATGAAGCTCACTTGTTTCTTTGTTACTCTTTTTAAATGTGTCTGATAGAAAACTTCAAGTTGCATGTATGGCCTACACTGTAATTCAGTTGGGCAGCACAGATAGAGATCATTTTTACTTCCTCAGATATTGTCTTGCTTCCCTCCCCCTGAGAACTACTGACCTGATTTCTGTCACTATAGATTTTTCTTGCCTATTCTAGAATTTTATATAAATGAAATAATGTTGAATGTACTCTTTTGGTTCGGGAATATTTTGCTCACTTTATCTTCAATTTTCATCCCTATCGTAAATTTGTTTCCATTTATGAGTATATCACCTTTGTTTATCGGTTCACCTGCTAATGAGCATTTGGGTTGATTCCAGTTTCAAGTTCAAATGAATAAACTTGCTATGGCTATACATATACAAGTCTTTATGCATATATAATTTCCTTTCCTTTGGGTAAAGTGACATTTCTAGGTTATATGGTAAGCGTATATCTAACTTTATAACAAACTGCCAGACTATTTCTAAAAGGCTTGTACATTTCCCATTCTCTCAGTAATGTATGACAATTCCTATTGCTCTACATCTGCACTTGGAGTTGCCAATCATTTATGTTAGCTATTTTATCACATGTGAAGAGGTATATCATCGTGGTCTGAATTTCTCTGCTGACATCTTTTTAGGTACATATTGTATCTATATCTTCTTTTATGAAGTATCTTTTTAAATATTTTGCGTATTTTTTATTGGGAGGTTTATTTTCTTATTATTGAGTTATAAGAATCCTTTATATATTCTGAATATAAGATCTTTGTATGTGTTAAAAATATTTTCTGCCTGGATGTGGCTTGCATTTTCATTTTCTTGATGGCATCTTAAGAAAAGATGTTTTTAAGTTTGGTAAAATCCAATTTATATATTTTTCTTATGTGGTTAGTGTTTTCTTTGGTCTTGTCTGAGAATTATTTGATTATATAAGATCCTCCAAATTTGACCATGTATTTTCTTTTAGATGGTCTATGTTTTAGCTTTTGCATCTGTGATCCATTTTGAATTGATTTTTGTAGCAGGATTTGTTCACTTTTTTTCTGTATAGACATCTAGTTGTTTCACTATCGTTTGTTAAGGAATATACTCTCTGTTAAATTTTTCTAAATTGAGTGACTGTGTATATGTGTGTCTCTTTCTGAACTCTCTTATTCTATTTCATTGACACATATTTGATTACCATAGCTTAAAACTAAGTCTTGAAGTCGGGTGGTCCTGGTTTCAAAGTCCTCCAATTTGTCTTTTTCCTTTTCCCAAAATATTTTTTGCTAATCTAGGTCTTTGCATTTCCTTATGAAAATCAGAGATTTTAACTTGAGATTATAAATCTACAAATTTTTATATATTGAAACTTAGTATACTATAAATTATACTATATATAAATGTTAAATTTATATACTATATATTTATGTACTATAAATTTATATGTATATAAACAAATTTGGAGAGAAAGGACATTTAACCAATGTTTAGTCCTCAAATCTGTTAACATGGCATAATGCTTAATTTATTTGAATCTTCTGTAATTAATTTCTCTGTGTAATATTTTGTAGTTTTCAGTGTAGAGGTCTTGCACTCTTTTCATTAAATTTATTTCTAATTATATTGCTTTCTTGATACTATTGCAAATAACATTGTTTTGTTTAATATGCTTTGCTAACTTTTTGCTGTTAGATAGAAATGCATTTTTGAAAATATTGTTATTCTGTTACTTTACTAAATGCACTTAACTTTGAAAATTTTTTGTAGATCTTTAGAATTTCCTTTTTATTTTAAAGATTGGCACCTGAGCTAACATCTGTTGCCAATCTTTTTCTTCTTCTCCCAAAGTTCCTCAAATACATAGTTGTATATTTCAGTTGTAGGTCCTTCTGGTTGTGCTATGTGGGACACCGCCTCAGCATGACCTGATGAGCAGTGGGCCATGTCTGTGCCCAGGATCCGAACTGGTGAAACCCTGGGCCACCGAAATGGATTGTGCGAACTTAACCACTTGGCCAGGAGGCTAGCCTCTAGAATTTTCTAAATAGATTCTCCTATTCTCTGTGAAGACTGCCAGTGTGGTTTTGAGTAGAAAGGATGAGGGGGAACATCCTTGCCTTTTTTCTTAACTTGAGGAGAAAGCTTTCAGTCTTTCATCATTTAGTATAGTCTTAGCTCTAGGGTTTTAGTAGAAACTCATTGTCAGGATGAGATATTTCTGTTTCTTTGTATTTTTTACTGTTTTATTATAAATGTGTGTTGAATTTTTCAAAAGCTTTTTCTGAATCTATTGAGTATTCATATGATTTTTATTCTTTATTCACTTACTGGGAAGATCTATATTGGTTGAATTTCACAAATTAAACAAACATTCCATTTCTGGGATTGACCTATTGGTCATTATGTCTTATCCTTTTCATTTAGTACTGAATTTGTTGAGAATATTCATGGGGGATGTTTGTCTGTAATTTTCTTTCATTTAATATTGTTGTCAGATTTGGGGATCAAAGTAATAATTGTGCTTTGAAGTTTTATATGATAATATTAATTCTTCGTTGAAAGTATGAAAGGACTCAGCAATGAAAATCTTGTTTTCTGTGTTGATCTGGTGTTTACATTGTGGTAAAGATTTTGAATACAAATCTAATTCATTATTAGATATATTTCTATTTCTTCTTGAAGCTGGTTTATTTTGTTATTTTCATATTTTATATAATTTGTTGAGTATTGGCATAAAAGTCTTCAATTTATATCTTTAGTATCTTTTTGTAAACCACTTTATTGAGGTATGATTAACACATGAAGAGCTGTACATATTTAATGTGTCGGACTTGCAGGCTTTGGAGATACGTCTATGCCTGTGGCACCATCACCATAATCAATTCCATAAACATATCCACCAGCTGCAGAAGCTTCCTCCAGACCTCTTTATTTATTTTTATGTGTGTCATAAGAACACTTAACATAAGATCTGCCCTCTTAGCAAAAATTAAAGTATACAATATGGTATTGTTAACCTTAGGCACTATGTTGTACCGCAGATCTCTGAGATTTATTCGTCTTGCGCAACTGAATCTTTGCATCGTTCGATCTTCACCTTCCCCAGCCTCTGGTAACCACCATTCTACTCTCCGCTTCTATGAATTTGACAATTTTAGATTCCTCATCTAAATGGGATCACGTGATGTCTGTTCTTCTGAATCTGGCTTATTTCACTTAGCTACAATGACTTACAATGAAAATAAAAGAAGTCACTTGGATCAAAAAATGGTGGCTGGTATAGAGAGAATGATATTCCTCACTTTTGACATTTCAGGTTATTCTCCATCATAACAGTAATTTTAATAATTTTGCTGGGAAAGTCCAAGTAAGATTTTATTCCCACTACTCCCTCCATAAACTCTTAGTTTCACACAGTGGTTGCTTCTTTATGTTTCCAAAGGAGCATTCCTTCTGTTGCTTCAATGTTCGGTATTTGGCTTGATTTCCTTGTCTCTAATTAGTCTTAAAATTCAAAAGGTTTTTATTGAACACTCACTATTTCAAAAATTTAGACTTTCAAGATTCTGGCAGTAACCACATTTAGTAAATGCCTGCTAGAGCCTAGGCTAAGTGCTTTTATAAATATTACATACATTTCCTCACATATATCAACCTGTTTAATCTTCGTGAAAACACTATGATCTCTCTATTTTAATCTGTATTTGACAGATGAAGAAAGTCAGGCTGAAATATTTTAGTTTCATTTATTCACAAAATCTCTGGGATGGCTACTGTTTTGTGTTTTGTTTGTATATATTTGGATGGAAGCTGGAGATTCAACAATGAGAAAGAGAAATATTCTCTCTGAGTTAATGAGGTAGTAAGTCCATCAATAAATAAACAGGCAAAACATCCATAACAACAACAAATACACACACATATATATTTGTGTAGGTATGTGTGTATGGGTGTGTATACACACGAATACAAATTGTGCCTATGGGAGTTTTAAAATATGTCTGAAAATCCTTTGTCATTTTTCTCCTTAAGAGTTGCTTCTAAGCTGGCTTTGGTGACTCACTCAGTCTTGATTCTAAGCTGACTTCAGTGACTCAGTCTTGATTCTAAACTGGAGTCGGTGACTCACTTATGATTAATTGAAAGTGGTGAGGG
Organism: Equus quagga; assembly: GCF_021613505.1. Classification (NCBI taxonomy): domain Eukaryota; kingdom Metazoa; phylum Chordata; class Mammalia; order Perissodactyla; family Equidae; genus Equus; species Equus quagga. Next base: position 105,075,765 of record NC_060275.1, read on the forward strand.
TGCTGCTGTGTGACTTCTGAGGCCAGGTCTGCAGAGGCCCTGTAATTTCATCCCAGTTCTCTTGGGCCACTCACACTGGGGGAAGCCAGGGCCCATATAAGAAGTCTGACTACCTGAGACCACTATTTTGGGAGGCTACTTCTTGCAGTCTTTAGCTGGATAATCACATGCCCAGCTAAAACCCAGGGGCTTTACCATTAATATGCAGAAGTAAGGAGGCATCCTAGGGGGGAAATTAGCAGTCTTTCCCACAATATGCATACTTACAGCCCAGGGCCATTTCTTAACAGCCATCTAGGATTTTCCTAATTTCTTATTTGTACTTATTAGTCTCCTGCATATCTTCATTTGCCTTTTGTTTTGAAGTGCTTTGGGTTCAACGTGTTCTGATATAAACTCATATTACTCCAAGAACTTGTACTTTTCATTATTTATTAAGCATATATAAATGGAGCAGCTACTATGTTCCAGGCACTATCCTAGATAAGCAATAAACTTTGTGTTCTCCAACTTGAGAAATACCATATGTGATCAATCAGTCATGAAGGCTGGACACATTCATTCATTTGACAAATACTAATTTATCATATAGTCTAATGCAGGGCACTATTCTTGCTGCAGTGGTTATAGCAGTAAACAAAATATAGGATGCCTTTATGAAAGTTACATTCCAGTTGGAAGACAGGAAAGAAACAATTAAAAAAGTAGCATATGGTGTGATATATAATGGGAATTGATATGGAGAAAAATAAAGCAGAGAGGGGGCTAGTTCTGGGGCTGGGGATGCTATTTTTATTAGGATGGTCAGAGAACAATCTGCTAATAGGTGACCTTTGCACAGAGACCTGAAGGAGAAGAGAGGGAGCTATGCATATGTTGGGTGTGAGAGCATTGCAGGCATATGGAGCAGAATGTGCAAAAGCCCTGAGGCAGAATTCCAGCTAGGGAAGTATGAATTGATAGAAAATTTGGTTAGAGACGCTATGCAGAATCGGATCGTTTCAGTTCTTGGTGGTAGTTGTGGGAAGAATATACACTCACCTGGACTCTGTAACATAGCTGAGAGCTTTCATTTTTCAACCTGCTCATTTCATAGCTTAAGGTTCACCTTTGTGTAGTATATAGCAGTTCACAGATCTCCAATGGCTAGCAGAAAAAAAGAGTATTCCAAGATGGAAAAGATACCGCAGAGGAACAATAATTGCAAAGTTTTAAATACAAACTGAAAAGAAGTCATTTTTATCACATGGATTGTGGCCGTAGGTGGGAAAACTGAGTTTGAAGTCAGAACATTGCTAAAGTCCTTGACATTCTCTTTCATACTTACCATGGAGTTGTACAATCAATACTCAATATTGGCAAAGTCTGAAAAATGGAATTGTTTTGCTAGGTTATAAATACGGAATGTAAATTGAGAAATCACTTTGGTGAGCAATTTGGCAACATATTGTAAAGTTAAAGGTTCACCTCTGCTACAATCCCCTTACAAGGAAAACTCACATGTGGGCAGAGGAAATGTACAAATAAGTTTGAGCGTTGTTTTAATAGCCAAAGAATTGAAACAATCTAAAACAAAAGAGCAAGGATAAACAAGACGTGGCAATCTTGCAGGATGGAATGCTGTGTAAGAGTACTGTCATATGAAAGAATCTGACTTACATGTCTCAACATGATCAGTTGTCAGAATAATAATAACTGAAAATTTCTAGTTACAGAAAGGCATGTGGAAAATGATGTCTTTTTAATAAAAACGAGCACAAGGAAAAAAGTGTTATATTTTGCTTAAGGATACACTTGTATATAGAAAAATATAAGACATTCATGAGAATGTTGAACATAGATTAGGGCAGTATAAATATGGAGAATAAACTACATCTTAACGTTTTGTGGGTTTTTATCTTAAAACATTGCAAATGTATCTGGTAGAACATTTTGTTTATTAAAATTGGGCAGCATATTCAATGGAGATCGTTATTTTATTGTCTATACTTTTCTATATATTTATGGTATTTTATAATATAAAAGTAGGTGAACATAAGAACATAGTTTTGATTAAGCACATTATATATTATATATAACTAAACACATATAATTATGTATGGTATTAAACTATATAGTTGTATATCTAAAACATTTTAAATACAGGAAATAGTTTAGATATATAACTAATATTATACATGAGAATAATATATAATATGATATATATAATAATAATGACCATAACATATAAGATGCATTATGCATTGTATATGCATATACAATTAATTATATATGCACATACGTATAGTTGCAATTAATAATTTCTTCCTGAATTGAAGAAAGAAAGAATGCAAGTTGAAGAGAGATATTTGGTCTTTAAGGGTGTGTACAGGATACTTCCTAGAGATTCAAAATGCCATGAAGAATGTTTTGAAAAATATGAGTTCTTTGATGTGCTACACACATACACACAGGATGAGGGTCATGTCTGCAAGGAAGTGAGGGAAATATTACTTTATATTTTGTCTTCTTGATTCTCAAAAAACATGAACAAAATTATTTTGTGTCCTTTGTCTTGCCAAATAGCTTATGGATTCACTCTGTTACCCAAGATAAAACATTCACTCATTTGCAAACATTTCATCATCACATACTACATGACAGACATTTAGTTCTTTAAAAAGGTTTTAACTTTCCACAACCCATTTTCCCCAAATTTATTGATCAAAGGACATTTTTTCTTTAACTCTTATCTAGAAACAGTTTAATCCTAATTTAATCCTTCTTTAACCTCAATTAAATAAAATGAATTTATGAGATGCTTAAATGTAAAATATTTTAAATTGAAACTATGTTTACTTTGTGATTAATGAATGCTGAATAAATATAAAATATCACTAAATCCATACTATCCATTACAGCCCACATGCTTCCCTGAATATTTGAATTTGTATTGTACATATATTGGGCACAGATGAGTTCTCTTGTCTGATCATTGTAAGATGAATTCTTGGCTTTTAGAGAATGAAAATCAGTAACTTTTCTAGATGTTTCCTAGTTATTGTCTGTAGTATGAAATTTGGAAATATTCTTACACTTTTTTGGAATTTTCACTCTTTTAACTTTAGTTTTTCTGTATGTTTTTTCTCCATTTAACCATATTTTAAACTTTAGAAAACACATTTTTTAAAAGCATAAATTTGTTCAAAGCTTGCATAGTGTTGTACATGTGGCAATGTTATACATTTGGCAAATTATTGATTTTAATAATTAAAATGTATTAATAAATATTTAATGAAGAAATGAATGAAATTTTTGAGTACAAAAGCTGGAAATATGTTTTTTCTCATCTATAAAATGAATAAAATCATAGTTACCTGTATGATTTTTGTATATAAAGGGCACAGGATTGTATCTGGCAAAAAATAAGTATTCGATAAATAGAACAGAGCATTTTAATGTTAGTAGCCTATAAGTAATTTAACATGCATAAAAGTCCCATTACTCACAAAGAACTTGTATTGTTCTCAAATCCTTTAGTAAACGTCTTCTTGTCTGAAATTCAAGGAGGATGTAATTGTTTGTGCTCAATGTCATGATTTTATATTAATGCACAAGGTAATCATGATACATGGAGATAAGACCACACAATTCATAACAGACTCTAAGAAATGAAACAGAACTATTCCTAAAACCCTGGGGAGATGGGTAGAACAAGGAGAGAAAAAATAACAGAACTGCATGCAGCCCCATCTGGGGAATGAGCTTTCCTTGATAGAAGAAATGTTTGGTCTTACCATCCAGGAATTTCTAGTTGAAATATTATTAAATTTGGAATGTAAGAGCAACAGCCAATGCACTCAGGTTACTGGGAGATGTGGTTATTTAAAATCTAGTCATGTTTTCTTTTTCTTCACCCTCACTGCTTTGAAAGTTGAAAACGTCTAATATATTAATGTGTAGATATATGAGATTTATGAGTGTTAATTTATGTCTTTCATGATTTTATTTTGTCTGATATTTCCACGTCCATAGCTCTCTATAGAACCAATTTTGCAGAGGTTAAGAGACATCTTATCTAAGTGGGCCTTATTAATAAATGGTGGAGTCAGGATGTGCACAGAAGCCTATCAGACTCAATTTCATTTTCTTTCCACGGCCGCATCCAGCCTTCAAGTTACTTATGGGAGCGCAGCAGATTAATTTGTAATTCTGATGCATAAACCAGTGAAACCTTTCAAAAGGGTTTTATCAGGATTTGTCTCTATTAATTAGGCAGAAACGAAGTTATGGCAGCTTAGAGCAGTAAAGAACTTTCATTCCAATACATTTTACATTTGTGAACCACATGTCATATTCAAAAGTCTCTGACCATACAAAATACTAAACTACTCTCAAGAGCAGAGAGGCATTTAGTGAAATTAAATATTTTATATAAACAAATATTAATATATTCTTGCTACATGCAGGCAATGCAAAGTAAAAAATTAGTCCTCATAAGCTTTCATGATAAACTGAAGGTCTGAAGTTATAGGAAGATTTAGGGAGCCTTCGCCACACAGAGCTTACATCAAAGCTGGATGAAAAGTCATTTATGTCATTAGGGGTGGAGTTTGATCCAGCATACCTATGAGTTAGAGAGAATTTTTATCATCCTCATTTTACAGTGGAGGGAACTGAGTCACAGAGAAGTTAAATAACTTGTTCCAGATTACATAGGTATCCTCATAAAAGTTCCAAAATTCTGCCACTGGAACTAGGCTCTTGATTGGCATCCTGCTATGTCGCCTCAGCTGTGGTATAATTATGTCTTTGAGGACATGGCTTTTTATTACGTAAATTTGGGTTTGCTTCTCTCTGCATCACAACCCACTAACCTAGACTACACCACGTGAAAGTCCATCTTGTCCTCACTCACCACTATGGAAAGGCGTGTTCTTTTATTCTGTTGTTAATATGCCCCTTGCTAACCTAATACTTCAACTGAAAATAGATCGTTAGGTCAGAATATACCTTTTTTTTACAGAAAAGAATTCGGCTGATTATAAAGATGGAGAGAAATATATTCACTAGATATTGGAGATGTGATATCTGTGCATGTTAATGAAGGATGTCTTAGATGTGGCAAAGAAATGCAGAAAGTATTAAAACATTACAGATATATAAAATTTGATGCTTCCTCTTGCTTTTCATTTAAAATGAGAGATTGCCACCATTCTTTCCTTTCTGCTCTCATTGTGTTTTCTATTTTCACCTACAATTCTCTCTGGACTCAGTCTATTTTCAGTGTTTAATTTGGATGCTAAAAACTCTAATGTTGAGAGAGAAAAAAATATGAAGACATCAAATCATTTAATAATGGGTCTTCACTCTGTAAGGCAGTTTATCTTAAAGCAGTTTCAGTAAAAGCTATTTTATATGAACAAGATAAATAATCCAACAATTAGTTAAATGTATTCATCAATTCTTTTGGCATTTACACAGAGCCCAGTTTTAGAGCATTTTGGTACTGCGTACAATATCTTTTTTGTTATTTTGTCTTTTATGATGATCATAATTAATTCTTCAAGAAGGTTCTAAGTCATACACATATGTCTATCTTCCAATATCTTTTATAGGGTTAATGGTACCTATTTTTGCTGTCATATATAAATTTTAAATAATTTTTCTGATATGTGATTTAAAATAATGGACTTATTTGTGAGATTTTCTTCTGAAGGCCTTTTAAATCTTTGATTTGCTTGAATTAATTTTATATCATTCAACAAGAAAATATTATATTTTCAATAAGAAAACCCTCAGCAAGCCTTATTTGATCACTTGTAGCATTATTCTCTACCAAGAAGTATAAGCTTCTTCATTTGTATGGTAACACTTTCCATGACCAAACCTTTGTCCCAAACCAGTGCAAAATGTGACTTGAAAGTAACTATAGCCCATGTTTTAATTTAGCAGGCCTTATTAACAATCTAGAAATTACAGCCCTGTAGAAAACATCAGAGAAAGGAAGAGATTACAATGAAACTAGAAAAAAAAATAGGTGAATTTTGTCTCTAGTGAATTTGCAGCTGATGATGGAAAATCATACTTCAGGGAAGTTATTGAAGCAGAAATGAAAAAAGAGTCATCATGAACCAGGCCGTGTGATGCTCTGCTATTTTGTAGATTAGGTAACCAAGGAAAAAAGTATCTAGAAGCAGTGTAAAGAATTTCCAAGATAAAGATTTTTTTCTTAAAAAACAGATATATTTAAATATGTTGCAAAAAATAGCATAGAAGATAGTGACAACAGAATTTAATGTTTTGATAAAATCAGTATAAAAATAACTTGTGAACATGAACAACTCTATTGATTTATAAGGAATGAAAATATTGTGTCAGGAAAATTACCGGCAGAATAAGGATTTATTGTTCCTTTTTATTGACAGGGAAACACATAGATATTAGTTTTATACGATTAGGCTCAAGACCTCTTAGAGCAGGTGAGTTTTGTATCTGTAACTATACTCAGTTAAATGATGAATAGCTTCCATATCGGTGAAAGTGGAAGTGGTACATGAAGACACGGATAACTTTGATTGACGGTTAAAAAAACGAAACCAAAAAACTTCAGTTACGTGTTGACAATCAGGTAGCAGATTATTTATTATTATTATTATCATTATTATTATTATTTGTTGAACCAGCAGGGGTTTGCAGTCTGTTTCCCTCCTCAGCTCATTCACCTTCCTAGCTTGGTAGTTACAGCAGTGGCATCAGCTAATTTCCGCTGATTCACATTTCCACTATACAGGGGCAGAGGTTCCCTGTGGCTGGGACAGAGGAATAGAGGGAATCTTAGGTGTTCTGGTTGAGGCAGAGAGGGATGGCAACAGAAGATCTTACCCTCCTCATCCTACTTTAGAATGCCAAAGGCCCATTCCCAAAGGCCCTCTGTGGAGGGTGATCATTACACAGGACAGGACTAAACAGATACTGCCTAATTCCCACCCCTTAAGTTAAGTAGCTAAGTGTGTTATGTTTAAGAATACAACAAGCTAAGAAGGTCATATAAAAGGAGGCATTAACAGGTCCCTCCTACGTCTTTATCAAAAATGCCTGAGTTCTTGGCATTATGCAGAATTCATAAATTACCATTCTTATATGGAGCATCTATACAGTGATGTGTCATACAGAGTGAAATGCACTGAACTTTTTAGTCTGTCATATTGTGAAAGAAAAAGAACTTGTGTTTTGAAATCAGACAAAGCTTTCAATTCCATGAGCCTTGCATTGCTGGTTGTATAATGATGAGGACAGACTGCTAGTTGTGCCCCAATATCTGATTGCTGTTGTACATTTTAGTGATATAAACATCCCCTTGTATGTCAAACAACAGAGGAAGACCTTATCCAGCATTCTGTATAGCTTGTGTGGCCATGATAAAGTTTCAGGAATTGGAAGTTAGTACAAGTGATATGTGTGGCTTTCATAAAGGCCCTTAAGAGGAATACAGTCTGCATGTTTTCCGGTTTCTCTTACTTTCTTTTCCCTTGGCTGGGACATGGCAAAGCAGAAATGAAAGTCTTGGACCCAGACATGAAAGTCATTGAGGATAGCAAAGCTGCCTTGCTTGGAATAGGTTGCCTACATCTGGACTGGAGAGAAAGACTTAAGCTTACATTGTATTTTCCCCCTATTTGTTACAGTAATTTACTCTCTACTTAAAACAATGACTTTATACAAGTTTCTAAATCTAGCTGATATTAGATTCACTCACTAGGAAAAAAGAAGGTAAAACCAAATTTGCAGTGGTGCTGTGATAATTCAATTAAATAAAGTATTCAACTTATATTTAGTGATATAATCCCGTAAAGGTTAGGATCATGGATTTTGGTGTTGTGCTGCATGGCCCTTGCATATTTGTTGAAAATCAGTTGGCCATATATGTTATGGTTGTTTTTAGGGACACATTATTGTTTTTCATTAGTGTATCTGCCTATCTTTATCTTTACCACATTGTCTTGATTACTATACTTTTATAATTAGTCTTGAAGTGAGGTAGTGTTAATCCTCCAAAATTTTTTTTTCTCTTTTTCAATATTATTTTGGCTGTTCTTGGTTCTTTGCATTACCAGTTGAAATTTAGAATCAGGTAGTTCATCTGTGGAAAAAGACCTACTGGAAATTTGAATGGGATTATGTTAAACCAATGGATCAATTTTGGAGAGTAGACATCTTAAAAATAGTGATTCTTTTGACCCATATACACAGTTTTCCCTATAGTTAGGCTCTCTTTATTTTTTCGTAACAATGATTAATTTCTCTTAGCCTTGTACAGGTCCTTCACATATTTTCAACATTTGTTTCTAATCATGTAATAGTTTGATACTATTTTAAATAATATATTTTGATTTCAGTTTTTGTTTATTGATTACTAGCATATAGAGATAAAACTGATTCTTATATTTTGATCTTGTATCTTTCTATCTGGCTAAACTGTATATGTTCTAATAGCGTTTTTGAAATTCAAGAGAATTTTTTGCATAGATCATATCATCATCTGTGAATTCATACAGTTTTACTTCTTCCTTTCTAATCCAGAGACCTTTTTGTTTATGCCTTATTTCCTTGGTTAAAATTTCCAGTAAAATGTTAAATACAGTAATGATAGCATATACCTTTGTCATGTTCCTGATCTTAGGGAGAAAGCATTCCATATTTCAAATTTACTCATGAAGTAAGACATAAGTTTTGCATAGATGGTATTTATAAGATTGAATATGCTTCCTTCTGTTTCTAGTTTGTTAATAGCTTTTATCAGAAATAGATGTAGGGTTTTGGAAAACGCTTTTTGTATGTTTATTGCAATTTTTGTATTTTTTTAATTTTTACTTTGTTAATATGGTGAGTTACATTTGCTTTTCAAATGTTAAGTCAACCTTGCATTCCTGTAATATTCTCAACTTAGTCATGTAGTTTTTTCATTCATTGCTGGATTTGATTAGCTAGTATTTTCTTTGAATTTATCTATGTTCATGAGTGAGAGATATTTTCCTCTACTTCTCTGGTAATATCTTGGTCTTACTTTGGTGTCAGGATAAGGGCGAAATTACAAAATGAGTCGGTAAGCATTTTATTTCCTCTTTTTCAATTTTCTGGAAGTGTTTGGGTAGAATTGTTTTGATTTTTATTTTTTTAATGTTTGATTGAATTTACCAGTTAAGCCATCTGGGCCTGACGCTGTTTTGTTTGGATGACTGATTGTGTTTTGGGAAAGTTTAAACTACAAATTCCATTTTTTTAATAGATGCAAGCCTATTTGTATTATTTGTCTTCTTGAGTGAGGTTTGGTAATTTGTGTCTTTCAAGGAATTCATTTTATCTACGTTACTTAATTTATTGGAATAAAGTTGTGCATAGTCTTCTCTTATTATCTTTTTACTAGTTTTAGAATTTTAATGCTGTCCTCTCTCATTCCTAATACTGATAATTTTGTCCTCTCTTTTTTCTTAGTAGTCTAGCTAAAGTTGTATTAATTTTAGCAATTTTAATTATTTTCTTAAACAATCTTCAGAAAGGGCCAAATATTTTGGAAAACTTCAAATATAAACCTACTTGACTTTGGAACTGTCGCAGAAACTAAAGATGAGCCTCCATGACAATGTAGAGCTATAAGATATCTATTTGGTTCTTCCCCATCTATTTCTTCTTTGATCGAGGAAGAAAGGAACTTTCATCTCAATATTATTTCATTCTAATTCACCTGCAAGAATGCCAACAATTTAGACCTTAATATGTCTTTTAAACACAATGCCTTATTCTTTATCTTGTGTGTTTTAGATACTCTGGATAAGCACACAGAGGCCCAAGGCCAACCTATGTGCCTCTTTTTTCCATTGGTTGTCTCAGGTTGCTTAGACACTGGCTATCCCAGCATGGCAGTGCATTTGAGTTCTATTTATAATGGCTAATTTACCCAAATTGCATTGCTTTTTACCTATGAACCTATATTGCCTTTAATATACATTGTGGAGAGAGAGAGAAAAAAACAACACAGGTATCCATATAAACCTGTTTTTGCTTTATATTTGCGTTTTCTTTTTAAAATTTATACTTTACATTTTATACATTTGTACATACACTCTTTATATAATTTACTCTTTATCTACTTATATAAAAACATATGATACAATCAGGAAAACAAACAGCTTGTTGTTACCACATAACAGAAATGTTTATAGGCTTTCTTTATGAAATATAACCCAACCATTCTATATCTACTTATTTTCTAAAATAGCCCACTGACAATACATAACACTGTTCACTATTCCATTTTCCTTCCTCCTTCTTAATTTGACCATAGAATTATCATTGGTACCTTCATAGATTTTTCCCCTCTCTCTCCCACTTCTCTCTTCCCTCCATCCATTTCTCTTTCTCTCCCTCCCTTCTTTTTCCCTTTTCTCTTCAATGCTCAGTACATATGAACAGATGATGTAAATAAATAAGAAATAAACAATTGCCAGTGCTTTCATCTCTCTGAATTCTTACTCTAGTCGATATTCCTCCTCCTCTGCATAAGTAATAAGCCTGTTAAAATCTGATACTCCTGGCGATCACTACAGCATTACGTAAGCTTACATTTGGGAGGTAGAAAAGTAAAGCTGCTTTTCCTCCCCATTTGAAACTGTTCAGTATACCCTTACCTTCCAATTCAGTTATTTCCTGTACTATGTTAAATTCACTGTTTAATTCATCCACTAAAATTTTTATTCCTATAATGTTTTTCATTTCCAGATGGTATTTTTTCAAATGTCTATTCATTCTTGATGGTTTTCTGTTGTTCCAGCATCTCTGTAATTGCCTTCTTTATTTCTCTAATTGTTTCATACGCAGTATCATTTTCCTGTATCTGATTGTACATCTGCAATTTTTGATCATGAAAAATCAGTTGTTTCTCAACTTTGATTCTCATTTGAGATGCTCTGCCTTTTCATGTCTTTTATACTTTTTGTTCTTGTGGTGAAGACACACTTGGTTTTAATGAGCAGTATTTCTGTGGGCCCCATGTGGTGAAATATTCTGCTGCATTGCACGTGCATCTATCTCAGCTGGTAATATGGGCATGCCCCTGGCCCTGTAATGCTTCAACTCAACTCTCTCCCTATAATTTTGGCAGAGAGCTAGTGTAGCATCTGTTCCAAGCATGTTCATGTTCCTCTTCATGTTCACAGCCTTGTTGTCATGGGAATCCACCTATTGGTCCAGTCTGACTCCTTCCCCCTTCTGGCTACTGGCTTCTCCCATTCTCTGCTATTTCTGCCTTGTCTCCCAGTGTCTGCCACTCAGGCTCTGGCTGCCACCCTAGTGCGCAGATATTCCTGTCCAGGCTCCAGGGATTTTGAGCCCTAGCTGGGAGGTTCTGAAATCCAGGCATTTTTCTACTATAGCTTCTCTCACTTCCCACTCCTGTTGTTCTGGAGGGCTTTGTGAAGACCAGCAGTATTTCCAAGTGATTAATACCCTGGATCGTGTTGAATAGAGAAAGTTTTCCAGAAAACTCTTCAGAAAGTTTTCTCTGTCTTTCACCTGTCTCTTTTTAATACATGTGTGTTTGGGTGTGTGTCTATGTGTTTATCTGCTTTTTCCTTAAATATCGATGGTTTCAAGTTTTTAGAAATGTTCTCAGTTCTTACTTGTTTTCTGGATTTAATTACCATCTATGAAAACCTTTATGTTTATAATCCATATCTTTTGTTTTCTAGTGTCTCATTTATCTGTCAACTTCCTAGATCCACTTATGAGTTTATAGATAGCTCAAAACTCAGTTTTCCTCAACTATCATCATATTTCTATCATCTTCTATTTTAAAACCCTCGCCTACAATTTGGTGTCTCCCATATTACTTTTAACCTGTAAAAGACATAATTATCTCCCCAGTCCCCAAGATAGATAACAAATTGCCCATCTTGATTTTACCCCTTCCTGTTTCTTATGTTATAAAAGCAATGCATTTCTAAATTTTGGATATAATGCCTATTTACTGTCTCTCTAATGTGTCCCTGTGTTGTATCTTTTTTTATTGAATAAATTTAACATGCAACATTGTGTAAGTGTATGTTCAGCATGTTACTTTGATACATTTATATATTATAATATGATTGCCGATGTAATGATATTTATCACATTACATAATTATAGTACAATATTACTGTCTGTATTCATTATACCATGCATTAGTTCTCTGTGGCTTATTTACTGCTCATTACAAGTTTGTACCCTTAAACACCATTGCTCTTATCTCCCTTCCTCATCCCTAGTAACCACCATTTTACTCTCTGTTTTTTATAGGTTTAACTTGATCAGATTCCACATATAAGTTATGTCATACAGTACTTGTCCTGTGTTGCATCTTGAAATTTTTTAATGTAGCCTCTTAACTTACGTTTTATACAGCCTTAGTCCTTGTAAATAAAATTCCACATTGCTTTATCTCTAAAATTCAATTCTGCTTCTGTCATTTGCGTTCGTTCTCTCTCTCTCTTTGCTGTCTCTCTTTACCTCCCTTTCTAGGTCAAAATAATTGCGCAGATCTTTTCTTTTTTCAGAAAGAATTTTAAACTACTTTAGATGGCATTCAAGGACCTGAGCCCTATGTACCTCTTCAGACTTCTTATCTGGTCTTTTTCTGTAGGCTCTGGAACTTAAGCATGAATGCCATTTTGTTTGTCCTTGAATTTGCACTTACTTTTATATTGCCTGTTCCTTAATAGCTGTTCAAGTTAGTCGGTGCTTAGTAAGTGTTCAATATATAGCTGCTGAAATATGAAGCAGACACAAGAATCTCTTATATGTGCCCTATGATCATGTATATAGATTAGATCTATTTAAATTATACAGGAAGCATAATGAATGTCAGAAGAGAAATATGGTAGAAATGTTGCACAATAATTCATTGGCCTTTAATTGTGATTTATTTAAGAGGAGACCACTACTGTTTAATCTTAAACATGTTTGAAATTTAATGTTTGTCTATTGCAGAAGATGTGGAAATGTATCTACAGTTTGTACATTTAGATTTTTCAATACTTATGTATGTGTATATGCAATAAGATCATTTGGCTACAGTATAAGAATCCAGGTTCTGAAGCTAAGGAGTTCAAGTCTACATTCTCTTACTTAATAGCTTTGTGGCCTTGAGCAAATTAACTGACAACAGCAAGATTCACTTTGTTAACTTAAAAAATATGTGGATAATAATAATGTCTACTTCATAGAGTTACTGTAAGAAAATGTATGTTAATCTTTTAGCAGGATATGTGGCATATGCACCCTTGTCATTTTCCTACTTCTGTAACAAATTATCACAACCTTAGTGTCTTAAATAACACAAATTTATGATCTTACAGTTCTGAGGTCTCAAGTCCTAAAATCAAGGTGTCAATGTGGTTGCCTTCCTTTTGGGGACTTGGGAAATCCTGTTTCTTTTCAAGCTTCTAAGAAGTGGCCTGATTTCCTTGGCTTGTAGCCCACTTTTAAATCTTTAAGCAAAACAGCATAGCATCTTCAAATGTGTCTCCCTGTGTGTCTCTTTCTCTCTCTCTCTCTCTCACCAACCTCTGCTTCTGTCATCATATCTTTCTCTGACTCCCCTGCCTCTGCCTTTCTCTTACAAGAACATTTGTTACATTGGGCACACTGAAATAATCCAGGATCATCTCCCCTTAATTTATTCACATCAGCAAAGTCCATTTTTCCAAGTAAAATAACATTAGTAGGACATAGACATATTGGGAGGGTGTCCTAAGTACAAAATATATGTAGTTTTTATATTTTTTGTAGAAAACAAAGTGACAGTCAGGTTCTATCACTCCAAAGTTTGCCCCAGATGCTAACTAGTTAACTGTAGGACACTAGTTTTATAAGAGAATAGAAGGGACATCTTAAAGATTATCTAAGTAGATCCCACAAAGAGAATACAGAATGGAAAATAATTTGAGTATTTCTTTGTCTAGTAAGCTATAGAAAAACATAAACCTTTACTTTTGAAGGTAGACTTTTATTTTCTAACAAAGTTTAAAGTCCTACAAGGCAATATGACATAATTCATTGTCCTTACCAAATTTCTAAGTGCTCTTTTACTTACCAAACCTAATATAATTGTGAAAAATGCCTGAGTACATGTAAAACATTCTTTGGATCATGGTCAAAGCCTTTTTAACATTGTACTTAAATAATAGGTCATTTTATTTAACTTGTTTGAAAAATAGCCATTTCTAAGTTAAGGAAATTTTGAGGTAGGATTATAGCATCCTTCTTGTACCTCATTTTAAATTATAAACTCTATGGCAGGGATCCTGTAGCAACAATTATGTTTTTATATAGCAACCATTGCAGTATGCTCTTGGTGCTTAATAAATTTTCGTACTTATTAACAATAAAAAAGAGATACACTGTACATGACGCATAATGAGCATAGAATAAGTGCATACTTTGAAGACATTTGAAAACCCTATAAACCATCCTAATCAAGATAATGAAAACTTTGCAGTCATTGATTTCTTTAACTATGGCTTAGTTTTGCCTGGTCTATACATTTTTACAGATGAACCAACATATTTGCTTTTTTTATGTTTGCCTTATTTCATTAGAATACTGCTTTGAGATACATTCTTATCTTATGCATCGCTAGTGGATTAATTATTTTCCAAACATTCAGTGCATTAAATCAACAAATATTTATTATCTCACAGTTTCTGTTGAGTCAGAACTTCAAGCATGGCTTCTCTGGGTGTCTTTAATTCAGAGTCTTTCATCAGGCTGTGATCAAGTTGTCTAACGGGCTGCAATCATCTCAAGGATAAATTTTTTGAAAATCCGCATCCAAGTTCACTCACTATCTGTTAGCAGACCTCAGATCCACGGTGGCTGTTGGCTGGAGACATCAGTTTCTTGCCATGTGAGCTTCTTGGTAGGGATTCTCATGCACAGCAGTTTGCTTCCCTTAGGGCATCAAAAAGGAAAGAGAGAGAGAGACAGCGCAACAGAGTTATAGGTAACAAGAATGGGTAAGCATGACAGAAGCCATTACCTTTTATAACCTATTTTTCAAAATGACAACCCATCACTTTTATCTAATTAGAAAGATTTACTATGTCCCACCCACACTTAAGGATAGAGAATTACATAAGTGTGTAAATAGCAGGAGATAGTCATCATTATGGGTAATTCCAATAGCTGCCTACCACAGTCTGCCCTCTGACCCCCCAGTGATTCATATTCCTCCTGAAAAATACCCTTACCCCCACCCAAGGTCCCTAGAAGTATCATCCCATTATAGTGTTAGCTCACAGTCCAGAATCTTATCATCTAACTCAAGTCCAACTGTAGCTGAGGCTCTTTGGCTATATGTCCTTGAGTGCATATCCTCAGATACAGTTCGTCCTAGTCCGCAGTTCTCTGAATCTATAAAGACATGTTATTTACCCACCACACACACATGGATGGAATAGGCATAAGAAAACCAGGATATATTCAAAAAGGACAAAATTGGACACACAAAAGAGTCAACTGCTCCCTAGAAATTTTGGAATTCAGTTAGGCAAATACTGGAAGTTCCTTAATAAAGTCTCTAGGTATAGGAATAATTTTCATGACTCCACCTTCTGGATTGATTTTTCCTGCAGTCTGCATCATCCTTCTCTTTTTATATAAAAATTAAGATGTGTTTTGCAGCCGAAATTTTCTTAGCTGGCATCCTGCTATTAGAATTTTGTGGATCCATCAGCCTCTTTTCCTAGAATTTTTGAAGAAATGTCCCTATTAAATTACTATATTAAGTTTCATTAAATTAAATTATTAAGTTACAGGAGAACCTCTGTTGAAATTCAAGTTATGATAAATGTGCAGGGGGTGTCTATTTTGATCTGTCTATTCTGTCCCTTTAATCTGTATGTCTGTGTTTATACCAATGTAGTTTTCTTGTGATACCTGAAATCAAAGAATGTAAATCTGCCAATTATGTTCTTATTTCCCAAAACTATTTTGGCTGTTATAAATCATTGGCAATTTCCATATAATTTTTAGAATTGGCTTGTCAATTTCTAGGAAAAAGCACATGGTGAGATTGAAATTTCTGTATTCTCTGGATTGATTTTGTGGAAAAAAGATAATTTTGTGGACACTTGCAAACTATGAATATGCTATAGCTTGCTTTCTTTTTTTGTTTGTTTTGCTTTTCTTAATTTTTTTTTTAGCAATGGCTGGTACTTTTCAGTAAAGAGAACTTCCCACATCTTTCTTTAAATTTATTCTTAAGTATTTTGGCTTTTTGATGCTATCATAAATGGTATTGCTTAATGTTAATTTTATTTTTGTTTGTTGCTAGTGTGTAGAAATGCATTGTTTATAAATATTGTCCTTGAATCCTTTGACTTTGCTAAATTCACCAGAAGAGTAGTAACTCTGTGTGTGTGTGTGTGTCTAAGTACATAGATTTCTTGGTATTTTCTGGTTAGACAAACATGTTATCTGTGAATACAGACAGGTTTACTTGTTCCTTTCGAATCTATATAGTTTTTTATGTTGTTTATTTTTTATTTCTGTTTTGTTTTATTGTACTAAGACTTTCAGTACAATGTTGACTTTAAGTAGTAAAAATAGATATACTTGCCTTCTCAATCTTAGCAGGAAAGATATTTGGATGTTTATCTTTTGTAATGAAGTATGGTGTTAGCTTTAGCTGTTTGTAAGTGCTGCTTATAGGTTGTGAGTTTCCTTCTATTCCTAGTGTGCTGCGGGTTTGAACCATGAATGCACATGGACTTTTGTGGGATGCCTTTTATACATTTATTGAGACGACCATATAATTATTCTTCCTTAATTGTTTTAAAGTGGTTAATTTCATTGTTTGGTTTTTGAACGTAAAACAAACTTTTTATTAATGTGATAAACTTCGCCTGCTCATGGTATACTATTTATTTTATATAATGGATTTGATTTGCTAATGTATGATGAAAAATATTTCATGTATTTTTATAAGGGGTATTGGGTTATATCTTTCCTAGTTTAATGTTAGAATAATACTGTTTCCGTAAAATATGTTGGGAAACGGTCTCTATTTTCTGAAGGAGACCAGGTCGTGTTGATATTTTCTCTTGCCTCAATGTTTGAAAGCATTCACTGGGGTAATTGTCTGTGCCTCAAGCACGTGTTCTTAACTGGTGGTGATTTTGCTTCACAAGTGACGTTTGGGAACGTCTAGAGACTGGTAGGAGATGCTACTGGCATAAAGCGGGTAGAGGCCAAGACTTCTAGTAGACATCCTACAATGTGCAGGAAAGCCACCCTCAGTGAAGAAGTATGTGCTCTAAGCTATCTGTGGTGTTGAGTTTGTGAAATCCTGGCTTAGAGTTTTCTTTGTGGTGAGGATGTAGATTATAAAAGCAATTACTTTAAAATATAATTAATTTATCTTTTTCTATGTTTTTGAGTCATTTTTTTTTTTCCTGAGGAGTGGAGGAGAGAGCAAGGTTTTTCTTTATCCTATGTTTTTGAGTCATTTTTTTTTTTCCTGAAGAGTGGGTAGAGAGCAAGGCTTTTTAGAAAAAATTTGTTTCATTGCGGTAAGATTGGTTTACAACATTACGTAATATTCAGGTGGACATCATTATATATTGAGTCGAGTAGATTACATCATGTTCACCACCCAAAGGCTAATTACCATCCATCACCACACACATGTGCCTGATCACCCCTTTTGCCCTCCTCCCTCCTTCTCATCTGGTAACCACCAATCCAATCTCTGTCTCCATGTGCTTGTTTGTTGTTGTTTTGTGTTCTAATTCTTATTTTATGTTTAAAGATTGGCACCTGAGCTAACAACTGTCGTCAATCTTTTTATTTTCTGCTTTTTTTCTCTCCAAATCCCCCCAGTACCTAGTTGTATATTTTAGTTGTGGTTCCTTCTAGCTGTGGCATGTGGGACGCCGCCTCAACATGGCCTGCTGAGTGGTGCCATGTCTGCGCCCAGGATCCAAACCAGCGAAACCCCGGGCCTCCGAACCAGAGTGTGCAAACTTAACCACTCGGCCACGGGGCCGGCCCCCTGTCGTCTGCTTCTGACTGAGATCATATGGTATTTGACTTTCTCCCTCTGACTTATTTCCCTTAGTATAATACCCTCAAGATCCACCCAGGTTGTCGCAAATGGCCAGATTTCATCCTTTTTATGGCTGAGGAATATTCCATTGTTGGATGATTTCCTTTATCATTATGTAGTGCCCTTCTTTATCTCTTATTACAGGTTTTGTTCTAAAATCTGTTTTGTCAGCTTTCTTTTCATTGCCATTTACATGGAGTGTCCTTTTCCATCCCTTCACTTTTGGTTTGTGAGTGTCTTTCAGTCTGAAGTGTGTCTCTTGTATGCAGCATATATTTGGGTCTTGTTTTTTTTTATCCAATTGGACACCCTCTGCCTTTAACTGGAGTATTTAGTCCATTGTCATTTAAAATAATTATCAATAAAATGTACTTATTGCCATTTTGTTGCTTTTTTCAGTGTCCTGGTAGTTCTCTGTTCCTTTCATCCTCTCTTGCTCTTTTCCTTTGTGGTTTGATGGCTTTCATTAGTATTATGTTTGGGTTCTTTTCTCTTAAGTTTGTGTGTATTTATTATAGGTTTCTGCTTTGTGATTATCACGAGGTTCAAATATAAGAACCTACATATTTAGCAATCTATATTAAGTTGATGGTCTGTTTAGTTTGAGCTCTTACTAAAAGCTCTACTCTTTTATTCCCTTCCTCCCACATTTTATGTTTTTGATGTCATATCTTACCTCTTTTTTTGGTACATGTATCTCTTACCCTCTTATCATGGAAATAGATAATTTTAGTACTTTTGCTTTTTGACATTCATTTTAGGTTTATAGGTGGTTTATCTGTTACCTTTACTGTATATTTGCCTTTACCAGTGATTTTGTTGCCTTTTTTTTTTTGACAATTTTCTTATTCCTATTTGTGGTCTTCTCTTTTCCACTTAATAAGTCCCTTTAGCATTTATTGTAAGGTTAGTTTCTTGCTAATAAACTCCTTTAGTTTTTGCTTGTATGGAAAACTCTTTATCTCTCCTTCCATTCTGAGTGATAACCTTGCTGGGTAGAGTATTCTTGGCTGTAGGGTTTTTCCTTTCAGCACTTTAAATATATCGTGCTACTCCTTTCTAGCCTGTAAGGCTTCTGCTGAGAAGTCAGCTGATAGCCTTATGGGGTTTCATTTGTAGGTAACTTGTTGAATTTCTCTTTCAGCTTTTAGGATTTTCTCTTTATCTTTAATTTTGGACATTTTAATTACAATGTGTCTTGGTGTGGGCCACTTTGGGGTTATCTTGTTTGCTGCTCTCTGTGCTTCCTATACCTGTATGTCTGTTTCCTTCCTTAGGAAATCATTATTTATTATTTATTTATTTTTATTTCAACTATTATTTATTTCAGCTATTATTTATTCAAATAGATTCTCTGCCCCTTTGTCTCTCACTTCTCCTGGGACACCTATAATAAGGATATTCATGTGCTGGGTGTTGTCCCAGAAGTCCCTCAGACTGTACGCGTTGTGTTTAATTCTTTTCTTGTATCTGTTCAGCTTGAGTGATTTCCTCTTGTATTTTATCCAGCTACTGATCTGTTCTTCTGTATCATCTACTCTGCTATTGAGTTCCTCTAGTGAATATTTCATTTCCAGTATTGCATTCTTCATATCTATTTGGTTCTTTTTAATATTTTCCAGTTCCTTGTTGAAGTTCTCACTAGATTCATCCATTCTTCTCTCAAGATCAGTGAGCATCCTTATGACTGTTAGTTTGTACTCTTTGTCCGGTAGATTGTTTATCTCTGCTTTGTTTCTTTCTTTATCTGTGGTTTTGTCCTCTTCCCTTATGTGGAACATATTCCTTTGTCTTCTCATTTTGCCTCTTTCTCTGGGCTTATATCTGTGTATTAGGCAGGTGAGCTACATTTCCCAATCTTGGAGAGATGGCTTTATGTAAGTGATGCCTTATGAGGCCCTGCAGTGTGCTTCCCTCTTGTTATCAGTTCCCAATGCTCCAGGACTGCCCCCTGTGTGGGCTGTGTGTGTCCTTCTGTTGTGGCAGGATTGCTCTTGCTGCAGGTACATGGAGAGGGTAGGCTGTCCCCATGTCTGGCTGGTTTGTAATGGTCAACTGTGTGCAGGTGCTACAGTCCCCCACTTTATTGGGTGGGGGTGCCACAGCACAGTTGACTGCAAGCTCTAGTAGCACATTCTTGTTGCAGTTTTCCTGTTAAGTGAGTAAGACCCCAATGTGGCTGGTTGCTATGCTCAGGAGTTTCCAATAGCTTTAGGCTTCTGGCCTGCAAGGCTCTTGTCAGCTCTCTCAGGATTGCAGCTGAGTGATGCCAGCAACAGGCATAGGAGCAACCAGTTGTTTCAGGCTTTGGAAAGTGGGACCAATCCTCTACGTGGCTATTTGAGAAGCACAAGTCTCCTGCAACTGAGAAGCCCCACCACCTGTAGGGCCACACACGCTGTCAACAGAGTCCTGCCCCATGCTCATGCCCCAACCCACTTAAGTGAACCCAGTCACCCCAGTTAAGAGACCCCATACACTTCATGAACGCAGACTCTCCCCTTCTGCACACCCTGGTCCACAGAGGTGGACCCACTCACTTGGCTGCAGTTTCCAGACACCAGGCCTGTGCAGGCCCACAATTTACTGAGGGCTTGCTGTTGGGTAGGGCCTGTCCCTAGGGTACGCTGTCTGCCCTGGCTGAGCTGGATTAAATTGGTGGTCTAGTGAGTGGGGCAGACCCTGGGCTAATAGGCCAGGGGAAGAACTCCAATGGCTTCTGCCAGCTTCTGTGTCAGCACTCCTGAACTAGGTCACTATAACGGCTGCTGCCCATCTCTCAGTCCCTTGGGAGGTGGTCCCAGCCTGGGGAGGTCTCACCTCTCACCAAGATGTGCCCAGAGCCTATCAAGTGAGACTCTTTTCATCAAAGGACTGTGCACCTTTATTCCTGGTGATTTTAGGTTGCTTTCTGAAATGGGTGAATTTGTGCATGGGCCCTTTAAGAACAGGCTTTTCTTTCCTTTATGTTCTAAAGCTTTTCTGGGGGTATTCCTAGTTGTTTTTAATAGCCAGCAAAGCCAGGTATTATGACACTTGTCTTGGTTGTGCTGAGTCCAAAAGCTGCTTATTGTGGTGACATTCCCCCACTCAGATCCCCCACTCCTCCAGGGAAGGCTTATCACCTTAGGATTGCTTCTGGCCAGCCATGAAGTGCCATGGCTAGAAGGTGGAGTTTCTCTCTCCAGAAAGGAAATTCTGTCTCTTCCACCTCAGTAAGCACTGTCCTTTGTTGTGGGCATTCTTTTTATCCAGTTTTCAGGTCTCCCTCAGGTGTAATTGTTCCAAGAGTAGTTGTAAATTTGTTGCATCTGTGGGAGGAGATGAGTTCAGAGTCCACCTGCACTACCATCTTGACATCAGATTGGTGAGTCAGTTTTGATAAATTGGACTTCTAAGGAATTTGTCCATTTTAAATGAGTTAACACTTTTGGCAGAAACTTATTTTTTATTCTTTCCTTATATTACTTTAATGCTTATATTATCTGTCATGGTATTCTTTATATGTTCTTGATATTGGTACATTGTTTTATTTTTCCTTATTTTCAAAACTAGTATTTTTGTCTTGCTAGGACTTTATGAATTTAAGAAATTTTTCTAACAACCACATTTTGACTTTTTAAATAGTCTTCATTTGTTTGTTTTTCACTTTTCTGATTTCTATTGTTATCTGTATTTCTTTTGTAGACTACTTTCTTGGAGTTTAATTTCCTCTTATTTTTATGTTTTTCTTGATGTGAAAGTTTAAATCACTGCTTTTGGACCTTTTCTAAAATATATATACATTTAAACCATACATTTCTCTCTAAACATAGCGTTAGCTGTATTCCACAAATTTTGATATATTGTGTTTTCCTTATATTTCAATTCAAATGTTGGTAAATCTTCTTTGGAATTCTTTTTGGCGTATGGTTTATTTAGAAGTGTGTTATTTTAGTCCAACTATTTGTCATTTTCTAAATATATTATTTTCACTCGTTTGTGTTTTTTCCATCTTCATCAGAGAGCATACTTTGTAAGATTCATTCTTTTAAAATTTATTGAGACTTGTTTAATCAAATATATGATCTCTCTTGGTGAACATTCCTTATGCACTTGAAAGAATATGTTTCATGTTATTGTTGAGCCTACTGTTTTGTATAGTCAGTTTTGTCAAATTGATAGATAACATAGTGAAACTTTATTCTATCCTTTATAATTTTGTATGTTTATTCCATCAATTAATAACAGTGATGTGTTGAATTTATCACCTTGATTGTGTATTTCCTATTTCTCTTATTAATTATGTCAGTTTTTGCTTTATGCATTTTCATGTTCTCTAATTAGGTCTATGCATATTTAGGATTTTTGTATACTCTTGATGAATCATGAAATTTTCTCCTTCAACTCTAGTAATATACTTTTTATTAAAATATACTTTGATATTCATGAATTTTTATTTTTTGTGCTTATACTTATCTTCTATATCATCTTTCATCCTTTATTTTTAGTTTTCTTATTTATTTTCATTTAATGTATATTATTGCAGACAGCATGTAGTTGGATCTTATTTTTTAACTCAATCTAATAATTGCTGCCTTTTAATTGATTTGTTTAGTATGTTTACATAGTTTCCTAGTTTTTTATTGAGGTATAATTCACAAAATATAATATTCACCCTTTTAAAGTGTACAATTCATTGGCTCTTAATTCTCACAAAGTTGCATACAACTATCTCAGCTCTCTAATTCCAGAATATTTGCATCACCCCAAGAAAGAAGCCCTATACTCATTAGTAGTCACTCTTCTTTTCTCCTTCTACCTCCAGCCCTAGCAACCACATTTGTTTAGAGGTTCTGTGTGTTATATGTGTTCATTTCTTTTGGGTACATACCTAAGCTTAGAATTGCTGAGTCATATGGTAACTTTATGTGTAACGTTTTGAAGAATTGCCAGATGTTTATCAAAGTGACTATACCATTTTACAATTCCATCAGCAATGTATGAAGGCTCTAACTTCTCCACATCCTTGCCTACTCATTTTATTTCCTATCTTTTCAAAATTTTAGCAATCATAGTGGGTGTAAAGTGATAACTCATTTTGGTTTTAATTTGCATTTTCCTAATGACTAACGATGTTGGTCATATTTTCCTTTACTCTTTGGTTATTCATATCTCTTCTCTTAAGAAATGTGTATTCTATTTTTTGTCCCATCTTTTAATTGGGCTATTTGTCTTTTTATTGTTGAGTTGTAAGTGTTGTTTATAAATTCTAGATACTAGACTCTTATTAGATATATGGTTTGTAAATATTTTTGCCTACTCTGTGAGTTGTCTTTTCACTTACTTGATAGTGTGCTTTGAAGCATCAGTGTTTTTAATGTTGATAGTTAAATTTATCTATTCTTTTGGTTGTGTGTGCTTTTGGTGTCATAGCTAGAAAACCTTGCCTACTCCAATATTACAAAGATTTATACCTATGTTTTATTTAAGAGTTTTATAGTTTTAGCTCTTACATATAGGTTATTTTTTAATCCACTTTGAGTTGAGTTTTGTATGTGATGTGAGCTTGTGATGCAATTTCATCCTTTTTTTTATGTGCATATCCAGTTGTCCTTCAGAATTTGTTAAAAAGAGAATTTCCTCTTCCATCGAATTGTTTTGGCACAGATATCAAAAATCAATTGACCTTACCGGTACAGGTTTATTTCTGAACTTTCATTTCTATTCCACTCATCTATAAGTTTATTCCATCTTGGTACCACGTGGTCTTGATCACTGTAGTTTTGTCATAAATTTTGAAATCTAGAATATCCATTTTCCCAACTTTGTTTCTTTTTCCAAAATGTTTTGGCTATTTAGGTTACCTTTCATATCCATATGAGTTTTATGAACAGCTTGTCAATTTCTCCAAAAAATGTTGGAATTTTGGTAGAGATTCCAATAAATAAATATTGCAATATTAACAATATAAAAGCTTCCAATCAATGGACATAGGATGTCTTTTCTTTTATTTAGGTCTTCTTTAATTTTTTTCAGGGATATTTTATAGTTTTCAGTATATAACTTTGCTCTACTTTTGTTAAAATTTATTACTAAATATCTTACTGTTTTGGGTGCTATTTTAAATTGATATCTTAATTTAAATTTTGGATTCTTCATTGCTAGGTTATAAAAATAAAATTTAAGGGCCAGCCCCATGGCCTCGTGGTTAAGTTCAGTGTGGTCTACTTCAGTGGCCTGGGTTCAGTTCCTGGGCTCAGACCTACGCCACTCGTCAGTGGCCAAGCTGTGGCCTTGTCCCACATACAAAATAGAGGAAGATTGACATGGATGTTAACTCAGGGTGAATCTTCCTCAGTAAAAAATAAATAAATACATAAAAGAAAACATATTTTTATATCCGTCTTGTATCTTGAAAGATTGCTGAACTTGTTTTTATAACTCTGTTAATTTTTGGTGGACTGCTTAGGATTTTGTTTACAAAAAAATCATATTTGCAAATAGAGAGAGTATTTTTCTTCCCTTCCAAAGGACATGCATCTATTTTTCTTGCTTTCTTAATTGCCCTGGCTGGAACCTCCAGTACGAGCTTGAAATGAAATGGCAAGAGTGGATATTTTGTCTTGCTCCTGATCCTTGGAAGAAAGCATTCAGTCTTTTACTATTAATTATGATGTTAGCTGTTAGTCTGTTGTAGATGCACTTTATCAGGTTGAAGATGTTCCCTTCTATTCCTAGTTTGTTGATTGTTTTTGTTGTGAAAGAGTTTCTTGGTGTCAAATGTTTTTTCTGAATCTCTGAGTTAATTATATAATTTTTGTCCTTTATAATACTTATATCTTGTGCTATATTGATTGATTTGGATATGTTTTAAGCAACCTTGGTTTGTCTGCATAAATCATACTTAATCACAGTGTATAATCTTTTTTATATTTTGCTGGAATCAATTTGCTAGTATTTTGTTGAGGATTCTTCTGTCTATATTTATAATGTAAATTGATCTGTAGATTTCTCTTTTTATCATATTTCTATCAGGTTTTAGTGTCAGTATAATGTTGGCCTCATACAATGAGTTGTAAATTATGCTTTCTTATTCTATTTTTTGGAGGAGTTTATGAAGGAGTGATGTTAATTATTTCAGTGTTTGGTAGAAATCACTAGTAAGGCCATCTGGTCCTGGACTTTTCTTCGTGGGTTTTTCCTGGTATTCCAGAATGTTGCTTTTTAAGGCTACTGTGGAGCTGTCAGGGGGAGGATGGGAATAAGACACATTAAAACACCACAAAGCTCACTGTTCATACCAAGATTCAGCTATTTTTCTTCCTACATTCTCCCTGGTATACTGCAAGTTACTGCAAATTTGGTTAATTCCAGAGCTCTGAAAAAGTTGATTCTCCCAATTTTTGCCAGTATTCTCATTGCTCTTATGGAGGAGAAAATTTTAGAGGTCCTTATTCCACCTTTTTGCTGAAGACTCCCATACATTTATATTTAATATTATGTTTTATAATGTTGGTAGACATCAGCAATATTGTTTTGTCCTTACTTTGTCTTGGTTTTGTTCTCTCATGTTCCTTTCCACCTTATCTTTGTTTATTCAAAAATATCTTTAGAATTCTGTTTAATTCTTCCATTGATGTTTTTAGTTATACATCACTTTATTAATTTGTAGTGTTGGTTCTAGTGCTAAACAATATGCATTAAGAACATATAAAAGTCTATTTGGAATCAATATTGTACCACTTCACATATGCCACTTCATATTTGCTACACTATTCCCTCTGCCCACTTCACACATGACACTTCTTCCTTTCCAGCTTTCACCTCACCCTTCAAACTTTCTCCTTCACCAGTGCCATGCCGTTAGGACAGTATAATTACAATGAGTTGCCACTTCCATTTTTTTTTTTACTTCTGTCATACTTTTCATTAAATTACCTTATAAAACCCATCTTACAATGTTATTAGTTTTACTTTAAAAATCAATTGTCTTTTTAAATTGAGAATTTTTAAAAAGCATACTATTTTTACATTTACCTCTTTACTGACTACTTTTAGATTCCTTCCTGTTGAGCCAAGTTTTCTCCTGGTATTATTTTAATATCTTGACTCTTTTTTTGTAACTTTTAAATTTGTTTGTTTATTCCTATTTGAGATCTTTTAGTGTATCATGAAATTACTTAAGAAAACTTCAATCATCATACTTCATTCTTTAATAATATTTATTGAAAATCAGATGCGTGTTGCATACTGGAGACATGCAAATGAATGAAATGTGGTTGTTTCCCTCAATAAGAAGCAAGTAAAGTGGGGGGAATGGAGCATTTCACTGAAAACAGAGCTTGATGTGGTAAGTGCTGAAGAATAGGTAAGCAAAAGATTCCTTCACATCACACAGGAGTGGCAGCTTATTTGAATGAAAAGGTCAGAGGCAACTTCACAGAAGATGGGAAACTACTTACCTCTGGGCAGATAAATGGAAAATGGCTCCTTTGAAAGGAATCAGGTGTGGACACTTTGTCACTTTAGGAGACAGATCATCCAGTTTAGTTTGGCTGAAATGTAGTGTGAATGGTGAAGTCCCCAAAGGTTAAGTTAGACACGTAGACAGAAGCCAGATGAGGAGGTATTCCATCTGAAGGCTGTGGGAAGCTCTCAAGTGTTTTATTCAGGAAGGGATCAAATTCAAATTTTAGAAATAACACACTGAACTGTAGTCTGAATGGACTGTGGGGGGACAGAAACAGGAAGAGAGGTCATGAGACCTCTTAGGAGATAAATGAAATAATCTTTGTCAGAAAGTATGAGGACATCAATTAACTCAGGGTAACTGTGATGAAGGGATGGGGGGGCATCTGGGAGATTTTACATAGATCGAGTCACAGGAACTTAGAAAGATTTTAGTGAGAAGAAGTGGAGAAAGAAAAATCATTAATACATAGAATTTCATCTTGCATGACTGAGAGGAGAGTAGGATAGCCCTGGTTATTCAATCTGATAAGAAACACAAGAGGAGGTAAAGAGTGATTTCAAGCTTGTAACTGAGTAACATGGACTTTATGATTCAAAAAATTTTCAGTAACATTTTCATTCTAAACAAGCGTACCTGAGAGGAAAATTCATGCACCATAGCTGACTGCGGTTTTTATTTCAACATGCAGTGTTATGTGGCCTCAACTCTGGGTTGAGTGACGCCATGCTCTAGCACAAAAAAACTTAGCAAGACACTTTGAACTGTCTTACTCACTGTGCCTCAGTCCACAGTCTCTCTCCATGAAAAAAGCTTTTCCATTCCCATTCCCTGCATTTTCAGAGTTAAGATCTCATATTTGAGAGTTTTGCATTCTGCTCTCTTGTGTTGAGCTAGCTTTATCATGTTCTTAAATTACTCCCCTCCTTTAGAAAAAAAATATTATTCCATAACTAGGAGATGTTTGGTGACCTTGAAACAATTTCTGTTGAGTGATAGGGTTAAATCCAGAATGCAGATGATGAAGGAAAAGCTTGATAAGAATTAAAAAAAATTCTTGAATAACTTTCATTCTTTTATGGGAATGGAGAAATAAAACTATAAATCGAGACTCAATGTCCTCTCCTCTGGGAAAACTTCCCAGCAAGGAAAAGTTAGGTTCACCTCATGCCTCTATCAAAACATTGACTACTCTGTGGCTCTGTTGCTCTTTCTTGCTTGTTACACTAAAAACTTCTTGAGGACAGAGGATCCTGTCTGATTCATCTCAGCACATTGCTTGTTTCATACTGGGGATGCAATTAATTTTTTCTTCTATTCAATTACACTGAATTGGTTTTAAACCTAGAGTAAACACAAGGACTGTGTTGATACAGCCCAGAGATACAGCTGAATAGAGAGGAAGAAATTACAGGGCTTAGTTGAGGAGCATGTGAGACAGATAGGCAGGGATACAAATCCAAAAGCTCCAAGACAGACTTTAACAAGACCTGCAGTCAGTTGAGTAAGTGATACCTAGCCATACCTGGGCAACTTAATTGAATCGCCTGGGAGTTACAGCTGAATTCAGGACAGAATTTAGCACGGCCAGAAGAAAGATGAAATTCGTAAGCATCTCAGAATGAGAACCAAGCAAAGGTTAGAGGCTATGCATGGGAATGTGGTTGTATCTGAGATTTTCTGATGATTCTTACCATTTTGAGAGAGGGTTGCAATATATTGTGACTTTTCTACATAACTGGCCCAAATAAAACCCAGAACCCTCATTTAATAAGAAAATCTCAATATTTATATAAAAAAGTAATAGATACTCATTCAAGCAATTAAACTAGAAAAGAGACGTAAAAGGAAATTGGCCAGCTCACTGCACTGGAGCCTCTTTTTCTGCCTTCCATCAAGTGTAACTTGCGTGGATTATATTTTTCCCTAACTTTCTATATGTTCATGTTAATAAATAGGAATATACTACTGCATTTGTAGTTTTATTGTTATTTATACTTTTTATCTAAATGAGATCTTACCCTCCATATTATTCCACAATATGATTTTCTCAATTAATGACAAATTTTGGATAGTTTTCAGAGCCAGCATATTCATAGTATTATTTTCATGATGATTCATCATTTATACAACAATTTCCCTCCAGCTGGACCCTTAGATTTTTTTTTTTTTGGCTCTGAAATAATCAAGAATTTTTATTCTTATATAGATAGCAGCCATGCTGTGGCAGCAACTCACATAAAAGAGGAAGACAATGGATGCTAGCTCAGGGCAAATCTTCCTCAGGAAAAAAAAAAAAGAAATTAGAAGCTAAAAACCAAAATTGAACAGGAGAACTTTGAATGTTTACAAAGACCTCTGATGCTTCTAGTTAAAAAAATGCATAGCTTATTTCCTTACTCTCATCTAATTTTGTAACATTTGGATTAATCAACTTTAGCTTTGTGGTTGAATGAAGCTTTATTGATAGTCTTTTTAACTTAACTTTTTACATGTTAATTGATGCATCATTAAAACTGATGGTTATGCATTTTTTTCATGAATAGACTTATGTGTTAGTTACTGAGAGATTGTTATTATTTGATATTTTTTCCTTCACATCACTTGTAAATAGTTCAATTGAGTATTATTTCATCTGCTTATAGTTTAGCTAAAATACAACACATTCTGGAATAAATGGTGCATAATAAGTTTCAATAACTTGTATTTCCTATTATTCTCACATTTCTCTCATGCTGTATCACTTGTGTCTTATGTGTGGGGGAAAATAATAGTGGAATTACTATATAATATCTCTGACTTTAATTCTGTCTTCCACTGGAATATTGTAAATATAAGTTTCCTACTCATAGAAAAGTACGTAAATTATGTAGCCTAAATTATTACAATTTTAAGTCAGTGACCTATCTTTTTAACATAGCTTGAAGTCCTAACTAAAACAACTTTCGAAATTAATTACTCTGCCACCATCTTCTTAACCTTTTAAAGTTATTCTTCCCTGAGGGATAGGATATTATCTTAGTGAGGAACTCTGCGTCAGATTGAAAGCTATAAATTTTTAGGTCCTGATCCTAATGTGTCCAGGGTGAATAAATAGTTTTCTGGGGAACTCATGTGAGTCACATTAGCTTTCTAAGTGCCATAGGTTATGATGTAACACTATGACAGAGACAATTTATTAAAGTAGTGCCAGAGAAGTGTTCATTTTGCTTTACTCAGGTGACTATGTGTTCTTTTCTTTCTTTCTTCATTCTCCTCCCTTTTTCTGTTCTTTACAAAGCAATTAATTAACCCCACTTTATGTGATCAGATACGTAAAGATTATCACTTCTTGCTTTAGGACAATATACCATCCATCTTTCAGCGTAAAAACGCCACTCACTTTGTAAAACCTCATGACTCTAAAAGTATATTCCCACCACTGTGTGTTATGAAAAGACCCTGCTACTGTTCTCTCAGTTGTATTTCTAAACTGCCTGCTAAAAGGAGTTCATTGTATAGGACTAAAATCAACTTTATCTTCCAAAGATTTTTACATATTTCAATGTAAAAAATGATAGAAATCTCTCTTAAATACATGTAGCTGGCTAAATGTACAATGTAATATTTTACTGGTTACTAAATCAGTACCATGTCTATATCCAGAGTATTTCTGCTTAACATGCTCTACTCCAGTCTCTTTCATTGGTGTCTCATTGCTGCCCACACTCCAAGATGACACATTTTTATTCTGATTAACTGTTATCTAAGAGACTTCTCTCCATGTTTTGATTTCTACCTTTACTACTACCATTACTGCTCACCCAATTCATTCATTCATTCACTCATTCATCGTTTCTTGCCTTACAAAACCTAATACAAAACATGTGCTCTTCTAGTATCTTAAAACTCACTTGTTAAGCAACATAAGACAATATAGTCAATGTTTCTCTCAGGGGCCACCTCTGTTGCAGAGGGTATGTTGCAAACAGAACTGAAGATTTGAGGATGGATATGGTATAGAAGAGGTAAACTGAAGGTAGCTCACTTTGTTGCTTCACGAATGGTTATCATCATAATCATATAAACTATTAATCAATTGACTAAATGGTACTGTGATGATTTCCCATTAGTGTAACATGGAAACTAATCATTTCAAGATTCCACCGGGCCAGCTGAGAGATTAAAAAATCCACTATAAAATGATCATCTACATTATTTAAATATTCAAGCTAAGTATTATCGACAACTTACATAATCCAAGTACGTTTTTATAATATTTTGATGTAACTTTTACTATGTTATCCAAAAATATAAACACTGCTAAATTACATTTCACTGGTTGTATTGCACATCTATTTTCAAATTGGACATAACTTCTAAAATACTTAACCTAAGTGATTTATTAATTCTAAAACTTTTATAAATAGGAAACAGATTCAGGTCTTAAAATATAAAGCAATAAAATTACTGGCATTTTTAAAATCTGAATTACTTAACCAGTATCTGTATAAAGCATAGAGTATATAATCTTTTTCTAGATGAATTAGATTGGCAACTTTACTATTTACGTACTTCTGTTGCTGGTCTACATATATAAGCCCTTTCTTCTTTAAATATAATTAACTATTTGTTATACAAATCTTTAATCCAAAACTAAATCATATCAAATTAACCTCATTAAAAACATAGAAGAGTATGCAAATATATCCTGAAGATGTGTCAATTGTCACATCTTTCTGAAATTAGTTGTTAGAAGGCATAGTACTTTCCTCAAAACTGTTTTTTATCAGTTTATTTATACAGATTTATAATTTGTATATAATATAGCAGTAGCTGGTAAATCTATCTTACCATCTGCTAATTTAATAGGAACTGTTCCAGAAAAGGTTTTAGAAACCTTTGCTTGGTGAATTTGTTTCTTTACTTTGCTATGCTTTGGTTATGTATTGAAGCAATGTTGAAGAATATGAAACAGGCTGTATTGATATTTTGTAGGTGTCTGCTTCATAAATGATAAATCTTTACTTCTAGATGCTAAAATGATATGTCAAGAGACATAAATAAATAAATACATTTTCATGTGTGCATACAACCATCTCCACATAACTCATTCTGCATTCTGCATTTACTAGTTAATTTACTAACAAAGTGTACACATTTAAAGGCTATGTTTTTCTTGTTTTGCTAATATTTTTACTCCTTTTTATAAGAACTCTAAAAAAAGCAGTTTTGAAATGATTTAATTTGTTGAATCTTGCTGAGTGATTCTCATCAGAATTTTCTCCCTGTTTAGATTTTGTGTTTTCACTAAAGAAGTAAAATTATTCCTGTTGTACTATCATTTATGTTTCAGTTGCCTTTATTTTTCCCATTAAAAATAGTCCTTCTTTCATAGTGTATTATCTTTTTTTATATTTTTATCTTTTTAAAAATGTCTTCTAAGACTTCAGAGACTTCAAAATAAACCTTGAAAATGTTCACTTTACTATGGGCAAGAAACCAAAATGCTATGTGAACAAAGTTATATTTTTTCAATGTTTCCAGGTGTCAGAAATGAGCAAAAGGGGAGTAGCTGAGGTTTTGTGACCAGAAAGGTTTCATATGAAAGATAACTGTTCAGATCTCTTGGGAAGTACAATTCTTCAAATACATGTTTGCAATTTGAGAAAATGCTACAGTTGTTGCTACTGTGTAGTAGTGACATTCCTGGAAATGTTTAACTCAATATTGATGTCACAAGTTATAGTAGAGTGTTAAGTACGAGCAATACACTGTTTAAAAGCATTTACTGAAGTTTAAATGAAAAAAAGTAGTTTATGATTATCTTAATATATTATTTATCTTTCTTATTGAAGACCTCTTTTCTGCTGAAATATTACTTTTCTAATATCTGTTCAAAGAGTATTCAATCATTTTAGCTTTAATAAGTGAGAATTTACTAGTGTATCTTAATTAAAAATTAGGACTGACATTGATTAAATCCATCACTACTGTTTAAGTTAAATTTTCATAATCTCTAAAGAATGCAAATATTCTACCACAAGTAGTATATTCTTTTAATTCTAAATCTAAACAATCGATGTAGAAAGTATTCTTGTTATTTTTTCAAATTAATAAATTAATGCCTCTGTAACGAATAAGTGCCTCTATTGTGGAAATTTTAGTAATTAATTTTGATCTCAATTTGTCCCATCTTATTTGTTTTTCTAAATTTAAGGTTGAAATAGAATGTGAACAATTAAGTTAAAAAAACATAAAACATTATTCCTACAGGTATGGAAGGCAGCAATGATTTACTGGTAATTTCTTTTCCCAATTCTATTCTGTATAGTTAGTAAAATGTTGATTTAGTAGAATGACCACAGGATTGTTTTTTTAAAATAAGTATTGTTTATTAATTTCTCTTAAACCAAATTGGATCTCTTCTATAGATAATGATGAAAATTATTAATAATATCCATATTAATACCAAGTGGAGGAAAACTTCAGAAAAATAAATGATCCTAGTAACACACAGAATACTGTGGAGAGAAGAAAAGTCGTAATCAAACTACGTATTAAATTATAGATATGGAATTTTCGGAGAACACCACGTGAGATTGGAATATAATTGCATCTTAAATTGTTCCATTTGTATTTTACAGCTGCACTCCAATTCTGACAAAGGTGATGGATCTGTCAAGTACATCCTTACTGGAGAAGGTGCAGGGACTATATTTATCATTGATGATACCACAGGTGACATCCACTCAACGAAAAGCCTAGACAGAGAACAGAAAACCCACTATGTCCTTCATGCCCAAGCTATTGACCGGCGGACAAACAAGCCTCTTGAACCTGAATCTGAGTTTATCATCAAAGTGCAAGACATTAATGACAACGCTCCAAAGTTTACAGATGGACCGTATATCGTTACTGTGCCAGAAATGTCAGACATGGGTAAGGGCAATCGTTTTTATACTTTGGCAGTTGTATTTTTGAGGACCCAAAAATCGTCTTTTGAAGACCAGTTTTGAATTGTGTGTGTGTATGTGGTGGGGGGAATTTCAAGATGTTCCAAAATATTTTAATAATTTCATGTGGCTTTATGTGTTAAAGAACATTGGGTCTAGCTGTTATAGCATTTATTAAAATGAATTTCTGAATGTACAAGTGTAAGTAATGGTTTAATCTTAAAAAACTAAGATAAATGGGAAAACACTTGCAATTCTTGCTTAATTGACAAAATTCTTTGACCACATAAATTCTTCATGTATATTGTTAAGATCATACTGCCACATTCAAGGCGACAACTTGCATAGATGAAGAAAAACAGTATAATGTCTAAAATCTCTTGCTACATCTTTTAAATTTGCAGTTTATGACCAAATTATAATAGTACTAATAGTACAAGTAATAGCTACATTCATCAATAAAATTTTCAGGTACTCCTAAGCATTTGCATAACATTTTAAAATATACAACTCTATGAAGTATTTTGAATACTACTTAAAGATATAAAAAACTGGCACAAAATACTTAAGCAAGTTTTCTGAATTCACTTGTCTAGAAAATGACTGAGAAGAAATTGACTCCAGGTTGTCCTGCATGCAAAGCCTACACTGCAGTTGATAAATTATGATCTAGGTTTCCAGTCACTCTGGTGATATGGGGCTGTCCCACCATTCACAGATTTCTGTGGTCTAGTCATTTCTTTTATTTTTATCTCATATGATGAATTTTTAAATGTAATTAAAATAAATTTCCGCTATGATAATTTTTTGACTATCTCTGTGAGACTCTAAGCTTGAATTTAGAACACATTTTTTGAACAAAGATGTTATATATTTAAGTTTACTATATATATATATATGCATATTATTTTAAATTAAGGTTATTTTAGTCATTAGTCATATCACTTTATGTAATCATATACATAAGGTTGGTTATTTTTTTAATTTGGGAAATTTTTTCCAGCTTATTGAGATATGATTAACATATAGCACTGTATATGTTTAAGGTGTACAGCATAGTAACTTTTGTATATTTTGAAATGATTACTACAATATGTTTAGTCAGCATCCTTCATCGCATATACATATGGTTTTTCAATGGAAGATTATAGTTTCTTCCCCTCCCAACTCCATCCCATTTTAGTTCTCTTGAACTAGGCAGATAGTTCCTGAAACAGTTGGGGACACAGGTTAGAAAGGGAGACTAAGTTCTTCCTGACCAGAATCTCAGGAGAGAAAGCAGTTACCAAACTGGCTCCCTCTGGACCAGAGGAGAACACAAGGACCAGCCTCAGAGAGCTGTGGAGAGGCCCAAAAGTCCCTCAAGCTCATTGGTCTCTAAGGAAAGCTGACAGGAGACTGAAGAGCTCAACACTGTTAATGCTGGCTGGTGAGAGTTTGTGTGGAAACTCTAGAACAGACTTCCTCTTAGCGCATTGTCAAAGGACTGACCGCCCATCTGCCAGTACCCTTCTGTCTGACAAAAGCAAAGAGCTCTATGAAGCCACCGTTTGTGAGGATGTCACTGGTAAGGTACTTCCAGAAGCTATGTAGGAACCCCAAGGAGCACAAAGAAAACCACCATAACAATAGGGGGCAGAGCACCAGAGAGAGAAAAACATTGATTGCTGTTGAGCAGCCATTACCCAGAAAGACAGTGTATTGAACAGTAGATAAAAAGAGCACTCGTGTTTTAAGAGCACTACAAGGAGATTTCTGTAACTCACAGCCACGTTTTCTACAAATAAGTAAACAATAAAAAAATCAGTATATGGACTAAAGCATGAATGGTCACTGATAAAACCCAAATTATTGTCCTGGAACTTGAGAACATACCAGACTGGAAGAGATAACTAAAAATCAGAGAGCAAAAATATGGAAATGATGGGAAAAAAGGTGAAACTTGGAGGATGTGTTCATTAGAGCTATCATTTGAATAACATATGTTCCCAGAGAGCAAAAAAGAGAAGATGAAGGAGAAGAACAATAGTATTTTTTCCTTGAGGTGAAGAAGATACTGAATTTACAAATTTAATAGACTTTCTGAATTCCAGAAGGGGTTAATCAAATAAGAATAAAACTTAGGTAAATCCTGGCAAAGTTCCTAAAGCCTAAATATAAAGAGAAAATTTTACTACCACTCAGAGGTTTTAAATTACCGACCAAGGAAAAAATATATTCATGTCATATTTATCACTTGAAATATTGGAATCTGGTCGACAGTTGAATACCATTTACAGCCTACAGAGAAAAGTCAAATCCTTTGTTCAGTCAAAACATGATTCATTTGTCAGGGTGAAAGTAATATTTGCAGAAAGATTCAGAAAGTATATCATCCACCGACCTTACCTAGAAAAATATCTGAGAAAATAGTTGAAATTGAAAGTAGTTGAAGTGAATCAGAACAGAGATGGAAAAGCCAAAGAAAATGACACAAAGAGGAAAAAAGTTATCAGAAATGCAGCCTGAAATATTTGCATGTGTGTGAACACAGTTAAATCTAAATGGGTACTTTGACGATGCTAAAGGATGCTGCACAGTCTAAGAATCAGGAAGCATAAAGGAATTATTGCAGCAAAGGCTTTAGTTTGAGGACTTGGGAACAAGTCAAGACATTTTAAATTCCTCATCTAGGGCTTGGAGAGGAGGATAGGGATGAGCAATACCTAGGTATTCTTAAATTCTTTTACAGTGATGTGTGTGAGTGAGGGAGAAATATTTAGTACTTGAAAGTAGTAGAGAAAAAGGACAAAGCAGAGTAGGCTTTAAATCCCTCTACTATTTTGGTTTTAGGCATGATTCTGTTGAAAGAGTGTGGCAAGCTTTAGACTGAACATTAGAAATTGTGTGTGTATGGGAACTCTTTATTTTGGAAAAAGAACATCATAATAGCATCTAATGCATATTGTAATATGAATGTATAAAAGGTGATATGAAACTTAGTGGAAGGAGAAATTCACTTTACATTGTGTGCTCAAGGATGAGTGATATTTGCATTGACTACAAGTTTAGAAACAAACGAAAAAAAACTGGTAATATTGTGGGGCTGGCCCTGTGGCTGAGTGGTTAAAGTTCTGTGTGCTTTGTTTCAGTGGCCGGGGTTCGCAGGTTCAGATCCCAGGCACAGACCTATACATGGCTTGTGAAGCCATGCTGTGGTGGTAACCCACATACAAAATAGAGGAAAATTGGCAATGGATGTTATCTCAGAGTAAAACTTCCTCAGCAGAAAAACAAACACAAAAACTAGTAATATTGTAGAGGAGGGACCAGTGAATAATGGCAGGATAGACAAATCCAGCCTGCTGTCTGTTTTGGTAGATAATGTTTTACTGGAACAAAGCCATACCCATTTGTTTAAATATTAGCTCTGATAGTTTGAGCACTGCAAAGGCAGAGTTGAGTAGTTGCAACCAAGAGTTTATGGCTCACAAAGCCTAAAATATTTACTATATTGCCTTGACAGAAAAAATTCACCAACCTTCATTCTAAGGCATTTCAGGGATGAGAGTGGAAGCAGGAGGAACAATTGGAGGATTTCACTCTAGTCCTGATAGACAAGGCATCTGCTGATCTAGGGTGGTGAGTGTTCTGACAGCCCTACTGACTATACACATATGCACAAAAATGTGGCATTTGCTACAAATGGTAAGATCGTGCTTCTTCCCTTTAGGTGGACACTGTTAATTATGTAACTAACATTCAACCTCCTCTTCTGTGTTACTAAGAGAACTCAGTTTTGTTCAGAGTGATACGATGCAGTGTTAACTGTTTACCTCCTACCACTTACTTCCATCTAAGAATAGCCATGTGATGTAATTCTAGATGGTAGGATGTTATGTGTAGGCCAATGGAGTGGAGCTTCCAGGAAAGATATAGATATCCTGAGAGAAAGACACACTTGGCATATTTCACCCATTGCCATTTTCCTTTCTAGTTGCCTAAATGCAGATGTGGTATGGAAATGCAGCAGCCAATTACAATCATAAGGATGAGAGCCTCTTGAAAAGGGAGATGAAGCAGAAAGATGAAAGGGCCTGGGAGAATGATCCTGTCACAGAACTGATGCTCCAGCCCTGTCCTGCCGATCTCAAGAGCTTTCTTAAGAAAGTAAAGCTCTCTATTTAAGCTCTTTAGTTGGATTTCAGATACATACAGTTACACTGAGTCTGAATTGGTACTTAGACAAATTCTATGTTTTAACATGGACCAAGTAACCAACGAATTGAACCTAATGCTGAATCCAAAGGAATAGTGAGAAAAGTTTCAGCATCAGATAAGAAACAGTGATGCCATTTTCCATTAAGTGCCTTGATGTGGGAATGATAAAGGAAACCATCACTCCTTTCCTTTCCACTGGATAATTGTGATGCTGGACAATTTTGCTATGGCAGCAGTTTTCCTTTCTGCCTGTGGTGTAGCTGACAGTTGATTTCAGAAATCGAAGTCTTGCTTCCTGGCAACTGTAGAATCAATTGTATCCATACAGGTGCTGATCAGCGGATAAAAGGACATTGGATCTTTTGAATGTAGACTTTGAGTTCTATAAAAAATTTAAAATTGATTGCCACAAAACAACCAGTTAGTTTTGCCAGAGTCTGAGACTATAGAATACTACAGCATTTGGGATAATCATCACTGAAATAGCTCCAACGAGTATTTATTGAGTACTAACTATGTGCCGGGCACTGCATGCCGTTTGCAATCATTTCATGTTTTGTATCATCATGAGGGGAGCATTATGATTGTCCTTGTTTTACAGAGGATGAAACTGATACATAAAATCAAGTAATTTGCCCAAGATCATATGGTTAGTAAGAAGAGCAACTGGAAAATATGTCTAAGCTAGGCAGAGATTCAGCTTTTGAGTTCCCAGTTTTTAATATAGTTAAAAATTTAAAATCTGGATCAAGTTATTTGTGGAATAATTTTAACCAAAAAACTGGATGTTTCAGAATCCATTCAGTTTACTGAGCCAGTGGTGAGGGTTCCTTCTTGATTTATTAGACTAGATTTGATATTCTTATATTGTTCCTTTTGTTTAAGAGACAGGATTTTGGGATGACTACATACCATAAAGAGGAAAATTGATCTGCAACTGCCTGGAAGTGAGGGAGTAGCCATTTATTAATACTAGAATCTAATCCCCAGGGAGTCCAACAGAAACAGCTTTTGCAAAGAAAATCCTCCTCACAATCCCAAAATATATATATCAAAGATAGTGTGGAGAAAGACAATAGGCAGGTTCCAGAAAGGTATATGTACCAAAACCTTTGTAAAGATTTGAAATCTTTGAAAAATCTCTGAAAAGTCTTTGTGACACAGATGGTGTGGACAATGAGGCAAATGAAATAGTCTAGGGCCACTTTCTGGAGTGGAAAGTAGCCCGTTAACTGAGCTAAGGAGTGGAGTTCAGATGGAGGACCAGGTGTGGTCATGATGTGGGACAATGAGAGTTAGTGTATTTTTCCCTTCACTTAAGGACAAAGTAAATGGTAAACAAATCCATGATTAGACTATAAAAACGGAAACTTCCAATCCTTGAATAAATACACAACCACTGAAAAAACAAAACAAACAAGTGTAGTGAACGACTTTTTAATGTAAGATATGAATACAATAACCAATAAGAAATGACATAAATTTAAATGAATAAACATTTGAAAATATAGATGTCAAATAATTACACTAAATCTACTAAGAGGAAAGATAAATTGAAATACTTAGAAACATACAGGGCTGACAAAGGACTAATTTTTATTATATAAGGAGCTATTTTTAATAATAAGAAAAAATACACTACAACCAAATAAACATGGGGAAATTACATTAGCAGGAAATTCACAGGAAAAATAGACCCATGTTAATTATACAGGAAAACCCTCAAATTTCACTACTATAAATTACTAGAAACCACAAAGAAGAAGGAGATACCAATTTCACCTACCAAGTGTGGAAGTTTAATGATTCACAAGATTGTTAGTGTGCGGAATGCTTAGCAGAAAGGTGAATTTTCATAGCTTTTGGAGGGGAATTTGGCCATATCTATCAAAATTTAAAAAAGAACATGTTCTTTTGTTGAACAATCTCTATTTTAGAAAACTATTCTATAGATATACTGACATGGATATGCAAAGGTGTATGTAAAAGTTTGCCCATTGAAGAATTGTTCATAGTAGTGAAAAATTGGAACACTTAAAGTACACTGATAAGGAAGTTTTCAAATAAATGATTCTTCAAGCATATACAGGAACCCTAAGCAGCCTTCAAATGAATGAATTCAAACTATTTATGTTGACATACAAAGATCTATATTATTTTAGTGAGAAAGAAGTTTTCAGAAATCCTTGTGGAAGAGTTCCAAATTATGTTAGAAAATAAAGATGTGTTGCAGAATACACGTGCACATACACAGGAAACACCTGAAGGAAACATGCACACACATGCACATGGGTAAAAGTCAGTCTAAAGAAATGGGTTGCAGCTTTATCTGGTATGAGAGAAATACGTTCTTTACTAAAATAATGTATACACATGTTATTTATGAAATGATGAAAAGTAAAATGGAGATTTGTCAGAATAAGGGAAGAAATTTTTAACAATATTTATGCTTAACTTAAAGCCACATCAGTTTTTAATACTAATAAAGGCTAACAATAGTGTAGA
This sequence comes from Equus quagga, assembly GCF_021613505.1. Lineage (NCBI taxonomy): Eukaryota > Metazoa > Chordata > Mammalia > Perissodactyla > Equidae > Equus > Equus quagga. The sequence continues at coordinate 105,115,978 of NC_060275.1, forward strand.
TAGGTGATGACAAAATTTTCTCACCATATAGTGTCTAATAAGATCATTCTTTATACCATATACTCATTAATTGGATTTTGACTCATCCAGTCATTTAAAAAAATCTATCTCCTTATATTTCTCTAATTCTTTCTGAGAGAGGGAGAGAGTGAAGGTACTTCATGTGCTGAGAACTGTGATAGCGGCCAGTAATAAAACAAGGCCCCTAATTTGAACATGCTGAGGACATATAAACAGAAAATGTCAGAATGCTGTTTGATATAAGCAAAAAATAGAGGAACCGTAAAGTTGGACAGGAAGCCCAGCGTACAGATTAGAGAAGATGTCCTCATTGAATGTTATACTGAATTACATTGAATCTTACTGGGATTTGTCAGACAAGGAAAAAAATGGGCATTCCACATAGAGGATACAATGATGAAAAATATTTCTCTCTTCCCTGTGGGTTTATAGTTGACTTAGGGGTTTGTGTGGGTGTGTATGTGTGTATGGGGGGGGGGTGCGGTGGGTGTGTGTTAAGAGTGAATAAGCAGGATCATTGTGCAAATGATGAATTCTCTGTAGAGCTTAGCAAAATGTGCAATGAGAATACAGGGAAGGCAAAGAAGGCACCACCAGAGACTTCCTGGGTGAGTAAGTTTGTATCAAATTATTGTTTTTTGTATATCTACTGTGCTAAGTAATGGTCATGGAGCCCTCCAAGGGCTTGTTGTGTGCTATGTTGCCAGTGTGAAAAGCATAATGTGGTTGTATATTTCTGTCAGTGGGTAATAATCAGCAAAATCTGTGGCATTCTGGATGTTTTAATAAAGAAAGATACAAAATAAACTGAAATAATTTTAGATGCATGTTTCAATATAAGGCTTTTCTTTATCTCTTTGATTTACATCATGTAATTTCAGTTATTATCTAAGGACTCATATCTCCCTAGGGCAGGGCTTTTCAACCTTGCCATTATGAAGTTTTGGACTAGATAATTTTATGGGCTGTGCTGTGTATTGTAGCATGTTTAGCAGCATCCCTGGATTATACCCAGTAGATGCCAGTGGCATCCCTCCCATTAGCGCCATATTTGATGTCTTCAGACATTGCCGAATGCTCTCTGAGGGGCAAAATTGCCCTCAATGGAGAGCCACTGCTGTAGGAAACATGCTAGATAAAAGAATGAAAACGTTTCAAAGTAGAAACGTGGATTCAGAGAAATGATATTTGTTACATTTAGAGTCACTTCCAAAGAGAATCCCATAGTGTTAAAATCCTCATGCCATATATTTTATGACCCCAAACTATTTGCCCATTTAAACATTTTTATGTTTAAATATTACTTACCATATTCAAATGCATGATATTATGAAAAGAGCCAGGAAAACCACTAAACAAAGTTAGATTATTGTACTCACAGAAAGAAGAGTAGTGATGTGGCTACTTGAGAGGCATTATGGCTCTCATTTTTAAAAGAAAATATGCCAATTTTTATAGCATATATTGAAACAGACTATTTGAATTATGATGGGCATCTGTTAAAGCTGCTGGCTGTCATTTTGATGTTTTTTAACTTACCTAAAAATGTGACCAAATTCAAGAAAGGGAACATTTGTGGACAGAATAACATTATAATATTATGAAGGGCAAATGTAACCTGAATGGGCCCATTAAGAGACTTGTATGCATTTTATCACTGCACATTTAATATTTGCTTTTCTGTGGTATGCAGTATATTATCATTCCAACCTTGATGACTTTACCACTACCTACAAATTATCCTATAGAAGTACTTCTTTAACTTGGTTTTATAACTATATTAAATGTCTAAGTTTTTGAAAACTGAGACTTAAGAATATGAAATGAAAAGTTAATAATGTTAACTGTCATGGCGCAAAGAGGAAAATAACCATGAGATGAAATTATACTTGTTTTGGGAATCAACATTCAAATGCATGTGTGACATTTTAGAAATGAAGATAGGAGGAATAAAGTTGTATTTGTAAACAGCGTTGCCATTCTCAGATGGAAAGGGCATTGTAAGAGTCTTAAGACAGCAATATTACACTGATATATTATTATCATAGAAAATCTGGTAAAGGGTTTCTTTAAATTATGTGTGTTGATAAATCTCTTTTCTTTAAAACAATGAGTAATTTTATCTCTTTATTTGTTTATAAGTATACCCAAACTTCAGCAATTATAGTCTTGCTTTCCCCTGGAATCAGGAGTTTTTAGTACAAATTTTAAATTTGGTTGTATTGCAGTCACTTTAAATTTTGAAAAAATTAATTTATATCTAAAAAATGTTTCAAAGAAAACCACACCAGGTCACAATCCAATTTGCTTGAAAATAAATTTCACATCTTTTTTATTTTTCACAGAAATATGTTGATAAGAAAGTATATAAATCTTTACCTATTCTCTTTTGAATAGTAATAAAATATACCTACAACTAAACATTATTTAAAAGCATTTTAAAAATTATGACAGATTAAAATAATGGTTTTTAATCTGTTGAAGAGAAAATATTGCATTTTATGAAAATCATGAGTATATAATTTATAAAGTGTAACTTCAGTGAAGTACTGAAACAGTTTGGCATATAAGAAATGGGATATGAAGTTTTACGGTATGACTCTTAAGCTCTGCAAGATTCCTTATCTTTGGAGATGTATTAAAACTCCCTTTGTCTTTTACATATGTTCTTTGTTCCCCTCCAATCTCTAACCTCAGGCCCGTTTCTATTTGCTGCTGTGTTCTTTGTTGCAAAGCAACAAGAAAAGACACCAGCTGTCCTTACTTTATTGTGCTGCTTGTTGGGGGCCTGATTTATTTCTGCCCAAATATCTTGGGACCTTCACCCTGGCTGTCTTCCAGGATTCTAGTAGCCATTTTAAAATCATTACTCTGCGGCATAATCTTCAGAATGAGATCATTTCAATAAAGTGAGGCTGACACTACAATTCTACAGAGTAAATTAGAATGCCTATGAGGAGTCACATACGATAACCAATGAATCATATATTGGACAAAAATTTCCAAGTTTCATAACTTTTTATTCTCATCTTCCCGTAACTTTTTTTTTGGTGTTAGTGAGCTATCACTTTGCAACAAACTAATCCACAACTTAGTGGCTCAAAACATCATCCATTTTACAATGAACTGCCAGAAAGAGAAATTAAGGAAACAATCCCACAAACAATAGCATTGAAAAGAATAAGATATTTAGGAATAAATTTAACTAAAGAGGTGAAAAATCTGTACACTGAAAACTATAAGGCATTGATGAAAGAAATTGAAGAAGACATAAATAAATGGAAAGATATTCTGTGTTCATGGATTGGAAGAATTAGTATTGTGAAAATGTCCATACTGCATAAAGTAATCTACAAATTCAATGCAATCTCTGTCAAAATTTCAAGGACGTATTCTTCAGAAATAGAAAAATCAATCCTAAAATTTGTATGGAATGAGAAAAGACCCCAAAAACTGAAGAAATCTTGAGAAAGAAGAACACAGCTGGAGGCATCACCCTTCCTGATTGCAAGCTATATTACAAAGCTATAGTAATTAAAACAATATGGTATTGGCATAAAAACAGAGAGCTAGATGGATGGAACAGAATATAGAGCCCAGAAGTAAACCCGTGCATATATAGTCAATTAATTGTTGAGAAAGAAACCAAGAATATATAATTGGGAAAGGACAGTCTCTTCAATAAATTGTTTTGGGAAAACTGGACACTGATACGCAAAAGAATGAAACTGGACCACTATTTACACCATACACAAAATATTGACTCAAAACAGATTAAAGAATTGAATGTAAGACCTAAAATTGTAAAACTTGTGGAGAAAACACAGGGGGTAATCTCCCTGATGAAACTATTAGCCTATTCATTCAATCAGTAGCTTTAGCCTTACGACTAACTGCCAACATCACTGGTCTTGGCTGTGATTTTTTGGATTTGACACTAAAAGCAAATGCAACAAAGGCAAAAATAAACAAGTGGGACTACAACAAATAAAAGACTTCTGAACAGTAAAGGAAACCATCAACAAAATGAAAAGGAGATCTGTGGAGTGGGAGAAAATATTTCATATGCATTCTTTGGGCAGCATTTCAAGAGTGTGAAAGCAGAATATTTAAGGGTTTAAGAGGAGGCTCAGGAGTTCTACTACTTTATTTTTGCTATATTCTATAATTGTAACCACATCACTTGAAAAGCTGTTTTGTAAATATTTATTGAATAATTTCATATAGACCCTTTTGACCTACAATTTTGTCTGAGGGAAAATTTTTGTTAAAATATAGCCTCTTAATTTTTTGAAGGCTGCCCTGGTGGTCTAGTGCTTAAGATTCAGCATTCTCAGCACCACCTCCCGGGTTCATTTCCAGGTTAGGGAACCACGTTATCCATCTGTGGATTGTCGTACTGTGGCTGCTGTGTGTTACTGTGTTGATGAAAGGTATGCCACCAATATGTCAAATACCACCAGGGTCACCCTTGGTGGACAGGTTTCAGCAGAGCTTCCAGACTAAGACAGACTAGGAAGAATGACCTGGCCACCCACTTCTGAAAAAATTGGCCATGAAAACCTTATGTTTAGCAGTGGAGCATTGTCTAATATAGCGCCAGAAGGTGAGAGGATGGCACTAAAAGACTGGGCAGGGTTCCACTGTGCTGTTCACAGAGTCAAAATCTACTGGACAACACTAACAACAGAACATTTTTTGAACATCATTCTTCTGATAACTGGTGAAAATGCATTATTGCTTCATGGGGTAGTGGTTAATTTTATTTTCCTGTACATGATTAAATTAGTTGTAAATTCAAGAAAAGTCACATGAACCAATCTAGTCTCTCACCTTTATTTAATAATTGATGTGATCCACCAGATTACATTTTATGCTCCTGCTGATTCCTTAGTTTCTCCTTTTACTTTTTATGAAAGTAGACTGGACTTGGAATTCCCCAATAAAACTGATCAATTCATAATAGAAAATACTTCACTGGAATAGATAAATTCTTTCACCATAAACTGGACCCAATTCCTAAAACTTAATTCTGCACATCGTGTTTTTAAAAAAGTGTATACAAAGAATGATTTCCATACATACATGAGGGTGTATACATTACCCCTCAGTGCAGGAAATTTGAATACAAAGCAAACCAATCAGAGTTTTGGCAGTTCTAGATATGTTTACGTAGTTGTAAAAAGTGTAATAGGTGAAATTTTCATAGTAGCCAGTGGAACATTCAGATATGTCAATTGACTTTGGAACTTAACACTTCTCTTGAAGGAGATAATGGCTTTTTAAAAAACAAATATAACTTAAAATTCCTACTTCTAGCCATCTTAGAGCATCCTGGGCTTATTACTTTATCACTTACCACCTTGCATTATACATTACTTTGAAGTTTTACTGATATTTTACTGGTCTGTAGTTGCCTTAAATTTTTTTTATTTCATTTCTTCACAGTGTACCTAAAAAATATTGCAAGCATAATAGTCAATAAATAAATAAAATACATATAAAATAAGCACAAATTATATATACTTTTCATAGAGGCCCAGAACAATTATTCCATGTGATATTTTTCCTGATTTTTGTTATATAAACACATGGATATAGTTATTTACTTATTAAAATCATTTTTATTATTGGCAAAAGTTTACTAACATTTTATATAAATTCGTCCTAATAATGACCACCTTTGTTGTGTTGTTGTTTCTTTCTTTTTTTCTTTCCTACTCAAGAAATAGGTCAAACCAAAAGTCTCATAATAGATACTTACTGTTACTCAATTATCACTAATAATATGAGCTGGTATATGCTATTGCCCCTGTATTTTATTAAAATTTCATAAATTGAAATTATTGTGAAGTTTTATAAGTTGAAGAAGATTTTTAAGTGTAAAATCACTATATTGAGTATATGCTGCCTAAATTTCCTTCTAAAAGCTTCGATTTGCAATAAATTCAACTTTTAATTGAACTTGATTTCTAATTCTATTGTGGAGTTTGACTTTCTTTTTTGAGACATGATTTTTAGTTTTCTCCATTTTGTAGGAGTCAGGTACAGAGTGGTGGAACAGCAATCAGGTGAAGGGAGCAGCCCAGGGGGAAAGAGGTGGCCCAGTGAAAAGGAGCAATGTCAGGGCCTCATAGATTCCTGCTGTCATCTTTGAGATGTTGTTCCCACTGGTTTTCAGTGGTCAGTGCTTGATAGTCCTGGCCTCCTGCCATCTGTCTTAATTGCAGGTTCTCTTGAGACCCACTGAGTTTCTCTCAGCTACATTTCATTTCCCACCTTAGTAAATGGGAAATATTTTCTTTCTCCCATACATTGGAGGGAGAGAACTCTGTGAAGGTCAGTCTAGACCTTTTTTGCCTTCACGAGCTAAATGATCTCTTTAAATCTTCCACTGCTGTGTTACACTGAAGTGCCATGGAATATTGGAAAAGTTGTGCCCCTTCAGAAGGGGACACTGCTCTGGAAGCTTATCACAGCATCACATGTGTATAGCAAGGAACAAACAAACAAACACAAATATAAGAATATGTGATGGCTTTTGTTTTACCCAATTGTTATGCAGCAGTATAAAGTAACACTACTAGAAGAATCTAAATCTGCATCAATAAACAATGTGGAATGTCATGCAGCTATTAAAATTGTATTTACCTAGTTGGCATGGATATGTCCATGACATATTTTTATGTGCAGAAAAAGCTGCATGGTGTTCTGTTTAATATATACATGACTACCTATTAGACCCTGGAATGAGCAGAGATAGAGTTATGGAAAGACACACAAGACACTGTTAAGATTACTTTTTTAAAGGAAATGGCACTAGAGTTGTGTTTATTTTTCTTACTGAGATCATGTTTTACTTCTCTAATGTAAAGTATCCGGTAATATAAATACAATTAACAAATAGAGATTGAATGGGAACTTTTCTCTATTTTCTTTTCAGCAAAGAGATTAAGAACATTGGGTTTGGAATTGCTTTGTAACTAAATTTACACTCTGACTCAGGGTCTGTGTGACTAAAACACCTAATGAGACTGCAACTGACAAATACACAGAGAACATAGTGATTCCAAGCAATGTTTCATAAACCTGTTTCACCAGGTTTAATTTTCAATCTTTAATTGTATATATATTATAACAAAACAACCAGCTTAGTGAGCCCATAGGACCCTACTGTCTGTACTCTGATTCACCTGATCAGGTGCTTTTCATACACTCACCTGTATGTATTGAACTAGAGTAGCATGCGTGCAATATGTTTATGTTCTCTGTATTTTGAATGATCTAGATCATACGTTTAAATAATTTGATCTCAACTTAGAATTAGTTTTTCTATTCATCGAGAGAGAAAGCAGAAACAAACATTGTATGTAGATGAGCCAGAGAACAAGAACTACAAATATAAAATATTCTTATATAACTTTACTGTAAAGTTTTAATTCCAAAACATTCTGTAATAGTCTCGATTGAAAAGAACCGTTGTCAATGCTGATCTACAGCAACTTTGTAGAGGGTAGTGGCTCAGTAGCCTGTGTCCCTGAGGGAAGAGAACTTTTAGCAAAGTAGCACCAGTCCAACCATAACATGCGGTGTGAGTGAGAAATCAACTTTTGTTGTTTACCGCCCCTGAAATTTAGGGATTGTTTGTTACTGCAACATAACTTAACCTGCTCTTCCTGACATATCTCCCTTTGACATGTCAGAGAGGATATTCCTAAAAGAAACCATAAATATCTCAGAAAGAAATCATAAGGACAAGATAGGGTACCAACAGTGGATAAGAGATTCTGAAAATTCCTGGAGCATTGAAAACTGAATTAATGGAGAAAAAGAGACAAGTCAAATTTATAGCCATAAGCTATATAGGTGAAAATTGTTCTGTGCAAGAAATCCCTTGTAAATCCAAGAACACAGAGAAGGACTTGGGAAAGTCACTAGGGCAAATCGTTAAATTAAAGCTTTCATGACAAGGAAGATTTTTTTAAACCTCTTATGTACATACAAAGAAAATGTGTATTTTTATTCTACCATAAAACCTTTAATGATTTTTTTTTTCCTAAGGATGGCTCACATGGGGGTATTGGAACACGAAAATGAAGGAGAAAATAGGTTTCAGTAAACCAAAGATCCACTTAAAAAGGGAACAAAAAAGAGTAAAACAACTTTTACCAGTAAGCAAATGTCACAAAGTCCCTTCTGATGCAAATTACTCTTCCTTTTGGGGACATAAGAGTCTTCCACTTGTCTGGCAAGTATACACACCCATCCAGCCAAACTTATTAAGATGTAGCATTCCTATTCAACAGAGAACTTAACTCACTTTCTTTTTTTAGTTTTAATTTTTTCAGCTTTACTAGGATATAATTGATAAATAGGAATTGTATATATTTAAGATGTATAACTTGATGTTTTGATATATGTAAACATTGTGAAATGACCCCTATGATCAAGCTTATTAACATATCCATCACCTCACATAGCTACCACTTTCTTGTTTTAAATTTTTGTGCCTGTGTGATGAGAACACTTAAGATCTATCCTCTTAGTAAATTAAGAGGATTTATCCTCTTGGTGAACTCTAGTCACCATACTGTATATTAAATCTCTAGAACTTATTCATCTTGCACAACTGAAATGTTGTACCTTTGACCAATATCTCCCATTTCTTCCTCCCCCTGCCCCTGGGAGCTACCACTCTACCCTCTACTTTATGAGTTTGAATATTTTAGATTCCACATATAAGTAAGGTAATGCAGTATTTGTCTTTTGTGTCTGGCTTATTTTCCTTAGCTTAATATCCTCCAGATTCATCCATGTTGTTGCAAATGGCAGGATTTCCTTCTTATTTTAAGGCTGGATAATATTCCATTATATATGTATCTCACATTTTCTTGGTCTATTCATTCATCTTTTTTTTTTCAAGATAAAGGAACAATTCAAAGGACAGGGATTAAAATAAAACTGAACAATCATCTACTACAAAGAAACAGAGAATTCAGATAAAAGAAAATAATTTAAATTACCAATCTACTTTTTTTAAACTGTGAAATCTGAGATTTTATGCATTCATTAAACAAGAGCAGATTGAAATGAAGAATAAAATTTTCAAAGAACAGAAAATAGAATTTTAAAATTAAAGATAAGATACTGAAATTAAAACAAATAGTAATCAATGGACTACATAATGTAATGGACATAGCTGAAGACTAAGTTGGTGATCTAAAAGAAGCCAGAGACATCTCACATTATGTAGAACAAAAAGGATGAAATAGAAAAACATATAAGATACATTGACAGACGTGGATGATCAACTGAAAATGTCTTACCTTCATTGTGAAAGAAAAAAGATATTGAACATGAATCTTCAACTTGGAAAAAATCTAAATAAACACCAAATGGGAAAATTAATAAATTAACTAATTTGAAAATCTACATCTAGGATTGCCTTGGATAATGAAGAAATAGTAACATGTAAGAATAAAAGAGATACATTTTTAAGGACAAACATTTTTCTATATTATACTTTTTATGAGAAATGATGGAAATAAGAAGACAATGGCAAACTGTATAAAAATTCTACTTGGATTCCAGCAGAAAGATAATTGATCAAATATTAGAGAAAATTAAGATTTTTCAAACATGAAAGGACTAAGAAAATTTCAGACATAGAAAGAGTAGGAAAAATTAAGAACCACTTCTAATAATGATAATATTATTAACTTTAACAAAATAGTGAGCTATACAGTACGTCTAGAAAGAAGAATATATTGCATATATAAAATGAGTAAAAAATATGCCATACGCACTAAAGAATTCTGAAAAGTCATTTGATCTTGACACTTTGAACATTCTCATTTTGTTTACAAAAGCTTAGAAATAACGCATTTGCATCTTTTCGAGTTATTCAAGTCACATGAATTAGTTTTGGAGAGAATAATTTCTTATATAATCAAAGAGTGCTTATTACTTCTTGATTTCTTATAATCTGTGGAATTAAATGAAGATCAAACAAATGAGAAGGAACAAAGGCTATTTCTTCAGTTTGCTATAGCAAGAGAGTTTACCACCACCACTTGCATTTTGGCGAAGACTTAAAAGCAGGCAGAGGAGTGGGAAGGATTTATAGTGGACAAAAGGGGATTGCTTCCAGGATGGCATGATTGGAAGGACTTCCCAGGATGGACTGGGGAAGCTGTAGGTGGGCTAACTAGAAGCAGAGTGTCTTATGTGATTAGTTAAGGATGCAGATTTTGCTTTATCTTATGGGTCTTAAGTTGGAAATGGGGGAAAAAAATCAGCGAAACTGAAAGTTATTAATCAAGTCCTGGCCATTTGGGATTAAATGTTATTGTTTGGCTTCTTGGATTGTTGCTAGTGACAGTGATCTGACTTCCTACAAGTCTGACTTAGAGATAGTAGCCTGGCTCTTGGTCTGTTTTTTGTAGATAGAGTCAGTTTCTTGGGCTGGTTGTTGCAGAATGTGGGTCAGAGTTCTATTTTTATATGGGGTCTTGCTATTGTCCACTGTATATTCAGTCTCTCAAATCAAATCATAGTAAAAGCATAAAAGTAATTTTTTTGTAGAGGAAGAACGTAATATAATGTTGTATACTACAAGGACCTCAGGTACATAGCTGACAAAAATCAAGGGTGAAAAGCTGTTGAATTATATATATTTCCTCAGAAATCATTAGGGCCCAGTATTTGCTGCCTGAAATTAATGAAGCAAGATATAAGGATTTAATCATTTTATCTATAGTGATAAAAGTAATACTAGCATACTTAAAATTAATAATGTAATTAAAATTGCATGTTCAGAAGCAGTGTTCAGAGGTAATATAAATGCAGTGCATTTTTCATCTTTAATTATGGTGTATTAATGAGTATTTTTCAATTGTGATAGAATCAGAAAATTTATTATAGTGAAAGAACAAGTAGAGGGCAAAGACAGAGTTGCTACATTCAAATAACGGATCTGGTGGGAGTAGGCTTGGCAGCTAAAAAGATAGACTTTTAATTTTATATCTGTATTGTTTTATTTTATTTTATTTTTGCTTACGTTAAAATGTATAGACTGTGCTATTATCATATTTTAGAAATCAGTTTTTCCAGGTAACTAGTAAAAAATAAATTGGAATTATTTTCTCAATGATTAAATGTCATTTAGTGTGTGTGTAGTGTGTACATATACATATATATTTACATAAACATGGCATATATAATACGTAGTATATATATTATGAATATATATTACTTTATGAAACTCTTCTGAAATATTATTGACAACTTTTGTGAGCAAACAAGGACAAAATGTTTCTATCCCTGGTATTCTATTTTAGAGTGGTTATTGTTTCATTGTTTATTTGGTTTTGGTTTTGTTTCTGCTTTTGTTATTATTGTTGAAGGAAAATTCAGGTGAAATAAGATTTCATTATTCAGGACAATGCTAAATTTGTTAACTTTTATTTTTCAAGTGGGATCTTTCCAAAGAGTGAAAATTAAGGCAATTTATAGATACAAATTCTAATTTTTGATAAGAAACTGATATTAAATCAGCAACAATGGAATGGTCTTAATTACCACATATGCTAAACCAGGAAAATAACTGGTAGAATACTTTAAGAAGTATCGAATGGTTTAACACTATATATCTGTATCTACAGATAGATGGATATCTATACACTATACATATGTATGAATTTTCCTCCATGTTAAAAAAATTCTCTTCTGATGTCTCATCATTTTATTTTGCAGACAATGAACAACTCTCCAAACGATATATTTGCCAGATTCCATTTTGTTGAATAATTTCAAGTTATTGAATGTAAAGAACACCTAGATTCTTGTTTAAAAATACTAACTGTATTAGAATCAAGTAAAGAATCTAACCTTTATATTTGGTAATGTATAGTCATTACTCGGAAAAGGGATGAAAGATAGTTAGGAAGAAACCTGTTAATACCTTCTGTATGAGACAGAATTTAACCAGGAAAACCAAATCCACTGCCAGTTATAGTTCAATAAAAGGGGCTAAGTATGTGGAACAAATTACAAAAATGATAGGAGAACTGAAAAGCCAAATATTGGACTGTGAGGTAACCAGTGAAGGAGTCTACCATCCCTAAAGCTGGGAAAGTAGTGTTACCTGACCCCAGGAGCTGGGCTTTATTGCATGGACCATGGAAGGGTGGCAACTGAGAGGAAGTTTCAACCACTGAAGAAATGTCTTCACGGCCAGAGACACCACTCAAAGCAGAAAGGGGGAGGGGGGATGAGGGGAGAGAGAAAGAAAGAAAGAGAGATGCCTTTTTATTTTTTTCTGTTTTTCAATTTCCTTCTAGCACCTGCCATTGTTCAGTTGATAAGGAACGCTAATCAATGTCAATGGCAGGTGTTAGGTTCCTGCAAACAGAGCAGAACAGGATAGGAAATTAATCTGAGAGCATCATGAAAATGCATTTAGAAGATATATAAGACTGGTGGGAATAAGGTCAGTCCAGTCACTTTTTACTGCAACCTTTGCTCTGCATAAGAGAATTGTGAGCATTGTGTAAGGCTGCAGCAGAGCACAATGGTGTTGTCGGTCTCCAGAGGCTGCTTCCCCTTAAGTATTCTACCACGCACCTTCATTTGACAAAATATATGTACTCACTTGGCCTTTGGCTATGGTGGGTGAAGTATAATGCTGCCTCTCCCCATGCAGAAGCATCTGGACTGCCATTACTTACCACCAAGGAAACACACAAGAAAAGGGGCAGAAGCTATTGTAATTATTAAAGTACATTAAACAGGTCATAACTGGGTGGAGCAACAGAATATATGAGAAAGAACGTCACATATCAAAATAGACAGGACCAAGCTGGAATTCTTCCTTTTCCAATTGTCAACTATTTGACCTCTTTGAACCTCAATGCCCCCATGTAAAATGGCATTAAATTTCACTTTCTCAATAGGTTAATCTCATTATTAAATTAAATAGCATATCGCTGAGGGATTCCTACATCATTGGCACTAAATAAACATTATTTCCTTAATCAATTTTCTTCCATTTATGGAATATAATATAAAATTTACTTGAGTAATAGGAAATTTGACGTTAGGTAGTTCCATTAAAAGAATCCAATTGAGGGTGCACAGAAATTAACAATAGCCATAATTTAAAATATACAGTTACAATAGCGGTTTTTGTTTTGGTACCCAGATGTTTCATAAGTATTCTTACAGAGGATCTTTGTTTAAATCCAATGACTCTTGGGTGAATACTCAAAGCTCTGTGAAATTACACAGTGACTGGAATCCTGTGTTATTGCTCTGTTGGTGAAATTATAGTTCTCCTGTGTGGAATGAAATTTAAGTTGAATCTTGATGACTATTGCTTTTTCACAGTCTCTGGGAAAATCTTCTGAGAATTAAGCCCTAAGAAATTCCTTCAGAAAGATATTCTCTGCCTTCATAAATCTTCAGCTTATTTTTACTCAAAGTTCTTGCTCAACACTGATTCACTTGAGATTTTAACAGAGCTGTGAACCATGACAAGTCATGCATAACGATTTGCAACCTCAGAGAATATTTGCTTGGTATTAAAATGCCTTATTAAATATTTCAAATTGGTCTTTAGAGACTTTTGAGAAAGTCCACTCTGCTTCTCACTGATACGTAACTTTACAAAATGTGTGCTATTTATAAAGCAGTCATACAAAAGGAAACCAAATGAAAAGAATGACACAGGGCAATCCCCAAAGGAAACACGACTTAAGTTTTATTGTAGAAAAGATATCTTGAAAGCTTTTTTATGTACTTAAATCTTTTCAGATTTGTATAAAACATCAACTGAGAGGCACTAATCCCTAGGATGGGAACAGCTGAGTGTGTGCCATAGGAAATATTTAACAGGAAAATATTGTACACTGAATAGCCAATGAAACTTTAAAATGCAGTGTTTCTTTGGTTATTGTTTTTAATGGAAACAGTTGTAAAAATTAAGAAAGCTTGTATAGCACTTTTTAAAGTTTTCTTTGATTGGAAGCCAATTATATGGGGAAGGGCTGTTGGTTTAATATCTATTGACAAATCCATATAATAATTTCCAGAAAAAATCGGATTCTTATCTTAATATTCTAGTGGAGTAATTGACTTTAAGGCATCATTTTATATTTTTTAATTTGGAAGTCTAGCTCTGTAGAGGTTAATAATTTTCCCTTTTCTACTATATATGCAGTTAGGGCACATAGCACGAGTAAAGGAATTGAATTGTATAACATGGGAAATTTTTCTCAGACGTAGATGTGTAAACATTGATTTTTTTTCACTTAAATTTTTAACCAGGGGTAAAAGTTCTTCATTAAAATAACCAGTATAACTCATTAATTTACTTAGAAATTCAAACAGATAGATCCCTAGTAGTGCCTACTGTTAAAAAAAAAATATCAAATACATGAATTTCTACCTAATTATTTTTTCTACTTGTGAAATGAACTTTTTGATTTTATCTCAGTTATGACGTATCTGGCATCAAACAGCATAGGAAATTATCCATCATTTTTTTTCTGGACTTGTAACTTCAAACTCTTTTCAAGATTCAGTTAAAGAACAATTGTAAATTCTGAGCATAAACATCATTTCTTTGCCTCTGTAACACACTGTATTCGTTTGCTAGGGCTGCTGTACGAAAGTACCACAGACTAGGTAGCTTAAACAACAGAAGTTTATTGCCTCGCTGTTTCTAAAGCTGGGCGTCTGAGGTCAGGCGGGCAGCAGGGCCAGGCACCCTCTGAAGACACTGGGGAAAGATCTGTTCCGAGCCTCTCTGCTAGCTTCTACTGGTTTACTGGCAATAGTTGACTTCCCTTGGCTTGTAGAAGTGTCACTCCAATCTCTGCCTTCATATTCACATAAATTACTCCCTGTGTGTGTGTGGCTGTCTGTTTCCAGATTTCCCATTTTTATAAGGACACCACTCATATTAGAGTAGGGGCCCACACAACTCCAGTATGATCTCATCTTAATAAACTACATCTACAGTGACCCTATTTCCAAATAAGTGTGTCACCTCTTGAAGGACTGGAGTTTAGAACTTTTAACATGTGAACTTGGAGGGGAAACAATTCAACCCATAATACAAACTGTGAAGAGTTCTAATTTTTTGATTATTGATATATTTTTATGAAAATAAAATATTTTTCTAATATAAAAGAACTTCCCAAAGCACCAATGGTTCTTATAATTTTCCCATTTGGACTTGAAATAAATGAGAGAGTGAGATAAGTATGTGCACATATTTGTTTTGGCCTGAAACTTCCTTATCAGTTCTTCTCGGTGAGAAATCCTTGAACAATTGAGCAAGGGATTTATTTTCCATCCCTGCTGTTTCTCTCTACCCTTGCTGTATTCCCAGCAGGTGGACTTTTGGTCAGGCTCGCTGTGCATGTATGTGTGCATAACTAGTCAGTGATGAGCGTGTTCCAAGTGGTAGCCTGATCCCTTCAGATGCCACCACCAAGTACAGTGACAGAGGTAATTTGCTGCTCCTCACTTCACACACAAATAGAATTACCCAATACCTGTGAGACCTACTGTGCAGAGATAGGTGTAGCTGTTAATGACCATACTTTTTGACCAAAGAAGAGAGTAATTATATTTTCTTTTTCTGCCCTGAACCCTTTTTCTACTATGCTCACTTCCCTCTGCTACTTTAAACCATCACTTTGTCAATCAACACCAGTACGCTACCCTTCTTTCCTTTCTCCTTTTCTCCTTGGTCTCCATTTCACTTGTCACTCTGTTCAGGCGTCAAAGCTTTCACTTAACAAGGCTGGATTTTGCAGACACCTCAAGCCAGGCAGAGCACTGTTTTTCTTTTGTGTGGTGACACAGCCTATCGCCACAAAGGAGGTGTGATCTTCCACAGTCTGTATCAGCTTGCTCCATGGAATGGTTGCTTGGGAACTCCTTTAAGACATTAAAAACTATTTAGACTTAGTCATTATTGTGTGGCCAGAGCAAGTTTCAAAACCTTAGGATTTTGTAAGTGAGGTTTCTTAATAGCCTTTATTTTATAGCTTTCTGTACTGTTTTCTCTTTTCTGAATCCCAGTAATCCCTATATGCCCAGTATTATGAGTATTTTTCCTATCAGATCAAAGATTTGACTGATAGAGTTTTATAACGTTCTAGCCACTATATGGGCTTTTTACAATTTCAGAGCCTGATCTGAGTACCTACTACAGATTTTAATTTTTTCAATTAGGTACCAATGAAAATGCCTCCTAAACCAAGCTGTATTTGTGAATATCTACCTACTGGGATAATCAGAACAATCTGGAGAGATGAATGTTGGGGATGGAACAAGTATTGTGACATCATAGGAAAATCCTTAAAATTCTATAACTTCGTTATATTCTATACCTTATTATTTTATAACTTCATATTCTATACTTAGTAGTGGAAGAGATAGCCTACATGTGACTAGCTCTGGAAAGTTTTATCAGGCCAGAAAGTGTAGTGCTATAATGAAAAGACTCATGAGACTCACACAAGCCCAGATAAGACTCTCTAAGAATGGACTAGCACTAAGGCAAGAAGACATTTTTGGTTTTTTTTTAAACTTTTAATTTTGAGATCATCATAGATTCATATACAGTGGTGAGAAATAATATGGAGAGAGTCCTTGTACCCTTTACCACATTTTCCCCACTGGTAACATTTTGCAAAATTATAAAACAATATCATACCCAGGTTATGGAAATGATTTAATCAACCAATCTTATTTGCATTTCCATAGTTTTACTTGTAAGTGTATATGTGGGTGTGTCTAGTTCTGTGTAATTTATCACCTGTGTAAGTTCATGTATCCACCACCATAATGGAAATACTGAACAGGTCCAGCATCACGAGGATCCCTCATGTTGCCCTTATATTAACCAAACTCACCTCCCTCTACTTCCTCCTCCCCAACCTCGGGCAACTCCTAATCTGTCATCCATCTCTAAAATATCATCATTTCAAAAGAGTCAAATAAATGGGATCATATAGTATATGCGGGATTGGCTTTGGGGATTGTCTTTTTTTCCCACTGGGTATAATTCCTGAAGATTCATTCAAGTTGTTGCATATATCAATAGTCTGGTTTTTCAAATTACTCAGTAGTATTCCATAGTATGAATGTACCATGATTTGTTTAACCACTTTCTCATTGAAGGACATCTGGGTTATTTCCAGTTTGGGGCTGCTACAAATAATGTCCCTGTGAATATTTGTAAACAGGTTTTTATGTGAACATACGTTTTCATTACTTTAGTATGAATGCCCAAGGGTACAATTTGTTGGGCTGTATGGGAAATGTGTGTTTTGTTTTATAAGAATCTTCTACACTTATATTTCTATCAGCAGTGTTTGAATGACCTAGTTTCTCAGCATTCTTGCCAGCATTTGGTGTTGCCATCATATTTTATTATCCATAATTAATTTCTTTTAGACTTAACACAGTCCTTCCCTTCTGAGTATGCATAATTGCTACTCATATTTCTGCTTAGACTCTCAGTGTAAAAATACTCTTTGGAGGTCAGAATCATCATTTGTTATTAAAAATCCATGGACATTTATGATCTACTAACAAGGGTTGTCAGGTGAACTTGGCTTACTAATTCTATTAAGTTTTCTAGGGTCCCTTGAAGGCACAGACCAAGTTTTGCTTAAAATTGTGTCAGAATTTCAGCATGGAAGTAAAAACTGTGTAGTTGAACAAATATTAGACCCTTAATAGGTGTGTTACACCTAAATCATTAAAGTAATTACTAAAATTAAAAACTGAAAATTGTTAGTACTTCCAGAGTCAAGTGCCAAAATGAATGTAGAATTTCATACAGGCTCACTTGATTGTGGAAATATTTTTGTTTGATACATAACCCAAATTAGTAGGTAGAATTTTTCTAGTTAGCAGAATAAAATATCAAGTATGCACTATTAGATGATTCATCAAGTACATTTCTTGAATAAATGAGAGCTCCACCTCCTAATTCTACAATGAGTTTGTATAGCCCTGAATAGATGGTTGTCATGTTACACTTAGATTAGTTTTCATTTAGGAATAACCAAAATCTGATAGAGATGTATCTAATTATGCAAATAGTGTTTAAAAGTGGTAAACATAACGAAAACAACATAATAGACCCACTAATTTTGCTACCTCAAAATACGGTATTTTGAAGTTTATAAATTACATTTTAATCTTCAAAATCCAGTGTGATAGGCATGTCCTGATACCAATTGTAGACGATAATTATGTCGGTACTGTGTATAAGAGCCTGAAGAAATAAGATCTGAACCTTCGGGATGAGTTAGGAGACACATTAATAGTCCATGTAAGAAATAAGAATGATGAAATCACTCCACGAATGTTGAAAAATGACTTGAATGTACTATCTTGATGCCACTGATAATTTAACGTCAACTCACCCACCTTCCCACCTAAACACAAACCATCCCGCCACTTTTCTGAATAGTCATGTAGAATGCAATGTGCACCCTCACCGTACTTTTGACTTCACTCCTTAGTTAATACCGGTTTGATTCTTGAGCATCAATCCATCCCAACCCTGATTATGTGATTGTCAAAAAAGCCCCTTTGCCAGCCTGTGGCCCAGTGGTTAAGTTCGCGCACTCCGCTTCAGTGGCCCAGGCTTTCACCAATTTGGATCAAGGGCCCCGACATGGCACCGCTCATTAGGCCATATTGAGGTGGTGTCCCACATGCCACAATTAAAAGGACCCACAACTAAAATATACAACTATATACTTGGGAGATTTGGGAAGAAAAAGCAGAAAAAAAAAAGATTGGCAACAGTTGTTAGCTCAGGTGCCAATCTTTAAAAAAAAGAAAAAGAGCCCCATTCACAATGGTATTAACACATAAAGAGCCATATTAAAATATCAGAGACCAAAGGTTCTACTTTGGATCCTCATTTGATACAGTTGATGGCAGGACAAGAAAGCAAGGAATATTTTTGACAGATAAATGTAAGAATTAAATTTAATAGGACACCTCCATGATAGCCCTCTGTAGATATTTCAGCATAATCTTTTTCTATGTGCAAGTTAATCATGTGCTAAATGCCATCACACACTAAAATTTGTTTTCCTGAATGCACAGGTACCTCTGTTCTACAGGTGACAGCTACTGATGCCGATGACCCTACCTATGGAAATAGTGCTCGGGTGGTTTACAGTATTCTCCAGGGACAACCCTACTTCTCCGTAGATCCCAAAACAGGTTAGTGCATTTACGTATAATTTGTGCGCAGATGCATGCTACGACAAAAGAAAGCCCTATTCTTATTTCCGTGTACATTTCTACATCAGATGTTATTTTAGCACATTTAGAAATGCCTTCACTTTTGTAAAACAATGTGATTGGATAACTGAAGATGAATTAACTGCTTTCCTTCATATTTTGATTATTTATTATTTATACTGCTACTAGTAAAAATCTTTTTATCTTTGCATATTTGGTACATTTAAATAAATGTTCCCTATTTAATACAGAGTGTCGCATAATACTCGGTTATGTACTCCAACTGTGAAGTATTAGATAAAACGAGATTTTCAAGTGTATTATTTGTTTTGTTTACATATTAATTTTACTTCTTTGCCAAAGAGAGTACATTTTTCCATACTTTATTTGAATTTGATTGTCACAAAAAGTGATATATATATGACATTACGTACATATGACATTACATTACGTCGTTGCATTGAGGGAATTCTTTAGCCCTCATGTGTTGTGTTATGTAAAAGAAATTAACTGAAAATAAAGCCAAAGAAATATGAGCATTTTTTTCAGGAAAAATATGAATTCTGCTCTCTTTCTTCTCTTTTCTCTGGACAAAACAATCATATCATATTATATTATGTGATGCCAAAATGAAATGAAGGGTACTCAATAATGCATTGTAGGATTATGTTACAGCAGCATAATCTAAAAACCACAAAAAGCTCATGGCCGCATTAAGAAACAGTTTGTTAATAAAAACTTGGCTAAATATAAACCCGTTTTTAATGAAGCCAAATGTTCAGTAAGAAATGTCTCAAGTTTTATGAATAATTTCAAAGATATACGTATCATGAGACATAGATGAAGCAGAGAGAGATCCAGGATGTTCCAGCATCTCCCTACATCCTGTGGTCATGTTAGATACACTCTGAATCAGGTTAACATGTGGGATCTTCAAGTAAAGGACACAGTAACATAACTAACACAAAATAGAGCCGTGTTTAGTCATAAACATCTCTTTATAATCATGTAAATACATAGCATACAACACATTTTTCGGGGAAACTTGATCCATAAGTGTATAGATTCCAGGTTTGTTAACCATTATCTTAGGCAATCAAGTACATCCACCTGAAAAGATGCTCTAAACAGCATACTCCCAATACCTAATACCACCAGATTGTTTACTAGGAGTGTTGTCATCATGTTTACAAGAAGATTTGACCAGATGACTTACCTTCTTTCTTTGCCTGGTGTGCTTCAACACATAAGTACACTGGGTAAGAATAGATCTCAGACATGCTGCAAAACCTCTGAATTCCCATAATTTAAGAAGAAAACAATGAAGAATGTATATAGATATGTAAATGAATAATATACACATATACATACATATCCATATCTCATATACATTATAAGTATAATATAAATGATCATACATAATTAAATGAAGTAAAAAACAGAACTTGGGAGATAAAAATAAATAATATAATGTGACTTAAAATAAGTATGAGATATGCAAATTCTTTTAGTGCCAAGATATTATTAAATATTTAGAAGTAAAAAGGTTTATTAACCAAATAATCAAGGTTATGGGACAAAAATGTTCATACATACGTGTACACATTCTTGCTCTGGTAGGAGGGTTTAGAATTATTTGTCAATCTTAAAACAATGTTTGATCTTAGTATTGCTCATTTTGTTCTTTTTTCCCAATAACCGTGGTTGTTTTGTAAGTGAAAGAAGTATATTTTTCCCTTTAAATATGCATCTCCCTAGAGGAAAGAAACAAGGACTCTATGTTCCAATTACCTTGTTTAAGATCACACACGCACATACGTGAGCATGCGTGCACACACATGTACGCATGTGCAGACACACATGGCTTTAGTCCATTCACTATCGCTTTACATGGCCAAATATTTATTTATAAATAAATATTATATTTACTTAATAGAGTATTGCTGAGTTATAGGCATATTAAATAGATTTATTAAAAATTTCCATACACTTGTTGAACTTGTTAAAAAACAATTACCAATTCTGTATCTGTGTGTGTCTGGGTGAATGTTTTCATGTGTTTGAGTGCGTGTGTGTGTCTGTTTGTGTGTCTATGTGTGTATGCACTTTGAATAGATAAAGAAGGCCACCGAGGATGAGATTTGACTAGTGTTGGACTCTGCTGCAGTGTGTGCTTTAGTGAAGAAAATATATTAGTAACATAATAGTCAAACAAAATTGCATTTGGTTATACATATTTATTATAGGTCAATTAAGTACTTCATTAAACAACAAAATTTTATCTGGAACATAAATAAACTGCAATTGGAATACTGCTCTATGAAATTTTCTTTCTCTTACAAGTCTTTGCTCCTTTCGTTAAGCGAAATGATTTGTTGAATGAACTACATGCCTCCATGTTGATACATTTTAATTTCAATATTATAGTGGCTGAAGCATCATGGGAATCTCTGAAGATATGTCCTAGTATAAAGATTCTTTAAATATGCAAATCTCTTAGACAGTTGTCTGTAGAAAGTGCTAAGTGGGCTTGTAAAACCAAATACTCATTATTCTCTCCAAAGCCAAGATCTTTTGGTAATTTATGCTTAAAAGACCTATTACTGTGTAATTAAACATCCTCAGAATGAATTTAGTTGAAATTGTGCTTGCTTAAAATGACTGGAATAAAATACAGATAAAACAGTAAAAACTAAAGAATCAGTTGCCATGGATGGGATGTTACACAAGAAGTGTTGGGATAGCAGTTACTTATAAAGGTACATTTTAATAGTATAACTTTTCTTCTATCCTCTCATTTGTCATGACTCTATTTCAAAATGTTTCCTATTACTTTCAATGCAGACTAATTGTAATAAGAAACAAATATAATAAGTTTGTGCCCAAATAGAATTGTGAGTGCTTATGGTTAAGATCAGGACTTTGGATCACCTTGTTTCCATTGTTAAAATGTACCTTTGGGTACTTACGATGATTTCCAATAATGAGCTGCCAATGAAACTTGCTTTCTATTATGTAAACCGTCTATGAATGACGTTATCCAGAGAAATGAATTGCGTGACTCTTGAGTTACTATATTGTACATAATTGGTTTAATGAAGTCTGTATTGTTTTACATTGAAATTCCATAAATCAGGATGATGAAATATAAATCTTGTGAATAATTTATTGTTTTAAATAAGTTTTGCTGAGGTAACTATTTCATGATGTTTGCATAATGTATAACAACAGAAGAGGAATGCCCATTAAAAAGTGATATTTTAACATTACCATTTGAAAGATGCAGACTATGAAAGAATAAACTAGAGATAACAATGAAATATAGAAGACATATAATATATTTGGCCAGAATCATGTAAGAAGGCTTATTAGTGTAGGCTTAATGAGGATAATTTTATTTGAATATATTATTTTTAATTCAGCAGGAAAATACTTTTAGATTTATTAAGTGAAAGAACCATTTCAATGTTCATGAAAACAACTAACCCAAGCAAGGCATTTTGAGGAAGACTGCTGAATGAGTGAGCCTTATGAAGTGGCAGAGAACCAAAGTCAAGAGAAATCTGGGCTCATTGGTTGTTTATTAACACTAATCTCAATCCTAGTCCAGTTAATCTAGGGTAAACTGGACTAAAAATAAATCAAAGGGCCAGCCCGGTGGTGTAGCAGTTAAGTTTGCTTTGGCGACCCGGGGTTCTCTGGTTTGGATCCTGGGTGCAGACCTAGGCACCACTGGTCAAGCCATGCTGGGGCAGGCCTCCCACATATAAAATAGAGGAAGATGAGCACGATGTTAGCTCAGGGCCAGTCTTCCTCAGCAAAAAGAGGAGGATTGGTGGCAGATGTTAGCTCAAGTCTAATCTTTCTCAAATCAATAAATCAGTGTGTTCAAGCTTTCTATACCTCTTTAGAAACTGCAGAATTTCTGTCAGATGGTGACAGCAGAAGCTGAGTGATTGAGTTGCAATGCTACAAAAAGGAACTACTTCTCTTGACTTAGCTCAAAGACAAAGCCACAAATCCACCATGTATCTTTTTAGGATCTTAGAATGGGAATTACACAAGAGGCAGGTGTGCCATTTTTAACTGAGAATGCAAATCTCTTAATGGTCATGACATTTCTACCCATTTATGATTCTCTCTACTAGCTATTTCATAGTCAATAACTTATGAATTACTTCACCTTATTTTAGATATTGCATATGTGCTAAGTTCTGCCTGCGTCTATTTCACACAAATATGTTGAGTCCTCCTCATAGTCACCTCTGGAAACATGGAAACCTAGATTAAAACCTGATATCAGGGAAAACAGAGGGATATGCGGCTTTACAAAATCTTAGTTAAGCTTTATTTATGATCGTTTACATGCTAACAATGGTGAATATCAGCTATTTTGATGATAAATAGCATGAAACATACACATCAGCAATGGTCACTACTAGTGTTGCATAAATCATGTGTACAGTGGCTTTTTGCCACACACCTAATAAAGACTTTTAGGACATTTATGCATTTAATATTGATGTGTTTACTTTTTAACTTGTGAATCATTTTTATTATAATCTTTATATATTTTTACTTATTAAAGAATGAATATTTAATTGGAAAATATAGCAGCTGAAAGCATTTCTGTTGATAAATACTACATTTAATTTTCAGGTACATAAAAATAATAAGACTAGAAAGACTACATGTTAATTATCTACGGAGAGCATACCAGATATTGCTTTCTTCAACACTTCAAGTATATTTTAGCATTAGAGTAGTTTCTGCTACGTGTCAAAAAAGGGTAGATATTGGGTTTCAAATCTCTTCTCAGTCAAATTCTTCTGCACTAATAGCATCTGTTCCACAGGGCACAGGACACTTGACATCAAATAAAGCACATTGCATTGAACGGTACTTCTCAGTTCTAAAGGCACAGATAATATCATTACTTATTTTTATAAGACACTGTTGGAAATATAATAAACAAACTGTTTAGTTGACCTGACTATGAACAGATTAAGATATTTTGTCATGTTATAGTTTAATTAATATAATGTAGTAATTCATGTTTATTCTTTTTCCAAAATACCAAGGTTTATTCCAAAATGATACCTCATGGTCAAATCCTAAGATGTTACTTAGTATCATAGTAAATTGATCAAGTTACTTAAATTCTATGCTTCTGTTTCCTTATATGTAAATTTAGAATGATAGTGCCTAAATCCAATGGGAAAATTATTGCAGTACTCTTAGCCCCATCCTTGAAAAAAATGTAGATACTTAGTAAAGTTCTCTTGTTCTCCTCTATTTCACTTAAGATTGAGAAGAATATCTGAAATTACGTAGTGCTCAGACTAAGAGTTTGAAATAGTCTTATCTGAAGTAAAAAAACATAATAATTTTGTTTGGAAGAATTTTTTAGTCCACATAACTATACAAATCTTTTTCAGGTGCAAGTTCCATTTATCAACTTTTATGTAGTTAAATTCCTTTTCAGATATTTTAAAGAAAGCTTTTACAAACATTATAAATAAGGGAAATCTACATTTAGAAAATTTGGAATAATGATTTAAAAGGAAATGTTAGACGATAAAACAACCAAACTTTTATCTTCAGAATTGACTGTCTCAATTCAGAATAGTCTCTAGCTGAGATAAATTGGCTTGCTCTCTGTGAAACAGTTGTCATTAATGTGCAGGTCTTGACCTACAACAGCTTTGATTCTTGAAAATGACCTTTCCTTAGCATCTTGTAGCAGAAATCAATCAGCTATAAATATGCACTCACTGGAAGACCTTCTTAAGTTTCTTAGGATCTAACTGAAAACAAAGTTTCCAACATTCTTTCTCCATTGTAAGTGAGGTAATTAAATTCATCAACAGTTGGTTCTATTTAACCTCTTTAAATTTATTTCATTTCAACAATGAACAAAACAATTGTTTGTGGAAGTTCGCTATGTATGTTTGGATAAAAGATATAAATCATCTTTAAAGGTTTTATGGATTTCAATATTAATTTCACATAATTCCATATGAAAATCTACTTGAAAATAGTTTTGTTTTACCAAAAGCAATATTTTATGTTTATTAATAGCTAAAAAGTTAAAATATTTAAATTACGGTCTACAGTATCTACATAACCCATTCCTAGTTGATATAATGAAAATAACAATAATAATTGCATGCGCAAATAATTACAGATACATTTTAAAATAATTTTCCTACAACTGACTGCATAATAGACAAAAGCACCTAATTAGTAGCCTCAGTCCTAAAGAATTTGTTCCTCTTAGAGAAAAATGGAATGTATTAATTCAAAACTGTGTCATATCATCAATTTACTGAAAGAAACATTAGCTCACTTTCTCTTCTTTAGGGAAGAATTCTAAATAGTTCCCGGACTGCAGTGGAATATATAGGGGTTAACAGCACAAAAAGTCCATTTTAAGTAGTGTTTAAGAAATAAAGAATCAAAGAACTATAGTAGACACTAGTGTTGGTCCACTCAAGATCAACATTTTACCTTCCTATCAGAACTCTGATTATGTTCAGTGTAGCAACATAATTAAAAAGCTAAATTTCCCAGCCTTCCTTTAGTTACTGTGACATAGTTCTGATCAGTGAGATATAAAGGAAAGACAAGAGGCCTGCCCGGTGGCGCTGCAGTAAAGTTCACACGTCCTGCTTCGTTGGTCCAGGGTTCACTGGTTCGGATCCCGGGTGCGGACATATGCGTCACCTGTCAAGCCATGCTACAGTAGGCGTCCCACATATAAAGTAGAGGAAGATGGGCACAGATGTTAGCTTAGGGCCAGTGTTCCTCAGCAAAAAAGAGGAGGATTGGCAGTAGGTATTAGCTCAGGGCTAATCTTCCTCAAAAATAAATAAATAAATAATAAAGGAAAGACAACTGGGGATTTCTAGGAAAATTTTGATATCTCCATATAGATATGAATGCTTCCTTCCTTGGGCTTCCCTTCGTCTGGATTTAAACACCTGTAATCATTGGAAGTCCAGCAACCATCTTGTGATCATGTGACATACACACAAGATAAAAGTCACAGGTAAAAGATTGCTGAGCAAAAGACTGGCAGTGAAGTCACTCTGGTTAGGTTGTTTTTATGTGCACACCTATATAATGCTGATACCTAGACCTTTGTGAAATGTGCTTTGCAAACCGAAAAAACACCTTCACAGCACTGTGCACGGCCCACGCAGCTCTAGAGCAGGCTGCCAGGATTGCTTTCCTTCCTCTCAACCCCAAATCCATGTTCCAGAGAAAGCACACTACCTTCTGCATAGGAGTAGCCATTTTACAGTTTTAGTGCTAATACAAAACTGGAAGAGGAGATTTTTCATATTGATTTTAATGAATTATCAAAAGTTATGTTACTCGTTGATTTTTGGGGAACCAGACAATGGAACCAAAGGTAGTTTTCTCTGGTACTCCATTGATAATGCATATCTGAAAAATAATTTGCTATCATCAAGAAGCAGCAAAGTACTTACAGACACAATAGATGTCAGATAACTCTACTACTCGGTAGCAAGGAGGTCATCATCTCCCATTGACGCGAAGAGAATTAATAATATCTATCAAATTTAATTCTATAAGTATAGTTGTAAAGAAACAAAATTATAGATTAGTGCTCTTTGTTAGTCAGTTAAACTAGTCATCACAGCCTTACATGGATCCATATAATTGAATCGACTTGAATGGGACACTTAAGTGAATTTTATGTTGCGTAAATTACACTTAAAGCTGTTAAGCAAGCAAAGAAATGAAACCAGTTGAATCTGCTTTTTCGCAAACATGAACTTTTTGTGACAAAATTGACCAGCTGTTACCAGAAAGGGAAAAAACTAATCTCATTGACTATAAAACATTAGTGATATCTTTCCCCATCAAAGTGATAGGAATCAGTGTTTTATATGTATAAAATTGAAAATTGAATTCCTAGAATGCAAACTCCTTGAGAACTTCTCTTACTCATCTTTGTATCTTCCGTAACGATTAATGCATTGTGTGATGTACAGAAGGCAACACTATTTATTTTTATAGAAATAAAGTATGACTTGGCAAGGGTGGTTTACCAAATAACACCAGTTTCTAATTTTCTTAACTCTCATTTTATGTTATTACCATCATTACTTCATTTTTCAAAACTTTTCCTGTTTTTCACATATTGGATTTAGAAAGGTTGAACATTTGAATCAGAAAAGTATAATGAAATTGTGATTTTTGAGAATATTTATTTTTTCTATTCTTTTCTTCTCTCTCTCTCATTTTCCTTTTCTTTGGTCTTATGTGCCTAACTCTTCCAACTTTTTGGGATAAGCCTTTGCTTTCAATCCAAATAAATGGCTCAAGCTGCCATCCCAGGAAGCGTGGGAAGAAAAGTGTTGTCCCGAGTCTTCTGAAGCTTCCTGATGTGAAAAGAAGAGGCGGGAAGAAACTTATCCTTTGCTTGCCATGTCCTAACTCCCAATTTCAGCTCTAAGGGCTGCTATCTTCTCTCTACTTCTGCTGGAGAACAGAGTCCCCACTTCATCATTGCCCGAAACACTGCTAACACAGGATTCTAGGGGAACCAGAATTTTCTGAAGGTTGAGGGAAATGTCGGAGGTAATTACCAGCTTGCAGAAAGTAATCAACTTGAAGCAGGAAATTAAATATTACAAGTTCTTCATTAATTGTTGTTATAGGATAGTTAAACTGACATTGTATTTCAAAGGAGTCCCCTCTCTTTCACTCTTTAGGCCACTTTTTCTTGTTTCCATGTTTTCAACATCTTCCAGAATGTTCCACAAAAAGTCTATTGTTATGCAGAGAAATATGGACCTTCTTATACCTCATTTTTGCTCATCTGATGCCTACAAGGGGACTCCACTCTTCTCCAAGTGACAGTACAGTGGAGATTGCTTTCTCCTAAGAATAATGTCCTTCCTTCACAGAGACACTTAGCCAACTTTTAAAATACATACGTTTCGCACATTGCTAACTAATTATTTCTCAAACCATGCACAGCTTAGTTAAGCATTTTAATATTTTAGCTTATTTCTCATCCTTTTCTGATCTCTACTAGCAGTTAGAATTTTTATTTACAATAATTTACTCACCACAATCACTATTTGTTGTATCTGCATTTCTTGACCCTTGCTTGTTTTCCTTCTTCAGCTTTTTTTCTCACTATATTTCCCCACTTGAGTCTCTCAAATTTCTTACTCTTTTCTAAAAAAAACAATGATTTCCTAATTCTTCCTCTGAGTCTAATGTAACTAAGGATTTGCACTGAATGAGAATTGTAGAGAAACTGTTATAATGGTGACAAGACCCACAGGCTGTTCTTGTGAGAAAAAAATAAAAGTGCTTCCTACTGGGAATATTCAGGTACACAAATATATGCACAGGCCCTGGAGTTCACCGAAATGTACTGACGGGCAGGCTTTGCCATCGGCACACCTGTGCTTGCAAAAGACCCACAGGAGACTGTCATTCTTAGTTTGTGAAGCATTCATCTGTAGCAGGAGTAGCTTAAGTCTTAAGAAATGAGGGCTTTATGGTCCCAATCCTTCCCTACGAAGAAGCTGTACATGAGATTTGCCTCAGAAAATTAAAATAAATGCAAATAGGTCATATAAACAGCTTTGAAAAGCCCTCTGATATATATATAAAATTATAAATTATATATAATTATAAATTTTATATAATGATAAATTATATGTGTATATGTGTGTGGGTGTGTGTGAGTGCAATACAGTTATGGACCTCGGTTGAAATTTGTTCTACATTCTCGAAGCATTTATTCATGCATTCCTTGATGTGAATGAATATTTATGATGCCTTATATGTGGCATTTCCTCTGCTAGCTGAGCATTTATGGTTTTGCTTAGGGTTTTACTAACACTGCCTTTACACACTCGAAATGCTCAGCTCCCTCTAATACCGTCACTTGAAAACAAATCCCGCAGCAGCCTTATGCCTGTCAAAATGGTTCATTGTTCACATCACCGCAGTCCTGCAAACACTGGGGAGCTGCTCTCTCCAGATGACTGTTTGATTGCCTACTAGATGCAGCTGATTGATAAGGGCAGGAAACCCAAAGGAACAGTATTTTGTTTAAAGCACTTGACGGCTGTATGTAAATACTGTAGATAATATTGACACCTCAGGCTTCTCCAAGTTCACTGAAGAGTCAGGCAAGTTGAACTTCTCATGCAAATAGGTTTGATTTTTAGAATTAGTTTTTCTCTATCCGATCTTCCTTAAGTATATAGCATTTTATATCTAAGGGGTAGTTCTCAATCTTTATGTTGCCTCAACATTTTCCATTTTTCACATTTGTAACACATTCTCTTCAGGAATATTAAAAAGGATGATTCTAAATGGGCAAAAGGGAGAAAGTATTGGAGAGTAGGGCTGGAGACTAGAATATGCAGCTGGCCTGGAGAGTGTTCAGAGGCTTAGGGGGACTGTGCTTGGTGGGTGGGGCTCCCTCCCAGGACAAAGCTAGGGCCACTCCTGGGGGCCGCAGGGGCACAGTGGACTCCACCCCCCCAGGGAAGCGATCACCAGCAGACTAAGGGCTGCCACCGCTTCTTCCTACAGTCACCCCAGGGCATATTCCTTCTTTCAGGGCTCAGAGGTACTATGTGCACTTGCATGGGCCTGGAGTGCTCTTGCCCCAGCATGTGCATCTGCTGCTGTCTCTGCTTGCGGTCCCACCAGCCACTGTGCTTGGTGTGTGGGGCTTCCTCACCAGGACCAAACTAGGGCCGCTCCTTGGGGCTAACGGGGCCTCTTCCTACAGTCACCTGGTGCACATTCCCTCTTTTTGGGCTCAGCAGTACTATGGACACTCACGTGGGCCTGGAGTTCACTTGCCCGAGTGTGTAGATCTGCTGCTGTGTCTGCTTTTGTTCCCACTGGCCACTGTGCATGGGGGCTGGAGCTTCCTCATCAGGATGAGCTAGGGCCACTCCTTGGGGCTGCAGGGGCATGGGGGGCTCCCCTGGGGGAGGGGGAAGGCAATTACATTTGGGCTAAGGACTGCCACCACCTCTTCCTTCAGTTGCCCTGGGGCATATTCCCTTTTTCAGGGCTGATGGGTACTGTGGGCGCTCCTGTAGGTCTGGAGTGCTCTTGCCCCAGGGTGTGTCTCTGCTGTTGTCTCTGCTCTTGGTCTCACTGGCCCACTGTGCTTGGTGGGTGGGGCTTCCTTGCTAGACCAGGATCCTAGCGGGAGCAGGGTCACAGTCGGCTCTCCCTCACTGGGAAAGGAATCATGAGTGGACTAAGGGCTACTGCTATCTCTTCCTACAGTCACCCCTATGCATATTCCCACTTTAAGGGCACTCATGCCAGGCTGGCAAGCATTCCTGTGCATGCACAGGGCTACTAGGGGAGGGCAGGGAGTCTCACCTATCTCCACCACTTCCCAGAGGGCGAGTCAATTCTCCCTCAGATGTATAGCTGCCTGTGCCTCTCAGACGTCCTGTTGTGCTGTGTGGGCTTCCTCCATTGATCAATGAATGTCCGTTTAGTTTTAGTTCAAAAGGGGGAGGCAAACAGGGGACAGCTCACTCCACCATGTTGCTGATGTCACTCCATCTAGTTTTTTTAAAGATCATTTTCAAACTATTGGAAATATTTTGTTATTTATTGAGTCAAATTAGACATATACAATATGGAAAACCATTTCTTTCTTGACCCTTGGATTCCCAGGATTACTATCATAGATTTTATTCTTCTATATATCTGCTAAATTATGACGCAGTGAGCTATAAACTAAACAATAGCAAGTCTTTGACCTCAATGTGCAAAATTAAAAAATGGTAATAATATTCTTAGGAAAATAGATGAGACAAATAATATATTTTCAGAAGTCTTCCATAATTTAAAATATGGGTCCACGTCAATCATTTCACCATATAGTCTCATTATCAAGAATGTGACCAGTTCTGGAATATAGGTTGGAGTTTCTGGTTCCCAAATGAATACAGCTCTTTAAGGAAATGATAAAATAGTCCCTGAGTTGAATAAGACAGACATACATAAGCAGATATAGATAAAATTTATCTGAGATGAAGAAGCTGCAGTATTTAAAAATGTTCTCACTTGCCACGGACAGAAGAAAGATTCCATGTGGATATCCATAAGGCATCCCTGACTAAGAGACCTGAAGCAGACAAGACTAGAAACTGCTTGCCTAGACAGGGCCCATGTTCATCTGAGGAAGATGAAAATGGGTCACTGAACCAGCACCATAAAGACTTAGATGGGGGCCAGTCCCGTGGCCGAGTGTTAACACGCTGAGGCGGCCCAGTGTTTCGTTGGTTCAAATCCTGGGCGCGGACATGGCACTGCTCATGGAGCCACGCTGAGGCGGCGTCCCACATGCCACAACTAGAAAGACACACAACTAAGAATATACAACAATGTACTGGGGGGTTTGGGGAGAAAAAGGAAAAAAAAGAAAAGAGACTTAGATGGATTGACTCTTCTTTCCCTCTCTGGGAACTCATGGAATACACTCAAGGCTGCCCACATGACTTTTTTGTTTCCTATTCTTGACAAAACCTTTTTATTACCATGCCCATCATGGGAGTCATTAGAGTGAAAGGTTTTACATTTTTCTTGTGAGCTGAAAAACTTTTTTGTATTCTCTTATTCTAGAAATATTGAACTTTTGGCCTTATATTTTATTCCTTTGTTCAAAAGCTAGGGGCTTTTTTCAGGAGTATTCAATTATACCACTGTGTCAGATTTCTTCTAATGATTTTCAATCATATGT
Organism: Equus quagga; assembly: GCF_021613505.1. NCBI lineage: Eukaryota > Metazoa > Chordata > Mammalia > Perissodactyla > Equidae > Equus > Equus quagga. The sequence goes on from NC_060275.1 coordinate 105,148,067, forward strand.
GAGAAAATATTCTCAGATTTATAAATAAACCGTGAGTAAAATGATCCATACTATAGTTTGCTAGCATCCTGACTAGTAAAATGGAATTCTTTAAATCATGTGTTAAGTATTGAAATATAAACCACTTATGATAACCAATATGCCTACAGTCAAAATGAATGCATATTTAATATGCAAATTTGTATTTAAAAGTACAATTTAAATAATGTAGCAATTTAATGTCATTCTATTAACATGAATTATGTGAAATACACAACTGAGATTGATCTATACCTAATTATTCTCATTCCAAATAAACCATGTGATTTAATTTCCTTTTGTATTTGAAAAGTCATAGAATCACCCACAGCAACTGGTAAATATTGGGACATATGTGAGAGAGAGGTCATAGTTTTAGAACCTAAAACAGGTGATATTTTCTGCTTTTCTGGACATTTCTTTTTTTAATAGGCATTATATCATGTGTTTCAACTGGAGCCTTCAGTTATTTCTATTACTCATACAAAAGCAAAATTACTCATTGTAAGATTCTGATTCATTCATTCAGTCAGTATTTGCTGCGTTCCCTGTATGTGCAAGATTGTGAAATGTTAAGTTTTGTTCAGTTAATGCAACAACATCAGGATCTAAATTACTGAAAGCATCTTCCTTTTGGATTTTAAAAAATTTACCAGGAATCAAAAACAAACTTCCAAACTGGCCCTCACAGTTGTTCAAATGAGCAATGTCCATCACATTTTCCCAGTAGAATAGGACAAATGTGTTTGACCTTTTTTGAAGCCACTTTTATAAATAGTAAATATGTTCAGTCTTACTGGAAACAACTGGGTGGCTCCTGTGATCCCTTTACAGATGATAAATCAAGTTCAAGACAGGATTCAACTGAAAAATGTTGTCAGTGGTGACAGTGTTTAGACAAATTCAGCCCTCTCTGTCAGTAAAGCTTATGTTGATTATGCAACATCCCCTTATTCTCAGTAGCATATCTTGCCAATAAAGTATACTGATACGTACAATTCCTCCTAGATTAATCATGAATGTATTTTTAACCTCCAAAGCAAAATACAAGCTTTAAAAAAAGAACTTTTTGGAGAATTTATTTACATGAAAACTTTAGAGAGATGAAAAATATCTATACTTAAGCTAATAGTCTTGATTAAAAATTAATTAACTTCCATGGAATCGTGACTACCACATCCTATTAAACCATTTTTAGATCATAGCAAAACAGAGTAATGAGACTGAGACTGACTTGTCCCATAAGATATTTATATATTACAAGGAATGCGGTTACCCCAAGAATGAATAATCTATTATGGCTAACTGAAACACAGATCCTGCATAGTTACCTGATTTTTGAAATCTATGAAATAAAGCACTTGATTTGCTTTTAGTAATTAAATAGTCTTTTGTGTGGGAACATGGAAAACTATGTGGGTTAAGAAAAATCCCCCAAATTCGAATAAAAATTCTGGTTCTTAATTTGCTTCCAGTGTTTCACTTTAAAGGGGCAGTTACTTGAATGGAATGCAATACTGTATTTTGTTTGATTACAGAAAACATCTAAAAGAAAAAATCACTAGTGAGCTCTGGAAGTACAAGTTTATAGAGGAGCAAACACGGAACCCAGATTCAGATGAGAGAGCTGCATCCTGCTCCACGGTATACTCCCCATTGTGACCCAGTTAAGTCACTTCATAATCCTGAGCTTCAGTTTTCTCTCATGTAGAATGGGGATAAGAATGCCTCCCCTAATTTCCTGTCAAGGTAGAGGTGACTATTAGAGAACTTATACACATACAGACGCACACAGAGACACACATGTGAAGCTCTTTATATACCAAGGAATTATTATAATTTAATTGCAATAAAGTGATGCAGCAATGGATAAATAAATAAACGTCAAAATATATAATCTTATTTGACAGTAGGTAAACAAAGCAGTGCAATCAACTATATTTTGACTTTTAAGTTTGAGGCTATATTCCAGGTTTGGATTATAATGTTAAGATGAACTCAGTTCCAGAAGTTGTTTATCTTCCTCACACACATAAGGAAATTTACCTTGTAGTCACAGTCAGTGGGTGCTGTACCTGGTGCTTGCAATAACTTCAGATTTAGGCTTTTAGAGTTGAAGTAATCCACAGCGTCAACTTGGAGGGCACTAACATCTTCCTGATTGCATCCCCAGGATGCTGATTGCAATGTGGAAACCTGTGTAAAGGACAAGCCCCTGGATCATTGTCAATGAACTTTGGAACAATAATTGCAATTTTGTGACTATTTTTATAACTGAATGTATGTCAGGCAAAAAATATGGAATGCATTTTTAGGCTTTTAATGTCTCTTAAATTTTACATGGAGTAGACTAGCTATTTCTGTTGTATAAACAGATCACTAATCATTCATTGGTCTCTTTCTGGATAGCAAGATGATATTTAATATTCAAGAGCCCTGCATCCTTAGATTTAACACTGCAGAGATATTTTAAAAATTATCCTTTGTAGCAAAGATACAACATAACCACAATTTATGCCTCTTATGTGTCCTTGTTCAATAAACAAATCATTAGTTTGGAGACAGAATGTCAATACAGAAAAAAAATAATTATGAGTGTTTCCTTCCAGCAAATTGCTGCATTGCTTTCTATGCACACACAGAGCTGGGGCTATGATTCTATTATTCATCCCTTTCACACGCGCATGCATGAATGTGTGCACACAGTCACACACCAGGAAAGAGATATTGTGTTGTCCCACAGGCAATCAAATGGAATACAAGAACAAAGCTCTGAGTTCAATCAACACTAATTACCTGAGCCTCCTGTTTGAGACCCTGTCCTAGGTGCTGTTATGCAGTGTTCTCAAGCTGTAGCAAGAGCTCTTTTCCTCATTTCTCCTCTAGATGTCTTTCTTAAAGTGTCACCTAAGCCTTCTCACCTTACTACATTATGTAATCAATCATGCATAGTTGCTCTTGTCATTCATTTATTCAATAAATATTCATTAACATTCAATAAACATTCATAAACATTCATCTCCCACAAAGTGCCAGAGGCTCTAGCAGGCAATAGGAATAAAAGATAAAGATTACTTCCCCCACACATATAGATTAATTATGAATTAATTTGAGAATCTATGTACTGGTTACTGTAGCAATATGATTGTTAAGCTAGTGAAATATAGACTCAAGAATACTAAATATCTATTAATATTATCAAAGATTGTATTTTGCTTCTTCAAGACTTCCTTAGTCTGTTTTAAAATATATCCAAACCATTTTTCTTATTTTCTTGTTGCCAGATAATTTGTAAATCCAAAATATATGGGCATATGAAGGAAAATACTCTTAATTATTGCGCTCCATCATTAACTTTCATTACAAATATTTTATTTAGTTTTCTAAATAGGGTTTTGGTTACTTCCTCTATAGTTTTTAGTCACCATTGCTCAGAACAGACTTTAAAACAGTGGAGAATTGTGGGGAGAACGTGCAGCTTGAGAAGATAGCCTGAGGGCCAGCCCTGGTGGTCTAGTGGTTAAGTTCAGCACACTCTGCTTCAGTGGTCTTGGTTTGGTTCCTGGACATGGACCTACACCACTTGTCTGTCAGTGGCCATGCTGTGGTGGCGACCCACATACAAAAAGAAGATCCCCGATGTTGGCAATCGATGTTAGCTCAGGCAAAAGAAAAGAAAAGAAAAGAGCCTGGAAACATTAAATATTTCCTTGTACTGACTATTGAGGAGACTGGACCTATTGATATGGTGGTCCCTGCAGTCCGATTTGTGTTTGTGTGTCTGTTTTTATATAAGTATGTTCATACTTCCAGATGTAAAGTGTCCAAAAGAGGGAAGTGGACAACTGTTCTCCCTCTGAGATGGATTTAATAAAATTTGGAATGGAACTTGACCCAGCTTGTTCAGCTTCAACTTTCCTAGTAATATTACTTAGACTCATCATCCAATTATATATATATATATATTTTTTTTTATTAACTTATACTTTTTTTTAAGATTTTATTATTTTTTTCCTTTTTCTCCCCAAAGCCCCCTGGTACATAGTTGTATATTCATAGTTGTGGGTCCTTCTAGTTGTGGTATGTCGGATACCGCCTCAGCCTGGCTCGATGAGCAGTGCCATGTCCGCACCCAGGATTCAAACTGATGAAACACTGGGCTGCCTGCAGCAGAGCGTGCGAACTTAACTACTCAGTGTCTCAAATCAAAAAAAAAAGATCCCTTAACATAACATAATACTGCTTGCTGTTAAATGAATTAAATCGTCCCTTATTCTTGGCTGAATGTAGTGGGCATCACCTAAAGAAACGGCTCATTTAATTATGTCCCAAGTAATATGTCTCTTAAGAAAAGTCATTTCTGAAAATAACTGTTTTGATCACTCTTTACTATTTTCTACAATAATAGAGTTTGTCTAAAAATCTTAGCATTTAAAATACCCCTGACCAGAAGATTAAAAACAAATAGTGCCATCAAATATTATCATTAACAGTATCTCTATTCCCTATAAAGTTATGCTTCTGTTTTTCAATACAGGTATCAGCAACATATTTCTTACAGCTTCTTATCTTTCTGTCAGATAATATCTATATTATTATCGTATTGATTTTTCTCACCCACGTAACTATTCCTGTGGAGTTTACCTTTCATAAGCTCTCTTGAATTTAAAAAGAACTTTAAAGGAATTAAAACCACCAACCAGTAAAGAAAATTGTACTAAATTACTTGGTCCTTCATTAACATTTCTGAGGATTAAAATGCTTATGAGAATCGTATAGAGAAAAATTGTGAGCACAGGTAGTTTACTTCAGAGAAAATGAAGAGTTATGACTCATTGTTTTCTCCAGTGAATCTTCTCAATACTGAAGACATCAGCAGGTTGCCATGAGAGGAGTTGTTCCCTCCCATTAGGAAAAGGAAGTTATTATTTATTTTCAAAGCATTCTTCCAAGTGCTTTAGTTTAATTCTAACAACAACTCTATAAATGCTGTAATATTATTATCTGGATTTATTTTATTTTATCTTTGCTGAGGAAGATTTGCCCTGAGCTAACATCTCCGCCAATCTTCCTCTATTTTGTACATGAATGAACACCACAGCTAGGCTGCCTACGAGTCATGTAGGTCCATTCCCGGGAACTGACCCTGGGCCACTGAAGTGGAGTGCACTGAACTTAACCAGTAATCCACTCTGTGGCTTTTGATTGGAGAACTCAATCCATTTACATTTAGAGTGATTGTTGACATTTGAGGGCTTAATACTGCCATATTATCACTTGTTTTCCCCTTCTGTATTTTCCTTGTTTCTCATCCTGTGTATTTCTGACTGCCATTTCAGTTTGGTGTTTCTCTATAATGGTTTTCTCATTATTTATCATTTGTGTCTCTATTCTGATTTTTTGTTTATTGGCTACTGTGAGGTTTTTATAAATTATCTTGTAGATGAGATAGTCCATTTTCTGATAGCCTCTTATTTCCTTAGTCTAAGCAAGTTCCATCCCTTTCCTCTTCCTTGTCTAAATAAACTGTTATCATAACTTATTACGTTTTGTGTTGTGAGTTTATGATTAAAATGAAGAGACAATAGTTATTTTTGATGCTTTCCTTCCCTCTATCTTTAAGGTTATAATTAAATGTTTGCTAATCTGTTCTGATGCAGAGCTGCAATTTTCTGATTTTGTTTGTCTAGGTGTCTCCTTGCTCAAGGCTTTGTAAACCTTTCCTTTTTTTTCAAGCATGAGGGCCTCCATCATTGATTGTAGGGGGGTCTTATGGTGATGAACTCCCTCAGGTTTTGTTTATCTGGGAAAGTCTTTATTTCTCCATCGTATCTGAAGGATAGTTTCACTAGATAGATTATTTTTGGCTGAAAGTTTGTCTTTCAGAATTTTGAATATATCATTCCACTCTCTCCTGGCTTGTAAGGTTTCTGCTGAGAAATCTGCTGAAAGCCTGATGCAGGTTCCTTTGTAGGTTATTTTCTTCTACGTTGTTGCCCTAAATATTTTTTCTTTGTCATTGACTTTGCCAGTTTTACTAATATATGCCTTGGAGAAGGCCTTTTACATTGATGTAATTAGGAGTTCTATTAATTCATTTACATGTGATTCAAGCTCCTTTTACAGGTTTTGGAAGTTCTCAGCTATTATTTCTTTGAACAAGCTCTCTCTTCCTTTTTCCCTCTGGAATACATCTAAGCCTTATGTCACATTTCCTAATTGAGTCAGATATTTCTTGGAGAATTTCCTCATTTCTTTTTAGTTTTAGCTCTTTCTCCTCCATTTGCAGCATTTCTATATTTCTGTCCTCTAAATTACTGATTCTGTGCTCCAGAATATCAGCTCTGTTCTTTCAGGACTCAGGATTTTTCTTAATTTCATTCATTGTGGTTTTCATCTCCAACATTTCTGAGTTTTCTTTTTTTATAATTTCAGTCTCTTTTGGGAACAATTCCCTCTGTTCATTAATTTTATACCTGAGATCATTAAACTGTCTTTCTGAGTTTTCTTTAACTTGTTGAGTTTCTTTATGATAGCTATTTTGAATTCTCTGTCATTTAGATTGTAAATTCCTGTGACCTGAGGATTGATTTCTGGGTACTTGTCATTTTCGTTCTGGTCTAGAGTGTTAATACACCTCTTCATGTTATTTGATGGGGTGGGGTTTTACCATCACATATTGGTAGTTTCTGGTCACAGTTTCCACCTGCCACCACTGGGTGAGGGGGGAGGAGCTGTGTTTTCTGAGCCCTCTGTGACCCCTGCCGGGTGTTCCTGTCCACTGGAAGCTATGCTGACAGGGTCTGTCTGCATTTGCCCATTGCCCATGGCTTTACACACATATGCACAGGCACTCTGGCAAGGATCCCCTCCTCCGGCTGACTGGTCAAGCTGGTGCACCAGGTGGTGCCGAGAGGTGCTTTCTTTCACATGTGTGACCCCATGGGCCCCACTCTGCACTCATTGTCTGCCTGTTGGGCTGCTTGGTATGGTGTGGATGCCCACATAACTGCTTAGCTGCCTTGGTGTGGAGCATTACCCCAGGCTCACAGGCAGCTCTGAGAGCACAAGTGTTCCTGCAGAGGGCTGACTTTTCCCCCTTCTCCTCTCAGGGTCCCGTGCCAGCTGCCACACAAGGTCCCAGGCTCTAGATTGCTACCACTTGAGAGTGAGAGGAAATCCCCTTACCACCTTCCCCTGCCTCCTGGAGCTGGGGGCAGAAGGAGGGAGGTCCAGCACCTCCACCTTCAGATATGTGGCTGTGTGAATCTCTCAGTCATCTTTTGTACTGTATGAATGTCCTCTATTGGTTGATGAATGTCTTTTTCACTATATCCTAGAGAGGAGACTCTAAGGGAAGCGTTTACTCCACCATGATGCTGATGTCACTGCTCTAGATTGAGCTTTTTAATGTATATTTTATCATGTTATGCAGCTACTTACAATTCTTCAATATGGCCCAGTCCTTAGAGATTAAAGTTGAATTTGTCCTAAATGTCACAGAGGCCCCCTTCATGTCATGATCTTTGATTCATTCTCTAGCCACACATCTAACCACCCTTCAATGCACCAACATGAACTTTTGGCTAACATTCCTCACCCTTCCTTATTGAAAGTGTTTGTGTTCCTTAAAATCTATGCATATATACTGGTTATGTAATGTTCTTTTCCCTTTTCACTAAGAGAATTTGCTATTACTTAAAATTTTTATATTGAAACCATAACTCATTTACAATTTTAATTACCCTAAGCTATTAAATATTTTCCATATTTTATGTGAAAAAATTTTTTTCAGCAATTTTTAATGAAATGCATTATCTTCGTGGAGTTTACTGACGTAAGCTTCTTTTTGTACTTCCTTGCTACTCCCTTGTATAGAATTCACTCTATGAGTATTGCTCCCCAAACCTATGGGAAATCTACCCCTCCCCTCTTTCCCTAGTTCACTCCCGCTCAGTTTTCGGACCTCATTTCAAGTGTAACTTCCAGATGTGTTGAGGTTCCCATTTCAGCACTTTACAACGTGCTGGGCCCTAGACCAGCAGATTCAGCATCGCCTGAGAACTTCTTAGACATGGAAATTCTCAGGCCCCCATCAGATCCCCACAGATACCTAGGCACTCAGGTCCAGGAGATAGAAATTGATTCTTTTTTTTCTTTCTTTCCTTTTTTTTTTGTGAGGAAGATCGGCTCTAAGCTAACAGCTATTGCCAATCTTCCTCTTTTTGCTTGAAGAAGATTGTGCCTGAGCTAACATCTGTGCCAATCTTCCTCTATTTTTTGTCTGCACGATGCCACCACAGGATGGCTTGATGAACAGTATGTAGATCCATGCCTGGGATCCAAACCCTGGGCCACTGAAGCAGAGTATGCAAACTTAACTACTACACCACCAGGACAGCCCTGCCAATTGTTTTTAACCACTATATTCGCTGTAATTTTACAAGGCCTGGCATAGAGTAGGCACACAGTAAATAATTGCTGAATAATGAATACACCACTTGGTTTTTTTCTTTGTCCTTCTTGTTATCCTATAACCTTGTTGCTTTGGTCCTTTTATTTATTTATTTATTTATATATATATATATATATATGAATAAATTTATAGACATACATTATTGGGATATATTGAATTTTCCAATAATACATATTTTCCTTGCCTTTCCTCTGGCAATGTAACCATTATAAAGATTGCACAGGGGCCGGCCCAGTTGTCCAGTGGTTAAGTGCGCATGTTCTGCTATGGCAGCCCGGGGTTCACTGGTTCAGATCCCGGGTGTGGACATGGCACCGCTTGGCAAGCAATGCTATGGTAGGCGTCCCACATATAAGGTAGAGGGAGATGGGCACAGATGTTAGCTTGGGGCCAGTCTTCCTCAGCAAAAAGAAGAGGATTGGCAGCAGTTAGCTCAGGGCTGATCTTCCTCAAAAAAAAAAAAAGATTGCACAAACCAAGCTTGATTTAATGTTCTGTTCTGAAAATTTAGTTATTTTGTCGTATGAATGTCTATGTAAACACAAAGTGTGTGTTATATTCAAGGCATCATGAAAAACTTACTGAGTGGGAAAATAATCATATTTAATGCTTCAGTTTTTGGTATATTATTTTATTCCTTATTTAAATATAGCCTCACAAAAAAATTATGGCTTACAGCAAAATGGCTAGTTTAAAACCAATTGAGGAGGCTGGTCCAGTGGCACAGTGGTTAAGTTCACACCTTCTGCTTCAGTGGCCCAGGGTTCACCGGTTCGGATCCTGGGTGAGGACATGGCACCACTTGGCAAACACCATGCTGTGGTGGGCGTCCTGTGTATAAAGTGGAGGAAGATGGGCATGAATGTTAGCTCAGGGCTAGTCTTCCTCATCAAAAAGAGGAGGATTGGCAGTAGTTAGCTCAGGCTAATCTTCCTCAAAAAAAAACCCAGAAACAATTGATATTACTAAAATATTTGTTTACATAAATGCAGTGTGACTACAAGGAAACAAGTGTTTATACTGGTAAGAACACTTCATGGCTGAGATATCACCCGGTCAGGGACTATAATGTGAGTGCACCTTGCAGTCACCTTCACATCTTATTTTTGACAATTAAGAAACATCATTCATTACAACACTTTGTTCAATTATTTAAAAAAATCCCTTTCATTCATACATCTTTTAAACCACACTTATCTCTTTGACTTTCACTTATTTTATTCAAAACTGAGCTAGGCTGATAAGTCTTAATTATTTCATATAATACTAACTATAATTCTCTGCAGCCATTCTTGATAGACAGTTATCTCTTATTAATTAAATAGATAGCATTTATATTTTAAATTACTATAACAGGTCTTTCAATGATACTAGTCTAATGCCTTACAAGAATAAAGAAACATATAAAGTAAATGGAAGGTCATTATCATCTTATTTGTTTTTCAATGCTAATGAGAATCATAGAATCTAATAGAATATTAATAAGGACTTTACGCCAATTTAAAAGTTCGGGTGAAAATATTATAACCATATATATTCAAATGATTTCACAAGTGCATTCAAAGACCACACACTCACAGACTCACAAAGAATATTCCAGTATTTGTCATTTAAAAAGCATAGTAAAAGTAAAATATAAATACACATAAGGGTTTTTAATTTGCAATTACCCCAGCAGTCATTTCAGATAATTTGTCTCATGTTAAGTATTTGAATTTATATTTTCACATTGACAAAGTCCTTGTCATTATCCCAAGGAAATCAATAAACCAACCATAATTTTGAAAGAAAATGTTTTATAATTTTTGATTAGCTTTATTATTATTGGTAAAACTGAATACCCAAAATATGTTTAAACTTATCATTTTATTATTATTGTGCATGTCACATGGTTAATTAGAGAATAATAAATACAACCAAATGGTACTCTAGCATAGTGAGTAAATTCCTATTGTAAATGGCATTTGTAAGGGTGCCTGTTTGGTATATCAGCCACATTAAGATTAGAACAACTATCAATTGAATTTTAATATAAGATAAAAATAATTCATTAATATGAGGACATTCGAATATAAAAACTTTGCAAAACAGGATATTTAAGTAAAAATATATGGAGATACTTTAATAAAATAAATATACATATATACATTTATCTGTTATTTATACTGGATATTATATACATTATCTGTAATTATGATATTTAAGCATGTTTAATTACTTTGAATATTATTCCTGTGTTTATGCCACTCAGGATCAGCAAACTAAACTAGTTTATGTATGTATACTTATATACACTATTACCTAAACAACATACATTATGATTATAAGTCTCATGAAAAATGCTAGATTTTGAAATCCTGAAAGATGCTCTTATGTTTTTAAAATGAGACCAACACATAATCTATTTTAATAATTAGCTGATTACATTTTAAATTTGTTCATTTTCAAATAACAAAATAATATTGACAATAAAGTATGGAATGTTTAATTCATTAAACTGTTATTTTATATAGTAAGATATAATTTGATCTACTTGTATCAATAAAATATGAAGTACTTGAGTCATCATAAATACATGTTCTTGTTAATTCTACACTTATAACGTATATTATACTATTTTATTATTTCTGTTATCTATCAATTTAGTTTGGGGAGATAAAGTGGTTTTCTCAGAGAAATCTTAATTACTAATTTAAAAAGGAAAATATATTTTATCCCAATGCAACAGATTAAGGAATCAGAATTTCATTTGAAACTTTATTGAGATTGATGGTTTCAACGTTTTAAAACAACATATTTGAGTGCTAATTCATACCGTAATTTTAGACTTCAAGATTTACTTGATACAGAATAAAGTTTTCTTTGGTACATTTCTCCCTTTCTTTGTGTACCTTCCCCAGTCCTTCAACAGAAACTTAGAAAGGGTACAAATAACTTTTGTTACATCTAGTGACCCATATAAGCTCATAATCTCCGTCTTCTTCCCAGTGTTTGCCCTTACTTCTTGTATCTCTCCCCTCATCCCTATTACCGGTTTTGTGACCATGAAGTATTCTAGTTCTCTTCAGTTGCAGAGCATTTTACCAAAAAACAATTTGCTTTTGGGAGATTGATTTCAATCAAATTGATTTTTGAAGAGTTAACCTACAGCTATTTCTATCTACTTACAAAACAACTTCCTTAAATTTTATTTTTACTGGTAGCACAAGCTCAGCATGCTCAAATACAACAGCTATAACTTCCTCCTGAAATGATTTTCTAGTCATGTCTTCTTCGTTGGCTTGTGTTGTAATATTCCATCTGTTCTCCCAGAGCAGACATTGGGCGATATATTTGATTATTTCCTTGCATTCATCATCTAGGATGGGTCATCAAAATATACCATTTTTCTTGCAAAATATGAGATGGATAATTTTTGTTTTAGTTCTCTTAAAGGTCATTCTTACATCTTCCTTAGCTTTTCTCACTAGTCTAAATACTATCAACTTGAATGAGACTCCCTTTTCTCAACCCACCCTGCATAGCAATATAATGTTCTTCATACAAAATCACTGGTCTGTGTATGACATATTCTATCACAATATCTGTTGCTAAATATTTAAATTCTAAAGCTCCATATTATCAAGACATTTCTTAAACTCTCGCTACCATAATAATAATTCTTTCCATTGCGTAATCACACTTCTTTCTTAGGTTAACTTCCTCACTGTTCCCTTATCCAATACCATATTTCCATGTGCAAATAATTTCTATTTTCAGAAGAATACCTGTTTTTCATGTTAATATCCTGATATGTTCTTCCTTTTCATTCATAACATGTATTTCCTAAGCTTTGAAAATTTAAAGATCAAAACAATTTGCCTTTTTAAATGAAAATCTATAATGACTTAATTGGAAGCACAGAATTCTATTCCTGTACACTAACTGTTGCCTAACCAACATAATTGATAGTTGCTGATAAGAAGAAGCATTTATTAAACTACCAGATGTCTTTCAGTCGTCCATTCTACAAAGAAAAACATTGAGCCGCACATAGTCACTATATGACTATTAATTGATAATGTTAAAGTTAAATCTTTTTGGAAAATGAAATACAAATGTATTTTGGTTATTTGACAATCCATTCCCAGTTTATTATGTATACATAAAGTAATTTTTACTCCAGAAAACAAAAGTGAACCTAAAAATTCAAACTGTAGAACTTTTTAAATTTATTTTTGAGATAGTTTATATAATTATATAATGTATTATTTCATACATGAAATGGATCGTACTTACCATAATTAAGTAATTTTATGTAAATTCTTTCTACAACATTCCTGAGAGGTGATAGTGTAGTTCTAAGGTTTTCTTCTTTTTAAATGTTTATCCTTATAAACATTTAAATGTTAACAATTTTTTTATGGAAATGTTCTACCAGTTATTAATTATCATGATAGTTGTCTACCTTATGGCAATCTTCTTGCTCATGTCTAGATTTTCTCAAGCCATTTATTCTTTCAATCATTTATGAATACCTAACTCTATGTCATTTATTCTTCTACGTATGGATATACAGAGAAAAGAACCTGATATGATCCTTGCCTTCAAGGATAATTACAGAAATTCTCTGTCTTAGTTTCAAGAGCTCTAAAATGGAGATAATGATTCCAAACTCAGATTTGTTTTGAGAATTAACTGATTTAATGTGGTAAAGGATATAGCATTGTGTCTCATGCATAGGATACGTTCAATTAATGTTAGCTTATTTCAATGCAACCTATGATGGCATCAATATTTTTGATGGCAATACTTCACAGAAAAGACTCACTTTGAATATATAGTTAATTAAACATTTGAAATGTCTTTGCACATACATTGAAGCCATTTTGAAAAATATGCGGTTGATTTCTTTATACCTAGGTTTGAATTTTCACATTATTTTTCATCCTTTCAGATAGTCAGTTTTTCCACCTAGATTGGATTTTGATTTAATGAACCTGAAATTTCTCTCAATTTTGCATAGTATACACATTTGATCAACTTTCTAACTATGTCAAGATATTAATCACAAATAAAATAATAAATTTTACAGAACTGATGAATCCTTAAAAGTCTGTCTAAATCCTGCTAGAAATTTATCTTGAGTTTCACATTAATTTTCCCATAAGAAAATGTGATCATGGGAGATCAATGTAGGATATTTTGAGTGTCCCTAAATAGTATTTTCTCTGGAACAAATTTCTTGATTTGTCTAAAGGGCTAATAGAGTGATCATGTCAAATACGTTATTAAAATCAAGGTCACCACATTTTTTAAGATTCCATTAGATTAACATGCCATGACTTGTTGCTGAATGCAAGTTACTTCACAGAGGTTAATGCATTTCTTCGAAATTCTTGCACTCTGTTACTTCAGTAATTTATTCCACTGTTGAATTCTATCCCGGATCTGTTGCATGGTTCAATAGACCATGTCATATTTGGCATTCATTCTGTAGAATCGATTTCAGGAAATAAACTTGTCTAAATACTGATTATAACTATTACTTTTAAATTTTAAATGTCTTTTTGTTCTCAACAAATCCATGAACTATATGCAGAAGTTAAAATACTGGAGTATCTAACATTTTTTTTTCCCGTTTATAAAGTTCCCCTTATTCAAGGCTAAAGAAAATCTGCTTGAGAGAATTCCATTTTGTGACATAGAATATCAATTCTCAAAATATTTCATATGAAATATTAATATGGTCAATGAAAATGAATGAAATGAAAAAAATGTTCACTGGTCAAATAAATTGAGAATTGGAGTTAAACAAAGTTAAAGAGATTTATTCAGCCCAAGACTTAGTAATGCCTTTAGCATATAATGTAAAGCGAAATATTCCAGAGGGAGATGTGGTTGCTTCCATTTCCTTACTCATTGACCCTTACTCATTAAACAACGGTCTCATTTCTATCCTTCAGAGATTATCTCTCAAGCTTAATTTCCTCCAGTAGTCACTTGGAAAGTTCGGTTTAGGAGAGTCTTGGCTTAAAATTGTTCCCACGCCCACTCTAGCAGGCTAAGAATTTAGGATGTAAATGTACTAGCACTCAAAATCTGAAGACTCCCTCAATCAATGTTCATATGCTTAAAAAGACTTGATAATTCTCGTAAAATTTAAAGGTACAGGGGATGAGCAAATTCATACTTATTTGAAAATAGTTAGCGTCAACATATATTTTGTATATTTTAACACTGCAAAAGTAAAACTGTGAATTATAATTATACAAGAGGATAGAACGATTTTGTTTCCTCACAATGGTATTTTCCTCTGATAAAATTCTGTCATTTGAAAGTTTCCAAAAATACCCAAATGCCCATTAGGAATATAAAAGGAATCATTCTTGGAAAGCATTAGTTTTGTTACTTTTAATACAGTTGCATTATTGTAATATTTAAAGATCTGCCAAAAAACCCCCACAAAACTATTAGATGAGGTCTTTCGTGTAATTTCCAGCTTCTCAGAGTTTTAGATCTTTTCTCACCAATGTTACAACAAAATAGGGAATTAAAGTAGATATATTCATTCCCCTAATTTTTTTTCAACAATTTCCCCAAGTTGTTTTTGTTCACTTTGCATTGTTTCTAAAATATGCCAGCTAGATAAGCTTGCCTCCTTATTATTCTCCCATACAGAGTGCTTGATTTGTTGTGGAAAGGAAGCGTAAGTGCAGTGTGCTCTAATTTTAGTTACAGCTATATTTTGTTTCATTCTGCACATTTTGCATTAATTTCACACAATTTACGTGTCCCAGGTAAAACAAAAGCTCATAATTAATGCATGGATAGAGAAAAATAGGGCAGATAGAGTGGTATTTGGCTTATGGCTCATAATACTATTCGGAATTGTGTAGGGAAGGTAGAATAAATAGTTAATGGAGAAGACATTTTAAGTAATTTATCAAACAGGAGAGGGGACTCCAAGCTTCTAGAGCTAGGATGTAGAAATAATACAAGCTGTGCAATTATGTACTTTTCAAGTGATAAACTGCATATCTATGGCATTACAGCATAGAGTCACAGCACGAATTCTTGTATGGTGATATTTACCTCTATTACACACAGTCAGGAACAGCACGCTGGGAGACTCGGTGACCCATTTGTTCTTTTTTTCCTCCAAATATCCATGTGGCATTTCATCAGCACCACTATTCACATGAGTAGCATATGCTAGCTAGAAATAAATGCCAGCATATCAAGATAAATTCTAAAGACATAATAGCATCTTGAACAGTCTGGGTAAATGCTTATATTTTCATGTGTAAAAAAATGACCTATTTTTGAAAGAACATGCTCTCTTGTATATGATTTAAAACATCTGTAAATATGCAATATGTAAAAAAAAGTCAAGATTTCAAAACATGTAAAAAGAAAAAAAATCAGTGAAAAAGTAAACCAAAGTGGTGATTGTATTTTCTTGGATCCCATATATTTTCAGTCACCCAGTGGGCATGGGAGTCTCCACACACATGAATTTGAATTTAAGCTGAGATGTGCTTATTATTAATTATTTTTTTCTCCTGAGGTGAAGTAACTGAAAACACTGACTTATTGTGTCATCCCCTCTGGATTTTGGCTTCTCCTAAATTTGCAGTCTAAACTCAGGTTCTGAAAATGGGGGTTGGGGGATAAAGCCTTAGGTGATCCCTAAACTTACGGACAGATGGTAGGCGGTAAGTGCATTACTCACTGTCCATCTGAGTTTGCATATTTCTGAATCAGGCTTAGAGATGTCTCATTTCTCCTTGTAGAATCGTCCTCTTCTCCAAAACATGGAATTACTTTCGATAAAGTCTTTTTCTTCCAAACCCAGTTCTGCAGGTCATTCTGTGTATTTTATTGTATTTTCATTCCATTTTGCAATGTATTTTCAATAATTTATCTACCAATATGAGACTTTGCATTTAAACCTCACTTACCTAATTTTTCAAAAATCTATTCTCTCACTAGTTTTCTTGAAATGCAAATAGGTAAAAAGGAGAAGAAACTTGAATATTGTTTTATTTTAAAAGAAACGTCTTCTGGTCTATCAACTACCTTTTATAAATGTGACGTCATATTTCTTTTTGATTTCTCAGTAGACTGAGGGGTGTTATATGCTATCATTTACATTTTGTCTTTTTTACAAAAGTAACTTAAGAAATAGAATTTGTCCAAGAACTTCAATCCTTGTATGATCTTAAAATACATGGTGTGTAATATGTTTGGGGTATTTAATTGGAATCCAAAAACTAAAAAAAAAAAAATTAAAAGGATTCGAAAATAAGTACTGTTCAAATAAACAGAAACATAATAGTAGAATTTCTTTCAAAACCTGAAGGATAATCATATAGTCAATATGCTTGTCACAATTCCTACTGTTTTGTTTTTTGTCCTCCCGCAGGAAATGGGTTTTGCATCCTCAATCTCCTCTTTTTTTTTTACCATTACTTTATTAGTATTAGTTTTCTGTTGCTGCTTAATAAATTACCACAAACTAAGAAGCTTGAAGCAATAACCATGTATTTTCTTAAAGTTCTAGGTCAGAAGTCCAGATGGGCTTCACTGGGTTATCTGCTTAGAGTTTCATAAAACTGAAATCAAGGTGTCAGCTGACTAGGCTCTAATCCAGAGGCTCCAGGGCTCTGCGGGGGAGCTTATTTGGGTGGTTGGCTGAATCCAGTTCTGGGCAATCTTAGGACCGAGGCCCATGTTTTCTTGCTGATCAACAGCCAGTGAACACTTTCAGCTCTGAGAGGCTACTCTCAGGGCCCTTCCATCTGAAGATGCCCCCTTACTCTTCAAATCTAGCAACAAAATACTTCTCTTCTGTCAAATCCTTCTCAACTTCAAAATTCTCTGTTTTCACTACAACTATAGCTACCAGTCCAAGAAAAATCTCTTTGATTTTAAAAGGCTCAGGTGATTGGGTAGGTTAGCCTACCTACATACCCCTCCTATCAGAAGAAGGTCAAATGCTTAGTAGGCTTAATTACACCTGCAAAATCTCGTTACAACTTAAAATAACATAATCACAGGAATAACAGCAGGGAGCCAAGGTCATGTTGACCATCTTGGAAAATGAGTTATTTTCCAAGTCCAAAACTTCAAGATACTTGTAGTTTTTTGTCTCTGACCTATTCCTTTCTCCTCTAATCCAAATATCTGTAATACTGATGTATTTATTTATTATTTAAATAATTTATTTCAAGAAAAACTACCTACAGAGGAATTATATTTATGTGGACTTACTTACACTCTGAGAAAATATGTAGGGACATATATGTATCTCAAAATGTATTAATTCTCAAACTTTTAAAATATTATGACTACTCAAGATTTTTAAATGGTAGATATTATTTGCATTTCTAAAATTATAACATTTAGAATAACTAAGAAAATATTTTTAGTTTACTATATAATTGATTAAGTAACAGAATCATAAAACGTTATGTATTTTTCCTCCTAAAAAAATCAGTCATTTGCTATTTAATGTCTCATTACAAACTAGGGGCAAAATTTTTGATGATGAAATATATTTTATAGGTTGAACTGCATTAAATTGTGTTCCATAAATATGGAATTCTGATAATTTTGAAAGCATTTATGAATAGCTTAAAAGATAAAGCAAATTTACAGAATTTTCAGGTAGTCCAGAGTTCAGAAACAGTGATTTTTTCCATATGAAAGAAGAGATTAGCAGATTGATTATATGTTATTTAAACTGATTTATTAAGGGAATTCTTCTCAAAATATTTATCCGTATTTATCCAATCCAATTCAGTTTATCCACAATATTTATCTAATATTTATCCATATCCATTATTTAATTAGTTTCTGTACTTTGGCCAAAATAAATACATGTTATAACTCACATTATATGTCATCAGGGAAATGCAAATTAAAACAATCCAATACTACTACACATTATTAGAATGCACAAAATCTAAAACACTGACATTACCAAATGTGAATATGGAGCAATAGGAACCCTCTTTCACTGATGGTGACAACGAAAACTGGTACAGCCACTTTGGAAGACTTTGGGCTTTGAATGGTAATGATGTGTCAATGTAGGTTCATCAGTTTTAACAAATGTATCGCACTGGGAGGAGATGTTGTTAGTCATCATTGCGGGGGCGTGGGTGGGGGAGGGAATGCATCAGTGAGCCTAAGGTTATATGGGGAATCTCTGTACTTTTATACAATGTTAAATATATGCCTAAGTGAGCCTAAGAGTATATGGGGGATCTCTGTACCTTTATACAATAAAATATATGGTGAAGTTGAATGTTTTGAAAACTTTATTCTTCATAACTTCAAGAGTCTGAGACAAAAAATCTGAGTAATATGTGACTCCATATAAAATAATAAAACTACGTTGTAACTCTATTTTTATTGAGATATAATTTAAATAAAGTAGAATTCTTTTATTTTTTTGATTAACATTTCTGAAAGTTTTGACAAGAAGTGCTCATGTAGCCACTAGTGTAATCAACATGTAGAACAAAATTTCCACCTGTCCCTGGAGAGTTAACCATTCCTTTCACCCCAGGTCCTGATAGCCTCTGATCTGTATTCTATCCTTTTAGTTTTGTCTTTTCTTCTAGAATATCATATAAACGAACTCATACAGTATATAGTCTTATGAGTCTGGATTTTTCCAGTGAGCAAAAGGCATTTAGAATCATCCACAGTGAATGTGTCAGTAACTCTTTTCTTTTTATCTCTGAGTGATATTCCATTATAAGGATAAATAATAGTTTATTCATTTACTAGGTTAAGAATAGTCGGGGTTTTGCCAATTATTAATAAAATTACTATAATCATTTACATGCAGGTTTTTGCATGAACGTAAGTTTTTACTTCCCTTGAGAAAATACCTGGTAGTGGGATTGCTAAATTGTATAGTAGGTATATACTAAATTTTGTAAGAAAATATCCCTGGGCTTCCAAAGTGGCTGAAAGATTTTACCTCCCCACTATCAGTATATGAGAGTTTCAGTTGCTTTATATCTTTGGAAGCAATCGATAATACCATTTCTAAAAATAATTTAATTATAGCCATTCTAATAGATACTTATATTCCATCATGGTTTTAATTATCTTTTCATTAATGACTAATGAAGTTGAGCATCTTTTCATTATTTTTTTCCACCACTGTATATCTTCTTTGGTGAAATGACCAAATAACTTCCATCGATTCTGAGTTTTCTAAGAGTTTTTTTAATTATTAATTGGTACTGAATTTTATCAAGTGCTATTTATGTACCTATTTAGAAGACCATATTGATTTTCTTTGTTTGGCCTATTGATATGATGATTCACATTGGTTAATTTTCAAATATTGAATCAACGTTACATTCCGAGTTAAAATTCCATTGATCATGATGTATTATTCTTTTTATATTTTGTTCTCTATGACTTGCTAATATTTTACTGAGACTTTTCTATTTATGTTCATGTGAAAAATTGGTCCCTAGTTTTGATTTTTTGTTGAGTTTTCATTTGATTTGACATCAGTGTTAAAGTGAGTTGGAAAGCATTCCTCACTTTATTTTCTGGAAGATTATTTAGTATAGACTTACTATTTTGTATTTCTTTAAATTTTGATAGAATTTGTCAGAGGAACTGTTGGGCTTTGGGGTTTCTTTGTTGAAAGGCTAGCTACGTATATAATTGCTTTAATAGAATTAGGGCTTTTAAGGATATCTGTTTTATCTGGAATGAGCTTTGGCAGTTTGTGTCATTCAAGAAATTTCCATTCTATCTACATTTTTGGAATAAAATTGTTCACACATTTACTTATTATCCGTTTAATTTCTGTAGTATCTGGAGTGATATCCATATTTTATTTATTATATTGGTAACTTGTATCTTCTTTTTCATGACCAGTTTTTCTAGAGTTTTATTCATTTTATGAATTTTTTAAAAAGTCAGCTTTTTGTCTTTTTTATTTT
Organism: Equus quagga; assembly: GCF_021613505.1. Lineage (NCBI taxonomy): Eukaryota > Metazoa > Chordata > Mammalia > Perissodactyla > Equidae > Equus > Equus quagga. Next base: position 105,168,524 of record NC_060275.1, read on the forward strand.
ATTTATTTTTCTTTTGAAAATTTTATTGATTTTTGCCCCTTATGATTTCTTTCCTTCTGCTTATTTTAGGTTTGATCTGCTCTTATACTTCTTATCTCAAGGTGGAATCTTAGATAGTTGATTTGAACTGTTCTATTCTTTCTAATGTAATCCTTTATTGCTATTAACTTTCTCTCTGTGCACTCCTATAGTTGCATTGCCCAAATTTTGAAATAGTGTGTTTTAATTTTAACTCAATTCAAACTATTTTCTAATTTCCCTTGTGGCTACTTCTTTGACTCCTGGGTTATTTAGAAACGTATTGTTCGATTTCACAATACTCTTGAATATTTCAGATATCTGTTATTGATGTCTAGTTTAATGTTGTTAGTGTGAGAGCATACTTTGTATGATTTCAATTCTTGTAAGTGTATTAAGATTTGTTTTATGGCCCTGCTCTATGGTCTGCCTTGTTGAATGTTCCATGTGCACTTGATAAGAATGTATATTTTCTGTTACTGGGTGGAGCATTCTATAAATATCAAATAACTCAAGCTGGTTGATAGAATTATTTAGAACTTCTAAATCCTCACTCATGTGCAGATCCAATCTTCCTTCTCAAGCTTGTAATTTCCCCTGCAACCCCGAGTCTCCGAAGTGATCAAAAAAGTTATTATTTTTTTGATTAGCCAATGTTTGCCGTTGTTGTTATTGTTGTTTTTGTGACACCAATGTTGTTGCTAACTTTGTATATTCTAAGCGGAAGCCAGAAAACTTAATTGCATTTTTAGAGAAAAATGGAAAACAGTTATTGGTTCCGCCTTCTGTTCTTTGGCTGGTTTGCACTTGTTGCATTCTGGGAATCCTTACCAATCCACTCTCAGTACTTTACTGTGAAAGATGAGAAATGCTCATAAGGAGGTGAAAATGTATTTTATTTACATTTTAAAACTATTCATAAGAACCGAAAAATTAATAAATATGCTGTTAGAATTCTTGTGAAAAGTGTGACATGAAACCACTTAGAAATTTGAAAACTAAAGTTTCTCTCTATTAATGTTGGTTTTAGGTGTACAACATTATGATTTGATATTTGTATATATTGAGAAATGATCACCACAAGAAAGCTCGTTAATATTTTGAATTCTTTTACAGTGATTAAACAATCTTTTCAGTATGACAATAACAATAAGAATAGTGGGAAGTAAGAACTTCGAAAGATAAGAAGTTAAATGCTCCCCTCTAAAAAAAACCAGTTTTGTCATAAAATTCTCAACTGCTTCTAATGTGATATTGACACCATCAACAGCTTAAGAAGGAATAAATTTGATAAGGAATGAGTATATGCACAGTACTAGGTTGTCATAATTTTCAACAACTTGTCATACTTTGAAAATATTTGGAATATGTTCTGCAGATACAGTTCATTTCATAATGATCAACCTGTCAAGTGCTTTAGATTGTTTCTCATTCACTGTTTATTTAATACGAGATCCACACATAGTAAGTTAACTATTTTGATAGTTATTTGCTTCAAAGAATTTTTGATCCAAAGTCATGCCATAAAAATCCAGAAAGAGTTTACAATAAAGTAACTTAACAAGGCACTGAGGTAAGTACTATAGCCCCCCCCCCCCCCCCCCCGCAAGTACTTCTCATTCTGTAGACAGTCATTCTGGTCATTTAAGTATAGAATTTAGAAAGAATTTGACTTGACTTGAAAATATTAACTTGATTTTCTAAAAGACAGATGTTAAACTATTTAGAAGCTCATAATTATCAAATAAATGTACCAGACCAAAGAAATTTACTTATACTTGGTACTATTTATTATCAGCAATTGTATAATTAAAAGTACTAATAACTAGCACCATGGAGGCATTCTATATTCCAGACAGCTTCACAGACGTTTTGCGGACTTTACATAAGTAAATATCACCGAAGGCTTGGAAAGTACATGCTGTTATTCCCCTTTAAGAGACTGGAAAACTAGGTCCCATTAAGAAACTTGCACAGAGACACAAAACTGTTTTACTCAAAAGCCAATGTTGTAGTAAGTCACCTCCCTGACAAATTATGAGGTGTTATACAAAACTTTCATATGTGTTGATGTGACACGTACATGCTGTCATTCATTGATGGGAAGAATATAATGTTTTGAGCTCCTACACCACACATAAAATGATCATATCTAGATAAATAAATGCAAACGTAGATGCTAAATTTCAGTACAAAAAGAACTAAAGTAACAGCAAGAAATAACTTTGATGCAGGAGAATAATCATACATGAATTTAGAAATATTTGCAAAAGTAGCTTCAGTTCTGAAAGAAGGAAATCTTCTAATGATCAGATAGACTAATTCTAGATAGAAAGCCTCCTCAATCCTCTCCAGTGCCAATTTTCCCTGGGTAGGGTGCTTACACAAGTGATAAGAGTTCTACATGGTAAGAGGCCCTCTTGCTCAAAATCTCAGTTGACTGACAGACGGTCCCTTAGGACAAACTGCAAACTTTCTACTAAGAATTAGAAAGGACAAACTCCTGCAGGGGAAATTGCCATTCCTCACCTAGCCCAGGAAGCATGAGCTGCCCAGAATAAGGAGAATAGTTAATGTTTTTCAGGTTTCAAAGCACAACTCTCTTGTAGATAGAGAAGATATTCTATTGAAATGAATGATACTTTGCCTTTCAGTTGGAAAATGCATTTAAAGCTGGTTCAGCAAAACTAAAACTATCTTTTAGATCAATTATTTTTAACTTCACAATATTTAAAAGAAATGAAATCTTTAAATATTTTTGGAGACCATGGGTTACAGTTAGCAAACAATGCCAAAACGTATTTATTAGAACAAATTGATAAATAGTTCTATTATAAATTTTAATCTGTATTTCAAATAATGTCTTAAAAAACAACATTATTTTGTAAGAGTATTTGAATACGTTATAAGGCTTTTATATGAAGCATTGATGATACCAAATCTTGATTGTGGGATTTATTTTGAAAGGTTTATTTGGAGGGTCACCTTTATTCTAAAACTGGCATCTCTTTTCTTTCTTCTACACACAATACAGATTCATTTATTTTAAAATTTATCATGTCAAATGATTATTTTCCATACAAATTATCATTTTTCCTTGTTAAATATATTTCCTCCCAAGTAAAATGCTCTTAGGTATACATATAGATTTTGATCTAGTTAGGTAGATGGCACAAGAGAGTACAGGTTTAATTAACTAAATTCTGATCTAGCTTTTATATATTTCACAGAAAAATGATTATTGCTATCCTATCCTTGATTTTTAATATGTTACATATCCTTCAAGAGTCAAGACCAATGCTAATTTCTCCAAACCTCAAAATATATTAATTGTCCTGAGTGTTCATTCCCATACCATGCTGTTTGCGTTTCTTTCATCATAATTATCTTAACCATACGTGCTACTAGGTAGTTGTAAGAATAAATGATTACTCACTAATAACACACACACATACACACACACACATAAAGCTAAATTGGCATCTATCTTTTTGTAGCTTTATTGAGACATAATTGACATATAACATTATTTAAAGTGTAAGGTGTACAATGTGATGATTTGATACATGTATTTATTGATAAATGATTACCACAGTAGGGTTAATTAATACGTCCATCATCTCACATAATTACCATTTCCTTTTTGTGGTAAGAACATTCAAGATGTACTCTCTAAGCAACGTTTAAGAATATAATACCATATTATTAACTATAGTCACCATGCTGCACATTAGTTCCCCAGACTTATTAATCTTTTATAACTAGAAGTTTGTACCCTTTAACCAACATCTCCCCATTTCCCCTACCTCCCATCTTCTGGCTACCACCATTCTACTCTCTGTTTCTATTAGTTTGGCTCTTTTATATTACACATGTAAGTGATGTCTTAGAGTATTTGTCTTATCTGACTTAAGACAGCATACTGTCCTCAGGTTTCCTCCATGTTGTCGTAAATGTCAGAATTTCCTTCTTTCTCATGACTGAATAACTCCCCATTGTATGTATGTGTGTACATATATACACATAGACGCATATATACATATACCACATCTTCTTTAACCATTCATCTGTAGATGAACACTTACGTTGTTTCCATATATTGGCTATTGTGAGTAATATTGTAATGGACATGAGACTACAGATAGCTCTTTGAGATCCTGATTTCATTTCCTTTAGATGTATACCCAGAAGTGAAAAATGCTGGATCGTATGGTATTCCTATTTTTCCTTTTTTGAGGAATCTCCATACTGTTTTCCATAGTGGCTCTACATTCCCACCAAGAGTGCGCAAGTGTTCCCTTTTCTCCATGTCCTCGCCAGCAATTATCATCTCTTGTCTTTTTGATGATAGCCATTCTAAGAGATGTGAAATTTTATGTCACTGTGGTTTTGATTTGTATTTTTGATGATTAGTGATGTCAAGCAGTTTTTCTGTACTTGATGACTATTTGTTTGTCTTCTTTGGAAAAATGTCTATTCAGTTCCTCTAGGCTTTTTAATAGTTTTTTTTTTGGTATTAAGATATATGAGTTCCTTAATATTTTGAATATTAACCCCTTGTCTAATACATAATTTTAAAATGTTTTTCCCATTCTGTAGGTTACTTTTTTCATTTTGTTGACTGTTCCATTAACTGTGTGGAAGCTTTTTAATTTGATGTAATCCCACTTACTAACTTTTCTTTCATTGCTTATGCTTTTGGTATCATATTCAAAAACTCATTGCCAAGATCAATGTCAAAGAGATTTTTCCTATGTTTTCTTCTAGGAGTTTTATGGTTTCAGGTCTTATGTTTAAGTCTTTAATCCATTTTGAGTTAATTTTTGTGAGTAGTGTAAGACAGGGGTACAATTTCATTATTCTGCATATGACTATACAATTTTCCCAACACCACGTGTTGAGAGATTATCCTTTCTCAGTTGAGTATCCTTGGCTTTCTTGTAAAATATTAGTTGACTCTATATGTGAGGGTTTATTTCTGGGATCTTGATTTTGTTGCACTGGTCTATGTGTCTATTTTCATGCCTATACTGTACTGTTTTGTTTACTATAGCTTTGTAATATAATTTTATGAGGAAATGTTTGCCTTCAACTTTGTTCTTTCTCAGGATTCCTTTGCTATTGAGGGTTTTTTGTGGTTCCATAGGAATTTTAGGATTGTTTTCTCTATCTTTGTGAAAGATGACATTGGAAATTTGATAGAGATTGTGTTGAATCTCTAGAATGCTTTGGGTAATATGAACATTTTAATAATATTAAATCCTTCCAATACGCGAACACAGAATATCTTTCCATTTATTTGTGTCTCTTTCAATTCCTGTCATCAGTGTTTTAGTTTTCCGTTTCCAGATCTTTCACATCCTTGGTTAAATTTCTTCCTAAGTAATTTTTTTGGATGCTATTGTGAATTGGATTGTTTTCTTTGTTTCTTTTTCAGATGTTTTTGTTGTTAGTGTATAGAAATGCAACAGATTTGTGTATGTTGGTTTTGCATCCTACAACTCTATTGAATTTGTTGATTAGTTCTAATAGCGTTTTAGTGAAGTCTCTAGGATTTTCCATATATAAAATCATATCATCACAATTTTACTTCTTCCTTACCAACTTGGATGCATTTTGTTTATTTTTCTTGCCCGATTGCTCTGGGTAGGACTTCCAGTGCTACATTGAATAAAAGTGGTGGAGTAGGTATCCTTGTCTTGTTCCTGATCTTAGAGGAAAGAATTCAAATTTTCATCATTGAGTATCATGTTAGCTATGGGCTTGTCATATATATGCTTTATTATGTTGAGGTAAATTCCTTCTATGCCCAATTTGTTGAGAGTTTTTATCATGAAAGGTTGCTGCATTTTATAAAATGCTTTTTCTGCATTTACTGAGATAACCATCTTATTTTTACTTTTCATTCTATTAATGTGATATATCACATTTATTGATTTGTGTATGTTGAACCATCCTCACACCCCAGGAATAAATCTCACTTGATCATGGTGTATGATCCTTTAATGTGCTGTAGAATTTTGTTTGCTAATATTTTGTTAAGAACTTTTACAAAGACATTTATTAGGGATGTTGACCTGTAGTTTTCCCTTCTGGTATTGTCCTTCTCTGGCTCTGGTATCAAGGTAATGCTGGCTCTGTAAGATGATTTTGTGCGTGTTCCCACCTCTTCAGTTTTTTGGAAGTATTTAAGAAGGATAGGAGTTAATTCTTCTTTAAATATTTGGTAGAATTCACCAGGGAAACCACCTGGCTCTGGGCTTTTCTTTTTTTGGGAAATTTTTGATTAGTGATTCAATCTCCTTCCCCGTATTCATCTTGTTCAGATTTTCTATTTCTTCATAATTCAGTCTTGGTAGGTTGTGTGCTTCTAGGAATTTATCCATTCTTCAAGGTTATCCAATTTGTTGCTGAATAATTCTTCATAGTACTCTCTTATGATCTTTTGTATTTCTGTGTTATCAACTGTAATGTCTCTGCTTTCATTTTTTATTTTATTTATTTGAAATTTCTCCTTTTTCCTTAGTCAGGCTTAAGATTTGTCAGTCTTATTTATCTTTCCAAAAAACTGACTTGGTTTTATTGATTCTGTTCTATTGTTTTCCTTGTCTCTATTTCATTATTTCCTGCTTTGCTATTGCATTCCTTCTGCCAGCTTTGGGCTTAGTTTGTTCTTTTTCTAATTCTTTGAGGCATAAAGTTAGGTTATTTTTGTGATCGTTCTTTTTTCTTGATATAGGCATTTATCTCTATAAACTTCCCTCTTGGAGCTATTTTTAATGCACTCCGTAAGTTTGGATATGTTGTGTTCCATTTTTGTTTGTTTTAGGATTTTTTTTAAATTCCTTTTTTATTTCTTCTTTGATCGATTTGTTGTTCAGACGTGTGTTGTGTAATTTCCACGTATTTGTGATTTTTTCAGTTTTCCTCTTGTTATTGATTGCTAGTTTCATGCCATTGTAGTAGGAAAAGCTATTTGGTATGATTTTAATCTTTTCAAATTTGCTAAAACTTATCAATATTGAATGTAGGATATTAAAGTTCCCTACTATTATAGTATTGTTGTCTATTTCTCATTCAGATATGTTAGTATTTTCTTACTATATTTAGGTGCTGAGATGTTGGGTGCATATTTATTGATGATTGTTATATCCTATTGATGAATTGACCTCTTCATCATTATATAACAGCTTTATTTGTCTCTTGTTACCAACTTTGGCTTAAAGTCTATATTTTCCTGATGTAAGTGCAGCTACTCCTGCTCTCCTTTGGTTTCCACTTGCATGGAATATCTTTATCCATCCCTTCACTTTGAGCCTATGTGGGCCCTTAAAGCTGAAGTGAGTCTCTTTCAGGCAACATATAGTTGGGTCTATTTTTTTTTCCCCATCTAGCTACTCTTTGCCTTTTGATTGGAGAATGTAATCCATTTACATTAAAAGTAATTACTGATAGGTAAGAACTTACTAATACTGTTGTATTGTTTTTTGGCTGTTATGTAGTTCCCTTGTTCCTTTCTCCCTGTCTTCCTGCCTTCCTTCATGAATTGATGATTTTCCACAATGATGTGCTTTGATTTCCTTCCTTCATCTTTTGTGAAGGTTTCTTCTACTCTACTATAGGTTTTTGCTTTGTGGTTACCATGAGGCTTACATAAAATATCTACAGGTATAATGCTGATAACAACTTCAGTCATACACAAGATCACTACCCTTGATTCCCTTTTTTTTTTTTTAATGTTTTCGATATCACAATTTACCTCTTTTTATATTGTGCATTAGTTAACAAATTATAGAAGCCATAGTTATTTTTAAACTACTTTTGTACTTTAACCTTCAACTAAAGTGTTTATCATACCACCATAATACAGTATGTGAGTATTCTGAATTTGACTGTTTCCTTACCTTTAACAGTGCATTGTATATTTTCATGTTACTAGTTAGTGTCCTTTCATTTCAGCTTGAGAAACTCTTTATTTTTTGGAAGGCAGGTCTGGTGGTGATGATCTCCCTCAGCTTTTGTTTTTCTGTAGAAGTCTTTATCTCCTCTTCATTTCTGAATGACAACTTTGCCAGATAGAGTATTCTTGACAATTTCTTCTTCGAGCTCTTTAAATATATCATCCTATTCTCTCCTGACCTGTAAGAATCTTCTAGAAAATCTGCTGATAGCCTTATGGTGTTTTCCTTATAAGTGACAAGCGTTATTTTTTAAAAGATATTCTCTTTATCTTTGATTTTTGACAGTTTTATTATAATGTGTCTTGGAGAAAATATCTTTAAATGACATTTGTTTGGTGACCCATGACCTTCATGAACTTGGATATCCAAATCACTCCACAGATTTGAAAAGTTCTCAGCCATTGTTTCTTTAAATACATTTTCTGCTCCTTCTCCCTCTCTTCTTCTAAATCACCAATAATTTGATGATTATTTCTTTTGGTATTTTCCCATACGTCACAGAGACTTTCTTCATTCTTTCATTTGTTTTACTTTGTTCTCTTCTGACTGGATAATTTCAGAGTTCCCGTCTTCTAATATACACATTTTTTTTTATTATTCTTGATTGATTCTGCCGTTGATTCTCTTTTTTTGCAGTTTTCATTTCTTTCATTGTATTCTTCAGCTCCAGAATCTTTTTTCATGATTTTTATCTCTGTTAAACTTCTCATTTTGTTCATATGTTGCTTTCCTGATTTTGCCGAATTGTCTTTCTATATTTTTTTGTAGCTAATTTAGCTTCTTTTAAACAGTTACTTTGAACTCTTTATTGGGTAAATTGCAGATGTCTTTGAGATCAGCTATTGGCAAGATTATTGTGATCCTTTGGTGATGTCCTGTTTCTTCGATTTTTCACATTCCTTGAAGTCTTGAGATGCTGTCTTTGCATTTGCAGTAGTAATCACCTCCTCCAGTCTTTACTCAATGACCTTGGGAGAGAAATTCCTTCTGTCAGCCTTACTAGGGATGCTGAGGCTTTATAAGCCCTTCAGTGGATATGCCAGCTTTACACAACTTGCTCCCACTTGTGGCAGAATGCTTAAACTTGTATTCCTTCTCCAGATCCTACAATGCACCAGGGCAAGTGCTGACAGCCTCCTTTTGGGTGAGCTAAAGCTCAAGCTTGTGGTCTCTTCCTGGCCTGCAGATTTGGGCTGGCTTTCTGCACATGCTCACTAGCCATCTGCCAAAGCTCCTTCTTGCCACCTTTGTGAGAGAGCACAGACATCCAGCTCTGAGGGTGGGGGAGGCATGTTTAGTGCTAAGGGTGCCTGAGGGCCATTTGAGGGAATATGGGTGAGGCATCCCCAGTGGCTCATTGGTGGGCTTCTTGCTGGAGTCTATGATGCATTTAGTAGGACCCATGTCCTTTTAATGCTCTCTGATAGTCCTATTTCCTGCTTTCTCAACCTTTTCCCATCCCCAATCATGCAGTTCATAACTCAGCACTCTGAATTGGGGTGGGAGTTCGGGGAGGAATAAGCCTCTTGGCAGCTGGGGCAGCCAGGAACTCACTGACATGCCTCACTTTTCCCCGTGGGGAAATCTCAGGCCTAGAAGGTCTCACCTGGCACTGAGCTATGCCACCTTGAGGGAGGGATGACTCAGGTAAAGTTAGACTCTTCCTCTTACCCTCTCCAGTGTGTCCAAACTCATAATTTTTTTTCTCCAGTGGTGTGCTGGAACTTGTCTGCTGGAAACCTGGACTTTCACAGAGACTCTCTCACCTGGAGGTGATTGTCTAAGACAGTATTCTCCAGGGGCTCCCAGATAGTGACTGAGAGGGGCTGGAGCCAGGTCATGGGCCACTGCAGGGTCCACAGCTGTGGTGGAGGTCTATATGCCTATTACCCAGTGCATGGCTAGGTAAGATTCCTCCAGGGTCCCTTTGCATATGGTGCTGAATCCCACAGCTCCCACAAAGACACTTTTGTCCATGGATGGATGCTATATCTTGTTGTTGAGGGGGGATACTGCAAAGGATGCCTTATTCAGCTATGTTGCTGATGTCACTGCAGCATCTATCTTTAATTTGGACATTAGTATTCTACTTGGAACCAAACCTAGCACTCGACACTCTATAATACTTTACAGAAGTCAGTTCCATTTGTTATTCTCTGTACCAATGTCAAAAGAGTGTTCAGCATACATACACATATTTGTCAACAGAAATCTAATTTTTTTCTGTAATATTTCATCAGTTTCTATTTTTGTTCGAGTGCTTGTTTCTTTTCTTCTTTGGTAACTTTGGTCACTCCCACCTGGCATTTTATGTATTTATACATCTTTAGCAAATTCTAACTCAATTGAAATAGTTCTCTTAAATTCCTCTACATATCTATGCTGCCCCAAAAGAGGAAGACAATGTATTTCTATCTCCACACTTTCTTTATAGGCAGCCTCAATAGAACTTGTGGCAACATAAATGGCAACATAGTCCACCTATAGTTGGCTGTTTCTTTGCAAATTGTCTTAGTTTGATTTAAAATATTGTCTCTATTAAGGAATTATATTTTAAGAAAAAGTTTATTAAAACATTTTAATTGCTGATTCTGAATTTGTTCATTCAATTAAAGAAAAAGACAAAAATATGATTACCACTAGATTTTGGGAGATGTAGTGAAATAAAATTAAACATGATATCCTGGCAGCAATTCCAGTTAAAATGTTAGACAGAGTTGCCTTATTTTTTTTTTCAATGTACTCAGAAATATGTTACTCAGAAATAAATTTTCTGCCTACTTGCATGGAAGGTAACTCTAAGGGAAATTGCGTTCTTGTTGGTTATGTCTAAATATATTTCACAGCCAGAATTTCAATTACTGAGGACCTTACCTTATGAGCCAGGAGAAATCTGTCAGTGTAAAAAAAAAGAAGTGAGGAGACTAAAAGTATCTCTTTTCTCATGCTTCCTCTGTGTATGAGAAGAGTCAATTTGCTTTCATCTTAATCCCAAATAGAAGGAGCAATAGACTTTGGGGAAATCCTGTAAAATTTATTGCTGACAGCGTGTTAGAGAGTACTTTCTAAGGATGACAGAACACATGAATTGATTTTCTTTCAGTGACACCAGGATAACTGATTCTCTCAATCACAGCGTGTAGCTCTGGGAGTTGTTGTCACTTTTCCCTGCAGTTTGAAAGGTTTATAGCAAATATGTGGAAGGACAATTTCAGAGGAGATATCCAATGTGGTGCTTAATTAGCATGATGTAGCCACTGCCATTGCTCATGTATAGAAAATATGCAGAGAGTTAATTTACTAAATATACGAGGAAGAAAACGTTGACTTAAATACAACAACAGAACTTAAACATTAGAAAATATATTAATGAACAAAATAATATATTTATTTCCCAAGTATTAATCAAAAGCAATTTTAAGAAAGACATGATTTAGAGATAAACTCTCTCTCTTATTTACTATATATATATATACACCATTATGCAACAACTTTAATGTTTATAATATACAAATGCATACAATTATCAAATACAGTGGTTGATTTTGGAAGATGAAATGGAATTCTTCTTGAGTAAATGATATTTATTTCTTGTCTCCTTCATGGAATGTGTATAGATGTATGTACATATACATACATACATATGCACAATATCATATACCTATACATACACATACCAGTGTGTGTATATATATAGTCTTAGTATACATCAAAATATGCACACATATACATTCATATACATGTATACACGCATATATACATAAATCAATTTCATATATGCACATATAATTTACATATTTCAGAGTATTTTCAAGTGCCTATAATATAGGCAGGAATTATTTTTAGCTACATAATACAAGAGAAGCAGGAGAATATTATAGATATTTTGTCATTTTTTCCCTCCTCCCCGTGACACCACCCCCCAAAAGAACTCATAGGAATCCAACTAGGATTAAAGTACACACATTTTATTTTTAAAGATCCTATAACAGATTGTAAGTGACCCTCCTCCTACTGTCTCCAAGTTTCCACAGAGGCCTCTGAAGAGAGGCTGAGGAAAGACAAGAGTGTGCTGTTTCATCCCTCGCTAATGAGAAGTAGGAAATGTCTACACAACACTTCCAAAAGAAATGACTCAAGTGTCGTTTGGGGGACATTAATCAGTCATACAGATGCCTCCTATAAGAGAAATGATGGTTGAAAATGTGGAAGAAAGGATCTTATTACAGGACTTTGGCAGTGTACTGCCCATCAACCACTTCCTCCAATTTCTTTCCAGGCAAAGACGTGGAACACTAGCCTTCAGTTTAAGCCAAGTAAAGGAAGTTCTAAGGCAGTCACAGCAGGAGCGTGTCACATGCTCACCAGAGCTTGAGGACCCTAGGGGCCCACAGGAGAGGCTACACCACCATAGGCTAAGGTGGCAGGGAGAGAAAGCCAAGCCTTCACTTCCGGCAAGATGAATGTGCTCTCTGGGGACAGCAAAATAAGACAATCTTGGGGATTCTGCTCAAGGAGACTGACTAAAAGGTTAAAATAACCAACAATGAGAGGAGCGTTAGGTTCCCTTGACCCAAAGGATGAGAGACAAGTGCTAAGTGAGGTGCTGGAGAAGTTTTGGGCAGTGTCTACGTCAAGGTAAACTCCAATGCAGGTCTGCAAAAATAGTCCCTGGGACATATCCTGCAAGGTTGCATCAGTGATGGAGAAGGCACCAACCCAAGATTATGGCTAACTCTGCCATGTACGATTGTGTTACTTGTAGTGAGTCCCCCACTTCCTTTGGGTCAGATTCTGGAGAGCTTTATAATAGCAGCTAACTAGGTAATACAGAAAATATGATGTAGCAAGAAAAAACCATCTAGATCATGTCTCATTGGAGGTTTACAGGCCTTGAGCAGATCCAAGCTTGGGGTCTGCTATTCTTGACCAGATTGTTGTTATGTAATAAATATCCTGATCTGGAATTTTTATGCCTTAGCAATGAACTATTTATAATATATGTTGTATGGAGTGCCTGAAAAACTGTAGGGCTTATCTGAGGTTTTATTCAGGATCATAAAAAAGTACTAGACCGCAAAGCCGATGTAAAGAGATAATGGGAGTAGAAGTAATTTGGTTTCTGGTTACAAGTCAAATCTAGGTCATTCAAAAATCCACTGTCCTAAGGTATGAAGGCATTTCAATATCTAGCAATTCTCCTTGAAAAGAAATGCATCCTTTGTCTACACTTAAAGAAAACATTTATTTCCAATCTTCATTATAGATGTAACTTGCCTCCTCTTTGCCACTCCTGATACCTCCTTAGCTCATATGGCATCTTGCCCTCATGGTCCCTCTGAATGATTTTGTTACCAGTGGTCTCAGAATTCTCAATCTATACTTTACATTTTAATATAAAGTATTATATTATATCTGGAAAATAATTCTACATTCCAGACTTATATTTCAAAAAATCAGAATCCAGGTGCTGGCCCCGTGGCCGAGTGGTTAAGTTCGCGCGCTCCGCTGCAGGCGGCCCAGTGTTTCGTTGGTTCAAATCCTGGGCGCGGACATGGCGCTGCTCATCAGACCATGCTGAGGCAGCGTCCCACATGCCACAACTAGAAGGACCCACAACGAAGAATACACAACTATGTACCGGGGGGCGTTGGGGAGAAAAAGGAAAAAATAAAATCTTTAAAAAAAAAAAAATCAGAATCCAATCATTTCAATTTTTGCTTCTTAAACACCAATCTTGACCTCCCCCAGCAGCACCTTCAGAAATAAAACTCATACTTTGTTTTTGTTTGTGCGGGGAAAGATTTGCCCTGAGTTAACATCTGTTGCAAATCTTCCTCTTTTCTTTTCTCCCTCCCCAAAGCCCCCGTACATGGTTGTGTCCTAGTTGTAAGTCATTCTAGCTCTTCTGTGTAAGCTGCCACCACAGAATGGCAACTACCAGACAGGTGGTGTGGTTTCGCGACTGGGAAGCGAACCCCGGTCACCAAAATGGTGAGTGCTGAACTTTAACCAGTAGGCCATCAGGGCTACCTCAGAAGTCACATTTTTTTACAGCTTATATCAGACCCTCTTATGATCTGTGTCTCATTTGCCTTTCTGGGATCATGTTTCCCATCCATACAAAAACTCTCTTTGCTCTAATATTTCCTCTACTATATGATAGCTGCGCATCTCTGTAGAATGGCCGCTCCACTGCCTGACTCCTTCCGCCATTTTCTTTACCTGGCTAATGTCTACTTTTCTAATCGGTCTCAGAGGCACTTCAACTGGTGACTTCTTTGGAAACTCATCCTAACTGTTTTCAGCCGTCAGCCTGAGTTAAATCTCCCTACTCTGCTAAATTAACCTCTTGTAAATTTCTATCATATTCTTGGTCTGTCATTAGGAAGTAATAAATTAAATAGACACTGCTAATAGCATAAAAATTGCCAGTAAAATAAAACTTCTAAAGAAAATTATACTTTAATCATTTGCTTTCACTATGTGAATATGATAAAAATGTTAAAAAGAGAGATGAAATTTAAGTAATGAAACTAATAGTAAGTCATAATTACCACATAAAAGGCTGGTATCTTTTATTGTATGAAAAATTAAATAAAATGTTAATAGCAACATGAATACCATTGATAGCTATGGTTTATTAAGTGCTTACTTATTCCAAGATAAATTTTATAACCTCACAAAGAATTTTATATAAGTTAATTTAGTCAAACCTCAAAAAATTTTTATCTTATTTTTCCATTCTTTAAATGAGGAAACTCTGATTCTGAGAGGTGAAGGGAATTCACAGAGCTAATAAAAGAGCACGACAGAGAGCTAACTTTATTCCTGTCTGTTTCTGAAGTTCTTACAATTATCTTCTGGGTTTGACCCACAACTCTTGTTTTATTATATCAGTTTATCACAGACTTTTATGCTTTCAAATGAAAACAAAAACATAGGGTGATGTTTTTAGCTTAGTCCCTCAATGTGCTCAAGGGGCTACTCATCATAGGTTAGAGAAACAAGGAAATGTTTTATCTTATAATTTTATGAGACTCATACAGAATTTCCATTTCGGAAAGTCTTTTAGGTGAAATCCTGTCTCTGGTTAAAGTTTTTATTCTCCCTTAACATCTTCTTTGACAGAACTTGGGTTCTTGTGCTGTTGCTACTGATGAGTGTGCTGACCACTGAACAGGAGGAATGCTGACACTGAGGGTCAGGCCCTTTTTAAAAAAAATCATTTTATTGAGGTCACATTAGTTTGTAACGTGTAAATTTCAGATGTACATCATTGTATTTCAGCATCTATATGGACCACATCGTGTTTAGGTCTTTCTACTTCAGGTCTTGATATTTTTAACAATTTTTTAGAACTACTTATATAACTAGCTATGGAAAAACTGTCTTTGACAAGCAATGCTGTTGAAATAGTTTTATTTTTTTTAATCCAGAGATATTTTTTGGCAACTTTATGCCTACAATATTTTCTGGAAAATATTTCCTTCATTCACCCTTCCCACATCGATTTAGAAAGTATATACTAGAGGGATAACATAAAAGAGGAGTTACATATTTATTTGTTAGTGAAAATTTTTAGTTTATCTTGGTTGGAAGACTTTTTTTGTTTTACGATTACAAATGTATTTGAAGCAAAAGCTTTTCTGTGTGGATATCCAAAGATTTCTAAGAAGCTGATTTAGTATTAGTATTTATTATGTGGGTTTGTTAATGTGTAGGTCAAAACAAGTGGTTTATAGATTTCCATGTCATGTGCTGTTTCTTCCTGCCTTAATTGAAAACTCTTGAGGAAATTTGTAGATTAAGGAAATATCTTGGGGCGGGGGGCGCTGGTTGAGACGTATTTCACTGTGAATTCCTAATTTAGCTTTTGCCATAAAACTGTCCTTGCTGGAAGAGTAAGTCAAATGTGCAAACAAGTTAAGAAGACATAACTAGGGTGAGAAAATAATGCAAATTTTTTCATTACATGCAAACCAATATATAAATGATTTAATCACTGCATGTACAAAATTTAATGTATTGTAAAGAATAAGAGAGAGAAAGAGGATATTAGGAGTCATAAAACTAAAAGTGTTATATTGTTGTTTCAAAGCTAAGTTTTCTTTTTTAATTCATTATTTAAATGAGTGAAAAAAATTTGCATCTGCTTATAAAATAATTCAGCATCAAAGACAAAGAGATTTCTTGTCCAAAATGATGTGAACATCGATAGAATAGCTACGGGGTTAAAAGACAAAAGAGGAAGGTTTGATCAGGCAGAGCCTGGTTTTTGGTTCAAGAACTGAATCCGAAAACAAACAGCAAAACATGCAAAATGTGAAAGTTGATTAGTAATATTTAGTTACTTAGGAGACATTCCAGGATATCTAATCTGGCTTCTTCCCTGTATAATTAAGACATTAACTAATTGTACATGCCATTTAGCTGAGATATGTTGAGATCTGGTTCCAGAATCTGAGACTCTATTGCAATAAACAGTTTTATAGTTCTGTCCTCAGATACCTTTAAAACATATCATATCATCTTTTTCTGCCCGCATAACTCCATTTTCGAGTATTTTGGGGTTTCAGATATTTCAATTACAAATGCACACCTAAGCGATCTAATGAGAATAGTGTATTGATTTTCTCAATTTTCTCAGACTGCCAAGTAAAACTAGAATTTTCAAAAACGATAGATGGGCCCCCCAGTCCTCTGTGGTGTATCACCATCAACGCAAAACTAGTCAAAGAGAATGCAGCAGCGGAGCCAGCGGGAAGTGATCAATCCGTGGCTTGTCTGAGTTGCCCTAGATTTTCAGGCACATTGACCCTCCAATTTACTGGGCCTGTTCCCTGTGTAAATACTGCTGCAGAGAGGAGATTGCTGCTTCTAAATTGCCTCAGCCTGCTTGGGGCTGGCCTCCAGGGCCCACTACAAAAGCCCTGCTTAAATTGCATCAATCTCTAATAGCCTAAGGGATTCAAAATTTTGCATTTCTTGTCCTTAAGTTAGGAATGTCAATGAGAATCATAACTCTTCTATCTTTATCTTGTGAGACCACACTTCTTTCCTGGGGAGGTGGGTTGTAAATATGACAAAGTCTGCAATTAACCTTGAAATCATAAAAAAAAAAAATCTTGCAGTAGTGACTTTCAAGGCTGTTCCCTTTTATTATAGCTCTTACTCTCAACTAAGAGCATTTTTGATCGGAAAATCCATTGTCTTCCAGTTAGGAAGTTTCCTCCTTCACCTTATCCTCATCCATCTTTTCCTCTTCCTCCCCATCTTCTATCTTGAACATTGTAGGTGCTATATTTTGTCATTTTTAAAGATTTTTTTGCCATTTATAAGATAGTGAAATCTGGGCCCTGTATCAGCTTTTCTTAATATCTGCTCTTTTTTAACTTCTTCTTTGTTCTTTATGAGAAAGCCTCAACATGCTTTCTACATCATTTATTTGATTTGAATTTTTCAGTATTGATGCTATAGTTTATTACTTCTAAATTTTTAATTTAAAGTCAATAATGAATTTTGTGGTTTTTTTAATGTGTTTTTTCTTTTCTTTTCTTTTTTTCTTTTTTGGTGAGGAAGATTGGCCCTCAGCTAACATCTGTTGCCAATCTTCCTCTTTTGTGCTTGAGGAAGATTGTCACTGAGCTAACATCTGTGGCAATCTTCCTCTGTTTTGTATGTGCCACGTCACCACCACAGCATGGCTTGATGAGCAGTGCATAGGTCCACACTGGGGATCCGAACCTGTGAACCCTGGGCCGCTTAAGCGAAGGGGACAAACTTAACCACTACACCACTAGGCTGGCCCCAGAATGTGTTTTTTCTTATATAGGCTGTGTTTTAGTTTATATTCCAATCTTCTCCACCTAAATAAATAAGTCCATTCTTATAGTTGCTCAGGACAAAAAAAGAATAACAGATAAACAAATGAAAAGTCATCCTGAGTTTTTCCTTTCTCCCACACTTTTCAGCCAATCCACCAGTGAATCTCTTCAACTCTGCCTTCAATATCTATCCTCAGTCCAATCACTTCATTTCACCTCTATTTCTAATATCTTAGATCATCTTATATGCACGATCTCAGTATCATCCCATCTTGTCTCCCGATTCTATTCTTGCTTCCATGTATTGCATTCTCCACAAAACAACTGAGGGATCCTTTAAAACTTCACACACTCATGTTAATTTAATCGATGGTATTATTGTTTACATTCGCCTGTGCCTTTCTTTTTCTCAAGTGTATATACCTCCATACCTGTTACTTTGAGATTCTCAGGAGAAAGCATACCCATTCTGATATTATGGAGATGTTGGGCCTCGTGACTTGTAGGGTAATGAGATGTGAAGGGCAGTGATAGGGCCACTTCCCAGCAGAAGCACCTCCATCTCTCTTGCTCTTCCATTCTGGCTTGAGGCACAGAGCTACAGCTGACCTATATCCAAGGATGTGTAACATGAGCAAGAAATAAATCACTACTGTTTATGTCAGAGCTCAGCCTATGGCTAAGGCCTCCCATACCTTCTCCACCAAAAACCCACCCAATTCTTCCCGCAAAATGGAAGACAATACCATTTCAAGGGCTTGCAGTGCCTTGCATGGTTTAGCCTGCTCTACCTGTCTGCTCTCCTTTTACTTTCATCCCCATATACATTCCTCCCCAGCCACGTTGACTCCTCATGTTCTTGCACTTCTTCAGCTCCCTCTAGCTTTGGATAGTTTGCGTTTACTATCACTTCTGCCTGCAAAGCTTTTGTTTAGACAAGCCCATAGTTCATTCTCTCTCTTCTCGGATCAAATCTAACCTTCCCAGAAGCAGTTTCTAACCACGCTATGTAATTTTCAGAGTCAACTTTTCTCTCACACCCTGCTTTATTTGTCTTCCTATAACCTATTGCTTACATCTTTAACAACAACAGTAACAGCAGATAACATGTATTGAGTAGTTACCAAATGCAAACACTGTTCTAAGCGTTTTCTGTGTTTCATTTCCTTGCGTCCTCTCTATAACACTATGAAGAAGCCCCTGCTATTATCTTATTTTACAGATCAGGAAACTGAAGGACAGGGAGGGTAAGTAATTTAACCAAGCCACAAAGGATTAAGTGAAAGAGCCTGATACAAACCCAGCCATTCTCATTTCAGAGAATGGGCTCTTGGCCAGTGTGCTAAGCCAGCCTGAAATTGTCTTAGGTGTATGGATGACTTCTCTTGGGGGCTGAACACTATTCATGAAAAGCTGTTGAAATTCCTTGCCAAGGTTGGGAGTTGAAAGCTGGTTTGATATAACTTGGCATTACTATTTCAGAGATTCGGCAGCCTTAGAGAAGCAAAGATACTTTTGGGACCTAACAAACCCAAGCAAAGAGAGCAGATATCCTGTTCATTTATTTTTTATTGTTTTATTGTATAAAAATTTTTCTATTTTTGTGATTTTTTTCAGAGGATCCACATACAGAAGATCTGCATTTCAGTATCTGGTTTATCACAACTTCTATAGGATAATTATATCAAAACTTCTTCCTAGCTATGACCCACAATTTCAGAGAAGAACCTTGAACTCAACTTTATAGGGAGAAAGAAGAGCAGTTCTAATGAGTTATCTGCTTTCTGTTTATTGTAGCTTTGCTAGCTTTAGGCTTCCAGATGTAGGTGATTCAGAGTGAATTAGATACACACCACAAGAAACGGGTTTTGAACACATTGCTTTCATCTGTCTTATGGCCCCTACCCATTAGGATTCGTTGGTGAAGTAAAGCTAAGATGGTATTTATGTGTTTTCTATGACACATGCCACAGTATTAGGAAGAAATTTACACTTCCCTCCCACGACTGGTTCTATTATTTGGTTTTCCAGCTGCATTGAAGATTACTCACTGGAAGCTATGTTGCTTGGACGGCACTTTTACAGCGTTGAGTAGATTTTCCCCTATAAGAACATTTCTGTGGTCAGTTCACTTGGGTTCTAAGTGACTGCTTTCCTCACTTTGCCCTCTTTCCCAGGAGCCACAGTCAGTAATCACTTGCTCAAAATAAAATTTGCACCTAAATGAAGTGGTGTATAACTTTCTCAGCTGTCTCTTATCAGTCAAGTTAGATGGAAAGGAACTCTTTTAACTTGCATAGTTCATGCAAAATATTAAGTAAATATTTAAACACACTAAAGAAATATTTGATCTACATGCACTTACTCTCTTACTCTAATATTGATGAGAGAAAGGTTGGGGAGGAATTACTTCCTATAAAATATGACAAAAGAGGAACAAACTAACAAATGACTGTATGTGCTGCATAAGAGGAGCAATTGTGGTCTCCATTCAACGACGTGCAGTTAAGGTAGGAAGGCTTGATGCAAATGAAAATGTAGATTCAGAATGGGCAGGTTTGGGTCTGCACTTCCAGCGAGCTCCCAGGTGGTGCTGATGCTGTGAATCCAAGTGCTACACTCTGAATATCAAAAGTCTAAGAACTTTGAAAGAAACTATGGTGCTTCTGGTTATTATGCTATCTACATCATTAACGATTATCCTGTCATTTATTCAGTTATTCTTTTACTTAGCAGGTATTTACTGACAACTTGTTATATGTCAAGTATTCAACCAAGGTGTTTGGAATACATCAGCAAAGAAAACAAGTCCATATCCATGACCACCCGGCTTGCATTCTAGGTGTCGGGGGTGGTAAAGAGAAGACAGACAATAAATAATAAAAATAAAACTACGTAGAATGTTAGAAAGTGGTAATTGCTATGGAATTAAAAGAGCAATTAGAGCAAGACATTTGAATCAAGAATGTGGAGACTAGGACAAGACAGGTATGGTATCAAATAAGGGGGCAGATTAGGCGCATCAGCAATGTTATTAGTATGTCCAATCTAAACAGGAATAAAAACAATCTACCAGCAATTTGTACATTTCCGAAAGTTCTCCTTTAATATTCCCCAGAGGAGCAAAACTCCATTAAGAGAAAAGGCACAGATGGTTTTGATTCAGTCTTTTCTCTCAGTTTTGCTTGAGAGGAGATGGTATTTATTCTATCGTTTCTGGCTGAAAGAGAAGACTCAACATTGCTTATAAAAGGTAAATCCATAGTTATGTAGATAAGATACAAAGGAAAACGTAGGCTTCAGAATGCCAAGAGGAGTAGAGGTTTGGCTAAGAATATACATCGTCATGATTTCAGTTTCTTTCTTTCTTGTTCTTTCTCTCTGAATGATATGTTTTACTAACATGTGAGTAACTATGACCATAGCAGGAGAAAATTCTGACAGAAGATGAAAGACAGTACGTATGGCACAGAGTTGTGGATGTTTTTTTAGTGACTATGGTAATTCCACAATTTTATGTAGCTTTTTCTTTATAAATGAAAATAGTTTGAATTTATATTGATATCACATCTTAGATATTAGAGAGAGCAGTGTGTATGAGAATTGCTAGTCAGACTTTTTAAACGTAAATAATTAAAATTTAAATCATAAATAACTTTCTTTATACCCTCAAGATACATCATGTGAACTGAACATTTACAAAACATAGAAAATAAAGTAAAACGCTTTCACAACAGATCATGTGAATAAAAAAGAATCAGGCATTTTGGGTTGGAAAAGAATTTTGTGCATGGTTTTTGAACCATTAAAGAGGTGATTAATATTTATTAATTAAGCTCCAGAACTGGGTGTACTTGTAAATTCGCAGCTTGTAATCCTAAGGCGGCATCCCACATACAAAAATAGAGGAAGATTGGCACGTATGTTAGCTTGGGGTCAGTCTTCCTTGCCAAAAAAAAATCACAATAGCAACATCTTTGACATAGCAATCAAACCAAAACAAGACAATTTTTAGAGTTCCCGTATGTATTTGCATATGTAAATTTTATTTTATATAATTTAAGGAGGATCACCTGATGATCACACATCAATAAGGATATCTGATATACTTATGTCAAAAAAGTTGCCTATAGTAAAACATAAAGTGCTCCCACAGGTAACTCTGGTTAGGTGGCCCTACTAATCTATGTAAGGAGCATGCTACAATCGTTCATTTGCTCTATAAAAATAAATCTGGCATCAATGGTCAGTAGACAATCACTAAACACTTATTAGCTAATCCAGACGAATTACTTGATATTTTGTGCCTTTGTCCTCATCAATAAATTAAGAATAATGTGTAAATATCCTGTCTTGTCATCTCAGGGGGCCATTTTGAGTTGAAAATCAGATTGTTTATGTTACAAAACTTCGTAAACTTTAAAAGACTATAAAAATTGTAAGAGCAATGTTCACCCAAACATCTTTGGAAGAATATTTCCCACTAAACTGATTATATTGTTTGGTCATCCTGACATACGATAACATAATAAAAACAATAAGAACTATGCTAACTTTTGCTTATGATGTTTCTCCTGCTTTTCTTGGCAGTTTTCTAAATGCTTTGCACGTGCTATTTTTTTTCATGACAAGAAGAATCAATTCTTTTACTTATAATTTTCAATGATCATCCATACTATTAAGAAAACAGCACCATGCCCTTGCCCTTTTGCCAGAGTAAGCAACCTGTATTAGACATTCCACCATATTGATGTTTTCTAGTTTTTAAATGATGTTTAATTATCTGAAAGATAAACAATCAAAATGAAGAAATAGGGAAAGAAGCAAATAACATCACTTTCAAATCAACATCCTCAATGAAAAGAATTGATTTTCCACACACATTTAGACTTACCTTCTGTGATAAGCCGTAGACCAGTGTTCAGCTTCATGCTGTTTTTCTGAAGCTCCTTTATTTATTTTGCATTAATCTGTCTCCCTTGTGTGCCTGGAACTCAGTAATCTGCTCATCTCTAGCACGATCTGTACTATAATCCATCGCTTCTCCCTCCGTGCTATTTTTGGTTTTGTTTAGTGTATTTTCTTTTACTTTAACCAATATCTTTACATTTTTCATTGAGATTGGTTTATAAGATTATATAAATTTCAGGTGTACATCCTTACATTTTGACGTCTATGAAGACTATATCGTTTTCGCCACCCAAAGTCTAACTGCTGTCCATCACAGTATAGGAACTCCTGGTCTATATTTTCTAAAGGAGGAAACTGAGTCATAGAAAAGTAATTTCCTTCAGGCCATACTGTTAACCAATGAGAATAACATTTGGACTTAGTCTGTCTGCAGAGCTCCTGTTCTTGATTGATATATTATTTTCTCTTCTTTTTTTTTTTTTTTTTTGAGTTTTTAAGAGCATATATTCTGTATTACACATACTTATACTACATGTAGAACTTTGTCATAAGCACTGCTGGGTAAAGTTAAATAGTGTTGAACCAATTTCCAATGTGTCTGAATAAACCCAATGGAGTGTAAAGATTTTTCTTCTTACAGTATATGCCCAGAATCAGTAGAGTTAAGAATTTGGCAAGGAGGACCAAAGATAATCCACATATTCTGGTTTGTTATATAAAATAGAACATATTTATTAGGTTGTAAAAGATTTAGAATAAAAAAATACATATTATACATTGGAGAGAGATGCTGCAAAGTAGGAAGGAATCTAAATATTCTTAATTCCTACCCTCCTTTTCTAAATCCTGATCTTCTCTACATTTCCAGGACAAATGTTAGATAATTCCCCATTTTTCCATCCAATTAAATATACAGGGAATATAGTTAAAGCGTTCAATTGATACACTATTTTCAATACTGCCTAGAGTTCTAGTTTAGAAATGGAAAGAAAAGAAAACAATCATCTTGCTCTATTAAATAACAGTATTGTTATATATCAAAATATAGTTATTCATAAGCTTTTTTTCACACTTATAAACAGTTCTGCAGAAATAGCTTAATATGATATTAGATAAGAGAAAAATACGAACTTTAACTTAAATCCCTACATGCCTTTACAAGCATACTTCTAGGAAGGGGTTTGTCTTGAATTTGACCAAGGTTTCAAAGTGTGAGTAAGACGTTACTGGAGCAGTATTATCACACTCAGGGGCTCTGACTTGTTTCTGCCAGGACTTGCTTACACACTTTGGGATCCAGAAAATAATTTAAATATTAATTAGGAGATATCCCATCCCTCAATGCTTCATTCTTTAAATGCATTTTTAAAAGAGCGTTTGAAATAATCAAGGTTGAGCTAACGTGGATATGTCATGTAAAAGAAGAAAAGTCAAGCCATTTACTCTGTAAGCACATTTTTTTGCCACTATTTTCTCTACACTTTTGTATTCTGAGCACTTAATATGTGATAATGCAATCAAAGCTCACTGAATTAATTACTTCATTAAATGAATTAACTAAATTATTTTGGTGATTTCTAATTTGTTAGAATTTGGTTCTTTTAACTTACAAAATGCAATTGGAAGAAATAGACTGTGTTCCATGTCTGTTGACGTATAGAGATTGTGTTGATACCTTTGCCTTGTTATTAATTCTGTTTGATGGCAGGGCTGCAATGTAAAATCTGAAGGCAATGTATAATAAATCTACTATGGAGAAAAGAGATATCACAGCGACCAGGATATATGGAAATTTTATGATTTTCTTTATTTAGAGTGAGGAGCTCGGTAAGCACACTGGAGGCCAATTAATGCTGTGTAAATGAATATGCTGCCCTGGCCACTATGTACAATATCCCACTGTGTTCTCTACTTAGAAGCTTCCAGCAGTAGAGGAATCTTTGCAGCCTGCTGGGAAGCAGAGAAAGACAGCAGTCAATGGAGAATGCATGCAAAGGCATTCAGTGGAGGGCATGTGGCTACAGAATACAGAGAGCGTGGGACACATTCAGTAAAGTTCATCTTCTTTACTTAAATGATGGTTCTCAAATTAAAGAGAAAATATGGAAAACGGTAGACTTTTAAGTGTTCTATAAATCTAAGTTTTGATAAGTAAGAAACTGGGTCATAAGATGATTAAATGAAATAGCTGCAAAAATCATATTTAACATAATGCTTGGCACATGGGAGGTATTCATAATTCTGTATATACACACATCCCTAGAGATAAATAGACTCATGATCGTATATAATAAAAGCTTGCTACTATAGGTGGGATTGCGGGAAACTCTAAAGAAAAGAGATAGCGCTGGGTTTGGGAATAGCACACAGGCTTTAGAATTAGCAGGAAGAAAATCAGAGAGAATGAAGGGAAAATTCCTGTACATTTGAATGAGAAAAGCTCAATGTAGTCAACTTGTAGAAAACAGGGTTAGAAGATGTGTTTCTAATTGGAATTGCAAACAAATAATTTACAAACCTCCAGAACTACAGGTTGAAATATTGCTGATGCTCAGGTAAGCAAAACAAATAGCTCACCATTCTAAATTCTCTAGGGGAAAATACAAGTCAGAGAACAGTTCAGGAATTGTGAAGTCTGTGACTTGCATAATTGCTCTGGAAAAAAAAATGCCCATTTTTGAACAAAACGGAGAAACAGAAATGACTTTTCTTAAAAATGCAGATGATAACTGTATTGAGTGTTTACTATGTGATACACACTGTTCTAAATGTTTTCGTTAATTAATGTAATTTCACATTAATCAGATAAAATATGTAATATTGGTGTTTCCATGCTACCTTTGAGGAAATGGTGGAACCAAGGTTTGAATGCAGACAACTGACTCCAGACCCCTAGACCTCCACCATACTATATTGTCAAAGTATGTTGTTTTTGCAAATTAGTCTACAAATGTAGCTAAGAGAAAACCCCAGTGGCTAAAGCATGCAATTAATGACCAAATAGTGGAGCTAAAAATAGAGAAAAGAAACAGTAAATACTTTCACATATTAAAGGAAAATAACAGATGTTTTATTTTATTTTTATTGAGGTATAATTGACATCTAACGTTATATTGGTTTTGTGTGTACAACATAGATTCAAAATTTGTATTTATTGCAAAGTAATCACCACAATAAGTCCAGTTAACATCTGTCACCATACATAGTTACAAATATTTTGTTTCTTCTGATGAAAATTTTTAAAATCTACTTTATCAGCAACTTTGAAATATGCAATACAGTATTATTAATTATAGTTATCATGCTGTACATTGCATCCCCGACTTATTTTATAACTAGATGTTTTTACCTTGTGACAACCTTCATCCAATTTGCCCACCCCGTACACCTTGTCTCTGGCAACCACCAATCTGTTCTCTGTAGCAGTGAGGTGTTTTTTGTTTTGTTATTTTTAGATTTCACATATAAGTGAGGTCACGTGGTACGTGGAGTTCTCCATCTGACTTATTTCACTTAGCATAATACACTCAAGGTCCGTCCATGTTATCTCAAATGGCAAAATTTCATTCTTTATTTATGGCTGAATAAGGGATATTTTTTAAATAGTCCATTACAAATATAAATTTTGATAATAATAAAAGCATCTGGATGATTTTAAATGTAGTATTAGATGATGGTTAGCTATATTCTTCATTGTTTCAAAAAGACAATATTATCTTCTCTTCAGTTTTTATGAATAAAATGATAGATTTCTTAAGACACGTCTTAAGCCCTTCAACAAAGCTCTGAATATTTTTGTTCTATATAATAAAGTTTATTGACTCAGCCTATAACCTGAAAATAGCCTCAGAGTTTGAGAAATGGCTGGTCCAGTGACCTTGCTAAAGTTACTACAAAGGAGAGCTTAAGAAGTAAAAATATTTTATTTTAAACTCAGGAGCTTGAATAGACAAATTTTTGTAACAAAGCAAAGAAAAAATTGACAAGTTGAGAATCAGTTTAGATCTCAAATGGCATCAGAAAGGAGTAAAATTAAAAAGAGTTATCTTCCAGTATATCATGCTGCTGCTTCTAAATTAACTGGGAAAATGTCAAAATCCTCACTTGATACACATTCTCAATTATCCATCTGCATAAAATATCTCAGGCTTATGGCTTACCTACACTCACATCTGGTGTTCTCTCTTTAGTTCATTGCTTTTAGAATTATTTCTGAAAGAGAAATGCTGAAAAGCAAGATGTGTAAACTCTTGCCTGGTGAGCTCATGCAGTAACGTTGATAAATGGTACTTGAATCCCTGGAAAGACATTTATAGGTTCTCTGGAACCCAAAGAGTGAATAACGTTAAAATAAACAGTGAAAGGTGCTAAATCAACACAAGTGATATGATTTCTGGGCTTACTTTAATAGAAAAGTCTCTAAATAACTAAATCAATGCCTCATTTAGCCTTTCTTCCTCAGTCATTATTTGCCATGTTAATTCCCTTCCTAGTTCAGTCCTCGTTCCATAATCCTGTCTGATTATTCTCTTGTTCTCTAATATAACTCATTCTTCAAATTTTAAATAACTTTATACAAAGAATTCCCAAATATTTCCAGGAAACCAGATCTTTATATTCAGTCTGCAATACATTGCACTGATTAATGCAGTGTTTGTTCTAGTTACTTCAGAGGCTGCCTTAGGTGCCTAGTTCTTTTTCTGCCCGGTCCGCCTAATAAGAAACAAAATGAAAAAGTATTGAATGGCAGGTAATTGGGTGAAGAAAGATGCTGGTATGAGAATTACAAAGCAGTCACTCCCAAAGTATAGGATTCTGGTCTACCTCACACAATAAAGCATCCTTAGCTGCAAAAACAAAACAAAAAGAGTACACATGCACAAACAAAAAAACAAAAAATAATGCACTTCTGCTAACCCTGTATGCTACTTCAGGAATGTAGAAACAATATTAAAAATACAAAGCTACAATAGGACAGAGTTTATATATCATATTAGTTCTAGTTGGCAGTTATCTTGTAGGATATAGCTTCACAAAGGAAGGACCAGATTGATAACCATACGTGAGTGGCAGAAGGGGGATATGGATGAACAGTTTAAATCAGTAACTGAAAAAATGTTTTAAAGATCTACTTTCCCCCTTCTTAAATTACTTTCTTTCTACAAATCTTTTTTCTTCCCCTTTTGGGACATGTCGTCTACTTTTCTAAATATCTCTAAATGATCCTTATATTGTGCAAAAGTTCCTCCAAATTTGATTGAGGAAAATTCAGCATGGTCGAAGTGTTATTGGACTTTCCAATTAAACCTGGTTTATACCGTGCTCACGTAAAGGAGTAATTCAGCCAATCCTGTCCATTGCATAGTTGTATTTATGTAAGGAGGAAAGCAATGTCATTTTCAGTCAAAATAGTCCTTTTTTGGTTTTATATTCTTTAATATTAGATTGATTTTATCTCACTTACATTTTTTTAAATAAAATTTTTCTGTCCTGATTGATAAGTTTTTAGTATATGGTGCAAGAATTGAAGGTTCAACAGAGAGCAATTTAGACCAATACTTGTAATAAGTGGCCCTTTCTTCATTACGTTGGGCAAGAGTGGGTTTATATCCAGCCATCTCTTTATAACTGTTATTATCCTGACTGGCCAACCCAGACCTTTCTGCTGAATGCCATGTGTTCGACTATGCATCAGTCTTTTCCACATAGATAGCTCTTAAGCACATAAAAGTCAATATAGCCATGAATTAACGCTCTCTTCACTGATCTTTATCTTACGCTTCTAATCTTGTAGAGGGCCTCCCCACTGACCCAAGTCCTTAAGCCAAATGCCTGAGTGCCATTTGAATCATTCCCTTTCCGTCACACTCCACTTCTAATCAGTTGTCTTGTCCTTAAAAATTTACTCCAAAATGCCTCACAGATCCTTTTCGTTATTTCATATCTACTAGGAAGTTTAGATTTGGCTGCCACCTTTCCCATGATAATGCCCCTGACTCTAATTCATTTTGTGTATGAAAAAATGTTCAAGTCACATCATACTTGACTTAACAATCGGATTTGTCAGACTGGATCAGTTTCTCTTCCTTGAAATACTTTTCCAGGATGCCACACCCTCTTGGTTTTCTTCCTTTCTCAATGATCACGGGCTATGTGTTGCTTGCACCTTTCCTCCCAAACTCACTGCGTATGGCAGTGTTCAATGTTTGAGCCTCTTTTATATACTTATTCCTTTGCTAATCTCATCAGGCTTAATGGCTTTAATTGTTACCTCTATGCTGACCACATTTATAGTGTTAGTTTGGACTGTTCCTCTAAACACCACCAAACTGTGTGCCAAGTGAACATCTCTGCCTGGGTGTCTAGGACACATATCACAGAGCACATCCAAAATTGAATTACTGAACTCCAACCACCTCCTGTTTTTTGTTCATACTGTTCATCTATTTCATCAGCAAACACTACCTTCAAGACATACCTGGTGTCTGACCACATCTCCTCACTCCTCTTTTAACTAACTTTATCACAATTATTTCTTAACCTATCTCCTTAATTCTACCCTTGTTCCACCCCGTCTATTCCCAACACAGCAGCCAAAGCAGACATGTTAAAATATATCAGATCTTTCATTCCTTTGCTCAAAACCTGCCACTGGCTTCCCATCTCATTCAGAGTCAAAGTCAAAAGCATTACAATAATATATATTTCTATAAATGATCTAGCTCATCATATCTTTCTGATCTCCTCTCCTCTTCTTGTTATTTTTGCTTTAGAGATGCTGACCTCACAGATTTCCCTGAAACAAGCTGGAAAGCGCCCACCTTAGAATATTTGAATTTGTGACTCTTTTTGCCTGCAACATTTTATCTTTCACCTCTTTCAAGTTATTTATCCCTAATAGTCAGTGGTGTGCTAGTAAATATTTAACAACCAGAAACATATATGCATGTATTTATGTTTACTGTAAATTTTACTGACATAAAAGATATGTAGCACCTAATTTGCAAACACTTATAAAATGTACATTATACTGTATTGTAAATTCCACAGGCCTATTGATTCTTACAGAATGCTTGCATTGATTTTTGCCACACTCTTGCATCCACACACAACCTATTGTTGCAATGCGAGGAATATTGACAAAATCCTACTGTAAATAAATGCTTGATTACTATCTGATTCAGCAAAGAAGTTGCTCATGTCATTGACAAAGGAGTTTATTTCTGGCTTGGGTGTTGGTTGATATTTTTGTTTACTCTAACATATAGATAAAAAATGTTTATACAAACTTCACTTGCTCATCAATTGTATGAACCTCTTTTTTCTGCTCAGGTGAACAATAGTTTTAATTAGTTAGGATAATTTTTCTTTAACTTTTTGTGTTACTACAATGTAATAGCTACATGTTTGAGTTTAATATGTTTTACTTATACTTGCTTCTTTCCTGTCTCAAGTCTAGAAAATCACTAAATTGGTAAATTAAACCTGATTGATTTGGTAGCATTTGCTGACTTTCATGTTGAAAATAGTTCCACTGCCAATAATTTTCAAATTACCAGGATGACACTACTGGATTTGAAGTTGAGAAGGGATGAGCAGTAGCACGTCGTTTTATAGTATTTCTGTCATATAGTTAAAATAGACATCAATAACATCAAGAGCATAAATAATAGTAAAATATGGTAATTCACTTAGAAAGTGATGAATTTTCAGGGTTTATTTTTATAATATGATGTTGAATTATAAATTTATGTAATTTAATTTTTAGTAATGGCTATATTTACTAACTGGCTCTCCAAATTCTTGAAATTTTAGCAATCAACTGTGTAAGCCAGTACTAGCTAACTCCAACGAACCACTATTACAGTTCTAGTTAAAACTATAAGCCCAGGGCTGGTCCAGTGACATAGTGGTTAAGTTCATGCTCTCTGCTTCAATGGCCCTACACACCACTCATCAAGCCATGCTGTGGTGGCGTCCCACATAGAAAGTGGAGGAAGATTGGCACAGATGTTAGCTCAGGGCCAATCTTCCTCACAAGAAAAAAGAAAAAAACTGTAAGCCCAAACCAAATGCTTCATTCCCTCCCCCCAGCAATTAAAACTACCTAATCTGCTATATTTAAAAGTAGATAATTATCTTTACTTTCTTTTCTCTTATCTGCCCTCTCTAGATTGTCAGCTTCATGAGGGCAGTGATTTTGTCTGCCACTGAGACAGAGCCTGGATTCTAGTGCGCATTCTGTAACTACTAGTTGAAGGAATGAATGACTCTATAGCTCATGGGATAAAGGAACTCAAAGCCAGTCTCCATGACCATATGCTTGTACAATTTCTATCCTTACATCCCTCAGACTGCCCACACAAAGCTCTTTATCCATCGCCACCTTTTCTGTTACATAATGTTCTTCCACATTTTTTCTTATCTGTGTTCTTAGGGTGCCTTTATCAGCCCCACTTTGATCAAACTAACTCATAATTTTGCTTAAAGGATTTCACTAATATAGGATCAAAGAACAGGCTTAAATATTCAATATATATTTATTTTTTCTTGGTATAATTTATTTTTTTGCTTAGAGTCATAGGTTGAATTGCCCCCATCCCTTAATTCTTATGTTGAATTCCTAACCTCCAGTACCTCAAAATGCGACCTTATTGGAGACAGGATCCTTACAGAGATAGTCAAGCTGAGGTGAAGGTAGAGGGTGGGCCATAATACAATATGACTGGTGTCCTTATCAAAAGGGGACACTTGGACGTAGAGATACACACAGGAGAAGATGATTTGAAGATACAGGGAGAATGCCATGTGAGCATGAAAACAGCCATCAACAAGCCAAAGAGGGAGGCCTGGCACAGACGCATCCCTCACAGCCCAGCAGGAACCGACCCTGCCAATACCTTGATTTCAGACTTCCGGCTTCCAGAGCTGTGAGACAATTCATTTTCGTTTTTAAGCCTCCTGGTTTATGGTACTTTATTATAGCAGCCATGGCAAGCTAATACATTTAATATCCAAAGGAAATAAATTTGGTAACTTTGTTTTACATCTGTTCTAGTTTTTTTCTAAACCAAAAACTTGATACTATGATGCATTTCTGTGGATTTTGAAGCACTCCATTCATTCAGGAAAGATTCACTGAGGACAGCTATGGGTTCAGAACTGTTTTAGGCAGTGAGGGCACAGCAGTGAAAACACAACAAACAACAATCCTTGACCTTGTGGAATTGTTATTCTAGTGGAAAAGGACAAACACTTGTCCAAATTAATAAGCAAATTGCTATAATGATAATAATTAAATTAGTATTATGGCAATACAAAACACAAGAGAGTAAAATTGAGAGAGAGAAGAAAGTGACATCTTTAGGAAGGGTGGCCAGTTTGCTTATGGTGAGATGAGGACAGACGTTATCCAATGGATCTGACAACAGGAGAGCTAGTGAAGGTAAGATCATGTGAACATTTGCAGTATAGTACACAGCTTCAGTCAGGACTGGAGGGGCTCGAACTGGAAATCAGGGGCGATAAACTAGAATTACTGCATGGTGGACACAGATGCACGACCATGAGCCCCATTTAAGGAAGGACTTACAGCCCACCTTGGGGAGTGCATTCAGCACCCCACTCCCGGCTGTCATCTACTTCAACATCTATTTCACGTGCTGATGGACATCTTGCTGATGTCATGTGGTTTCTGGGATGACCTTCCTGCAGGGACTGATGAAAGGGAATGGATAAAGACCTAACTATTTCAGCCCAAGGCCGGACACTCAAGCAGGCAATATATCATTGCTGCATTAGCCTGAACTTTGTCACACCTGCATCCCAGACTAATGTCTTCCTCTATCCATTCAGGCTTGATCCTTCTGTTCGCTGTTGATCCCTAATAAATATCCTGCACCCAAATCTCCACCCCAGTGACCGTTTCATACTGTATATAGACAACTCTTTCCAGAGATTTGCCACAAGAATAACAGAAATTCAAGCACTGTATACTTTTCATTTTTTACATGACAGGTACTGTACTATCATGTGTTACGCAAAGATTAAAATGGTGCTTATGTTAGTCACAATACATACAAGGAGAGTTCTGAGAATTTCTATGCCTGTTAGCTTTCACTAATCTACCAGTTTATGATCTGGTATTATCATCACTGCGGAAACAAAGTAAAAGTTAATATTTGGCTGAACCTTTTTTTCTTTATCTGTCTGATTTTACTATTTGGGGGTTCACATCTCTAATCAACATATGCAAAATAATGACTTTCCATTTTTTTCTACCATGGAGTCGATTCTCAATAATCTGTTTTTTTTTTTTTTTAACACAAATACTTTTTTGGGGCAACATGTTAAATTATCCTATGTTCCCAGTAATTGAGAATGACATATTTATTAGTTTCCAATCATTCCTTCCTTTCCCATGGTTTCAATTTAACCAATCAACAACATATTACTCCACGGATCCAAATATTAGGAAAACACGGTAAAATTGTACAGCCTGGTGGAGCAAAACAAGTTTTCAATGTTTATTCCTTAGCTGTTTTTTCTTTCATAGAAATCCTTTCCTATGAAAATATTCAGATACTGATTAAAAGTCCCACTCTGCAAATCGTATAAGAGAATTCTTCTAGACACGTCTTTCAAGTATTAAGGGCTTTCTATTCACTCTCTTCATCAAAGGAGCAAAAACCTCTTCATATATTGCTGGATTCAGCTGGTGTGCCTCAGATTATCAAGTAATAATGAATCCTATTTTGCTATCGTGCAGTAAAAACAACAGCATTTTACATTTACATAACTCAACAAGCACTCAAATGTTTTTAGAATATCATTTAAATTAGAATATAGTACTCTTCTATGTTGTACCTTCTGTTATTACCATTTAGCCACTAGTTAAATAGGGCACCAGATTAATTTACTGCATCACTTACATCGAGTAAATGCTAACATGCACCCAAACTGAGCAGACAAGAGATTAACACATGAGGAAACTTATTTCCCAGAAATGAGACTCTTTATATAAAATTTTCATGTTTCTTTGACCTACTTAATCTTCCTATTACTTTATGTTACCTGCCTCTGTACTTGTAAGCGGTATTTGTAATTTGTTTGCGTGTTCACGTGATCTCGCCATATTGCCTCTCAGTAATACTGGAACCACAATGGACAGATAAATTATTAATTAATAATAAATTTGTAAATTAATAACAGACATCTAAAATTAAATTGTGTATTAATCAGAGTTACACAATCAGTATAATATCTCCTTCCAATCACTGCCAAACATGTTACTCTTTTATCATTTTTAAGGTTTCTAGGAAAATACAGGTAGTGTTGTGGTTAAATGATTAATTTTGTTATGTTTTCACTTTAGATTTGTATTTAAGAGATCAAAGGCGGTAAGAATGCTGGAGCATTCTTGAAAGCCTAGGGATTACTTTACTCTGTTTTTCAATTACATTGGCACTTTTCTTATGCTGCTCCTTGTATACACTACAACCATTCTGGCCACATTCTAATTCTTATTCTCTAAAATTTAATAGTCACTTAAATTCTTTGCAAGTGCCTTAAGGATTCAACACCAAGGCACTTTGGTAAATTAGGTGCCAAAAGAAATACAACATATACATATGCATACCCTTAAAATCTTAAAGATAATTTTAGGGATTGGATATATGAGTTTCAGTACTGCATATTTGTTATATGTGGCATATATAACATGTATATGTAATATATGCATATATATATTCAAATGTATAGCATGCATAATGTTATAAACAGCTTATTGAAAATGGCAATATCTTCTTAGATTATTAGAGTACCATATAATGCATTATAAAATAAAATCATACTCTAAGGGAAATAAAACCTTCTTTTAAAACTCAAGAAAGCTGTTGACACAATACGTGAATTGGTATTAGAGGAGAAATTGTCAATTTTGAGTAACTTAGGGCCTATGTTGTCAAGTATATCATGACTAATAGAACTAGATGGTCGTCGGTGTATGAGTATATTTATAAAGCAATGTTTTAGTATTTTTTCTTAATAAATGGCTTTAAATATAGGTGACTCAACAACAAATATTCCGTATGTTTTTGATACAGTCATATTAAGTGACCTTTCTTAAGTAGTAGCTGTGAACAAAAAAATGCTATATAAAGCATTTTACCTTTTCGAGTTCATTTTAACCACCATAAGCAAAAAAATGAAGAGGAAAAAAATTAATTATAGAAAAAATGAGAAGCCAAATAACAGAAAAATACATTAATGTTTTAATAAAGCGTAATATATCTACACAATAAACTTAATATTTCGTATTTATGTTTTCTTTTTGAGCCCATCGGATTTTTATAAACCACATGAACAGCTATTTTAGGAAAATCATAGTTAACTACTTCACAAAATTTGGTAGTATTTTCCCTGAGTTACTCACAAAGAAGCAGAGCTCAGATTTCTAGATTCTTAAAATTATTTTATTATTATTTTCCAAAGCATACATTTATATTGAAGTTAAAGTATTTCTGCATTCAATATCTATTAATAAAATATTTTATTTGATATTAAAAAAATTTGAAATTATATTGTTAATTCTCTTGATTAAAAAAATCCCATAAATATCATAGATAATCTTATTGTTACCCAGGGTGCAAATTTCCAGATGATAAGAATCTTAACAACTTCATTATTCATTGAAAATCAATTATATGAAGATCAGTTATGTTTTCCCTCTTCTCTTTGTCCTCCAAATATCGTGTTTGCCTGGACTCATGAAATATATTTACACGTACTATAGCTGAAATATTTGATATATGTGTGTTTCTGTATATGTATATGTGTGTGTATATGGACTTCAGTTCTGAAGAGAAGAGTAGAGAGAGACAGGGAAAGAGAAAGAATGAGAGATAGAGACAGAGAGAGAGAAGAGAAAATAGTATTTAGGAAATATATAATCTTGATTTAATGGTGTTAGGGGTAGATCTAGAAAGCCAGATATTAAGTATCATTTATTTCCCTGTGAGGAATAAATATGTGTATGTATATGTTTTTATGTTTCTATATATGTGTATGTGTAGACATGCATGCATGTGTATATGCATACGTGTGTGTGTGTGTGTATCTCTGTGTATGTATTTTCCACATTTGAATGCCATTGCTGTGTAGCAAACTACCCCAAAATTCAGAGCCTTCAAAACAGCAGTGACTTTGGAAGTCAAGAAGTTGAGCAGGGATTATCTGGGCAATTTCTTGACCCATGTGGCATTAGTTTAGTTACTCAGTAGCATTCACCTGACACCTGGACTCATGGAGGTTCAGAGAAGAGCTCACCCATGTGCCTAGCGCCTCTGTGGGAAGAGTTGGGGCACCGGGCTCAGACGGATCCCTTGCCCTTTCCATCTCACAGCCTCTGTATGTGGTCGCTTTAGCAGGGTAACTAGACTATTTCCATGAGAGCTCTGAGTTTGCATAGACAAAGGTAGAACTTCCCAGGACTCTTAAGTCTGGGGCAAAAATTGCCATAATGAAACTTCCACTGTACTGCATTGGTCAAAGTAGTCATGGGCCAACACTGATTAGTGTTGTTGGTATTTGATTCCCCGCAAAAAGACCATAAACAGCTAATGGCGTCTTGGAGCGAGATCAGTCTTCAGTTTCTGCTTCTTACTCTTTCTTCTGTTGTACAAAAGACCGAATCCTTAGCTTTTGGAGTCAGATCTTTCAGTTCCCCAGGATTATTCGCCATCTTTTTGACATCTCCTTGATTATAATCAGAACTTTGATTCCAGTGGTATTACAACCGAAACTGACCAAAAAAAACAGAGATTGCTTCTGAAACCACATTGCCAAGATGCAGACATCCTTCCAAAATCTATTACACAATATTTGGTAGTATTTTCCCTGAGTTACTCACAAAGAAGCAGAGCTCAGAAGGTAGTGTTTGTGACAACAGACAACGCAATTCTAGTTGCATGGATTGGATACTGGCTCTATCATAGCTTTCTGTCCTTGGGCAATTTTCTTAACCTTTCTGTTCTTACAATCTCTCTTTGATAAAAGGGGGAGCATATGAATAACTTCCATAGGTAATTGATGTGAGGCTTTAGTGTGATGATCAACATAATGCATTTTTCCTAATGTTTAATAAATACTTAATAACTGTCAGTAGTTCTATCATCATCATCATCATCATCATCACCACCATTGGAATTTACTCCAAGATAAGAATTTTTTTGAAGTTTATAGTTTATTTTCCTCCATATGGTCCTGTCTCAGCACATTTTTGCTGAATGGAGTAGTTATGCTGAAAGTCTGAAAGTCTAGAGAATATCTGGCCTTCACAAATTCCCCAGCAGCCCTATGATTTCCTAAGTGTGGTTATTAAGTATGTTAACTAGGTAGACTGATCTTGTGAAATTTTAGGTCACGTTGAAACACTAATAACAGATAAAAAAAATAAACAAAATGCAAAAAAATAGAAAGATGGAAATGAAACATTCTAAATCAGAAGTATCTTTAATGATGTATCAATACAGCTACATTCTCTTTGAATCTGTCCAATTTATGCCCCCAAATCCTTAGAGAAGGTAATACCTACTTTTATGGTGATGTTCCTCTTTCTATCTCTTCCTCTGTCTCTCTTGCTCTCTTTCTGGCTCTCTCTTTCAAAATATCCCAAGCTTCTCCTATAGACTTTATAAGATTCCAGATCTTAATTACTTGAGCTAACACCTGTGGCATTAGGATTTTAACGTCAGGAAGTCCTGTGTTATATTTCAGGTTTTGGAAATTTCTGATCTACGAAGAATTATTTAAACTTTGACCTTTCTCTTTTACGGAATGTATGGGAAAAAAATATATGAGATATATACCTGAAGGGAGTGGCTGTGTCACAGTCCATACTCAAAACCTGTGAATTCTCCTTCCTTTTCTCCTCAGCAGAAAGAAAATGCTGTATCATCAATTTTAAGGGTAGGAAGAGAAAAAGTGTAGAGGAGGAAAAATTGAATATTCCTACTAAAGCATAAAAATGTCTACCTTCATGAATTTATGATTGTTCATTCCATGAGTCATGGCTTAAAGCTAAATATGTTTTTTTAAAAAAAAATTCTGGGATGCCAATGTTTCATATCATATATTATACAATTTTCTTTAAAAATAAGATAAATTGTATAGCAAAAATATAAATAAAAATGTGAAGTTTAGTCCATTACCCACTGGAAATTTAGAGTTTCGAAGGTGCTGTTACTGTAAAGATAACTGTGCATCTGCTCAGCCACAGCCAGTAACAACTGACCAATAGTGAAGTTTAGTCAGTCTTGACTTTCCACAGGGGCAGAAACAGAGCTTTTCCAACTTTCAGTCACTTAAGGAACAAGATGTACAAATATTCAGAGTATTTTAATCACTAAGTACCTAATCTCTACTATTCTCCTCAATCATTTTCCAATGAAGCCAGTTTGTCTACATAGCCATACACATTCCAGATCCAGATCCAGATTCCAGATCTACACCTTTGTTCATGTCAGATCCTCTTTCCGTGGGTACTCTGCCTCTCCATCCATCCTTCCATATCCCAGAAACATGCCCTTCTCCCAAAGTACTTTGTGGTTGTGCTCGTCCATTTTGATAACTATGACCTCTCAAGTCTGGGTTTTGTTTGCCATTTAATAAAATGTATTTTCTGTATTACTTAACTTTCCAGATTTGCATATCTATTTCCCTATCAGTCAATGTTCTAATTATAACATTCTAATGTTGTAAGCTCTGTCGTATATGTCTCCATACCCCAAATTTTATTCAAAGCAGAAACAAATTCAGCATACATTGAATTGGTGATGAATGAAGCAAACAGATGTCTGAACTGTGTTGCTGATGGATAGATTCAATGTCTAAGTGTTTTTGCTTTCAATGTAGACAAGAATTTATGGAAGCACATTATCTTTACAAAGTTAGTAGGGAACATTCAAAATGTGTAGCTGAATAGATACAGCATATGATATACTAAATGATGAAACAAATAGCAATTGA
Source organism: Equus quagga (assembly GCF_021613505.1). Lineage (NCBI taxonomy): Eukaryota > Metazoa > Chordata > Mammalia > Perissodactyla > Equidae > Equus > Equus quagga. Next base: position 105,207,267 of record NC_060275.1, read on the forward strand.
ATAGCTAACATAAAGAATCTTCCAGGTACCTAGATCACCACAATCAGGCAGTTGGAAAGATGGATTATTACTGTCAAAATGCTGTGTCACTGTGTAGAAAATGGTTAATGAAACTTCTAAACCTCTCAGCAATTAATTATTTTAAATAAACAGATTCTCCAAGGAAAGAGGAGAACCTTGAGGCCAGATATCATGTGTTCTCGACTCTGGATGGATATCTCAAATTTGACCATCAGTAGAATCATGGAAAGAGCTTGTCACAAATACTGATGCTTGGGCCCACTCCTTCAGATTCTGATTCAGTAGGTCTAAGATGACATCCCCGAAGTTGCATAATAATTGGCATTCCATGTGATTTTGTTATTAAGTAGCCCTTTTGCCCCACTAGAGAAACACTGGGACTCCAGTATATTTTAATAGACATTACATAATGACATGATACCCTTTGAATGAATGAGCAATTGAGCAAATTAAGAAGCAAAATAAGCAACTGAGTCAAAATGTATATGTGTAGTTTATACATGAAAGAAGACTTACCAATTCCTCTTATAAATATATATGTGTGCCTTGGAAGTCTCTGTAGGAATTTGAATGTGCCTCCTTGTTTATTTGTCCTAGTCTTTTAGGCATTTTATTCTGCAGTCTTCTATGGTATTATCTAATGAACCAGGTTTGCACATTTCCATCTTAAATTCTTTTTACGGATTAAATTGCAAGAAAACATTCTCGAGGATCTCTTGCTACATATGAATATCATCAGTCAGGGAACAAGTACATAGGGTAGGCCAGTGAGACAGGTTCAACGAGTAATGTTTATAACCACAAATGAGTTTTCAATGTTATGAACTTGTATTCAGCAGAGAGTAATTCCCAGGTACAAGCCCCAACATATCAAGGTGATTGAGAAGCAATAGTCAGAAGGTAATTTGCAGACAGTGGGGCACCTACAATTGTTTACCAGGAAAGTAATAAGAAACAAAACAAAATGATGCAACGGTAATCACATCCTGTTGATTCAACCCAGCATCACAGGAGAATAAGAGGCAACAATTCCTTTTAAAATTTTTGGAGTAAACATTGCTAGTGAAGCATATCCGACAAACATTCAGAATTTGCCATTTCCAGTTACCTTCTATGTATTGAAAAGAGGAGAATTTTCTTTATTTTTAAACAAATGAACAATACAATAATTTATAGTAACTGATTTAGCTGCTGTATTTTTTTTTCTTTACAAATTTGCTTAATGAAAAGGTCATGTACTATGTCTTTATTAAGTTTATTTGCATGACAAAGATAAGTTATATTACAATTACTGGGTACATGGATACACGGCAGAAAAGGCCAAACGAATCATCTCTTCTTACTTCCACTGTGTAAACATAGTTTATCTAAGTCTTATACATGAGTTTAGGCTTCACAGTTTTGTAAAATGTATATTATCATTGTATATTATTTGTTGTCTGTGTGCATGTGTGTATCCCCATACATCTATGCATTTATTGGCATGACAAGATGGAGATAAAAAGTGAAGAAATGTATAAATACATAATAGTAAAATTTCATCTTTCTAATTGTGGCTTTTCAAAGTATGATCTTGACCCACTTGCACTGGAATCACCTGTGGTAGTTGTTATGGATGTTGGGGCAATCATTGAGAGGATGTGACTGCCAAATGAACTGTGAGTGAGAGGGATCAAGGACCAGCAGCATTCTGAAGAATGGTGTGATCTTGGACAAGGGATGTTAAAGCCTGCTTGAACCATTGTTATGCATCTGCTTCAAGCAATCAGGAAGTATATCAGTACATTAAACTGTAAAGTTAGAAAGTATTTTATATATTTTTAATCTTACTAACCAATCCAGATAGAATACATGAATGAAATAAATTTACTTAAGAAATAATTCATTCAGTGACACCACGTATCATTCACTGTTGAAAAACCCACAATCTGAACTAGGAAAGGCATTCTTATTTAAAAGTGTTAAGGAGCTCTTCTGCTAAAAAGTATATTCCCAGTTTTTAAAAGTTGCTGTGCTGAAAAGTAAGAATAGAGAGATTCTTCCTCATCCTTCTCAATTAGTCCTTTCTTCCTTTTTTTTTTGTTTTGGAGATTGGCACCTCAGCTAACATCTGTAGCCAATCTTTTTTTTTTTTTTTCTTCTTCTTCTTCTTCTTCTTCTCCCCAAAGCCCCCGAGTACATAGTTGTGTATTCTAGTTGTAGGTCCTTCTGGTTGTGCTAGGTGGGACAGTGCCTCACCATGGCCTGATGAGTGGGGCCATGTCCACTCCCAGGATCCAAACCAGCAAAACCCCGGGCTGCTGAAGTGGAGTGTGTGAACCTAACCACTCAACCATGGGGCTGGCCCCTCAAATGATCCTTTCTTGATCAATCAAGACTATCTACAAAATACCTACAGCTAACATCATACTTAATGATAAGAAACTGAAAGCTTCCCCACTAAGATCAGGAACGAGGTGAAGACGTCCCCTCACACCACTGCTTTAGAATATCATAACTTAAGTTCTAGCTAAAGCAACAAAATATTTCTTAGGAAGTAAAAGCTATGGATATTGGTAAAGAAGAAATAAAACTGTCTTTGTTCACAGATGATATAGTTGTCTATGTAGAAAATCCAAAGGAATCAATAGCATCTAGGAAAACTCCAGGAACCATTGAGCATTTTAGCAAGGTTTCAGGATATAAGGATAATATATAAAAGCCAATCACTTTCCTATATACCGGCAATGAACAAGTGGAATTTAATTTAAAAATACAATATCATTTAGGTAAGCTTTCCCCCAAAAGAAATATTTAGATATAAATCTAACAAAAAAGTTACAAAATCTATATGAGGAAAACAGGAAAGCGACAAAACTCTAATGGAAGAAGCAAAGAACTAAATAAATGGAGAGATAGTCCATGTGGAAAGATAGAAAGACTCAATATTGCCAAGATGTCAGTTCTTCCCAGCTTTATCTATAGAGTCAATGAAATACCAATCAAAATCCCAGAAAGTTATTTTGTGGATATTGACAAATTGATTCTAAAGTTTGTATATAGAGGCAAAAGACTCAGAATAGCCAACACAGTATTGAAGGAGAAGAACAAAAATGAAGGACTGACACTACCTGACTTCAAGACTTACTATAAAGCTATGGTAATCAAGATGGTGTGATATTGATGGAAGAATAGACAAATATATCAATGGGACAGAATAGAGAGTCCCAAAACAGACCCACATACATGGAGTCAACTACTCTTTGACAAAGGAGCAAACATAATACAATGGAGAAGACAGTCTTTTCAACAAATGTTGCTGGAAAAAATTGACATCCACATGCAAAAAGATGACAGATGTTACACTTTTAACAAGAAGTAACTCAAAATAGATCACAGACCTAAGTACTAAACACAAAAGTATAAATTTCCTAGAAGATAACATAGGAGAAAATCTAGAGGATCATGGGTATGACAATAATTTTTTAGCTACAACCCCAAAGTCATGATCCATGAAAGAAATAATTGATAATTTGGACTTCAAAAATTAAAAACTTCTGCACTGTGAAGGACACTCAAGAGAATGAGAATCCATGTCTTAGCCTTGGAGAAAATATTTGCAAATGACATATCTGATAAAGGACTGTCATCTAAAATATGCGGAGAACTCTTACAATTCAGCAATAAGAAAACACTGGGCAAAAGACCTTAACAGACACCTCACCAAATAAGACATACGTATGAAAATAAGAATATGAAAAAATGTTCAATATTATCGCCATTATGGAAATACAAATTCAAACAATGAGATAGCACTACACAATACAATGGCCAAAATCCAAAACACAGACAATAGCAAATGCTGATGAGGATGTGAACAACAGGAACTCTCCTTCACTGTTAGTGGGAATGTAAAATAGGACAGCCACTTTGGAAGACAGTTTGCAGTTTCTTACAAAACTAAACAGACTCTTAACCATAAAATCTAGCAGTCATACTCCTTGATATTTACTCAAAGGAGCTGAAAACTTCTATCTACACAAAAACCTGCACATGGATGTTTATAGCAGCTTTATTCATAATCACCAAAATGTAGAAAAATCGAAAATGTCCTCCAGTAGGTGAATATATAAACAAAGTTTGATACATCCAGAAAATGGAATATTATTTAGCACTAAAAATAAATGAGCTATCAAGCCACGAAAAGACATGGAGGATCCTTAAATGCCTATTGTGAAGTAAAGAAGCCAATCTGAAAAGGCTAGTGTGTGATTCCAATTATATGACATTCTGGAAAAGGCAAAATTATGTAGACAGTAAAAAGATCAGTGGTTGCCAACGGTTCAGAGGAGAGAGGGATGAATAAGTTGAGCAGAGGTGAATTTTAGGGTAGTTAACTTATTCTGTGTGATACTATGATGGTGGATACATGCCATTACACATTTGTCCAAACCCATAGAAGGTGTAACAACAAGAGTGAACCCTACTGTAAACTATGGACCTTGGGTGATGTTAATAGTAGAGGAGGCCGTGTGTTTGGGTGAGAGGAGTAAGGTAACTGTCTATACTTTCTTCTGAATTTTGCTCTGGACCTAAAACTGCTCTGAAAAAAAAAGTCTATTTAAAAGCGAAAAAGACGTTACTGTGCATTGGCTGTGTTCTAGGCTACCCCAATTACAAGCATCTGGGCTACGTGTTAGAGGAGGATTATTATATACTACGCTCATGTTGCTATGGCAATTTGATTGAACATTCCCAGTGGTACCTATATGCCCTCAAGGGAGGTCATAGCTAAGTACATGCAACTGAGCTATCCTCAAGAGAACTGTGAATTTAAATGGATGCTTAGACAATCATTTCTGAGAAGGATGTGTCAATTCTGGATGTGCTCTTTTCTTTCCAAAAGCAAATTTGGCCGACAACTTTCTTTCCATTTTGTGGCAGAAGCAGCTATATTATAAAAGAAGGGAGATAATGCAATGAGTTATTAAAGTCTGTACTATAAAACAGAAGTCGTGCTGATTTCTCTTCTCTGAGCCTCTTGAATGAATAACATTCAAATTGTATAAAAGGAATATCCATCATTCACTTTGTAATGATGGATATTCCTTTTATATATTTATATCCTGCAAATATTGCTTTAATGATTTCATTGTAAAACATTATCCTGGACAATAATCTAATACTGCTACACACCAGAGGCATTTCCCATTTACAATGTATTCTTTTCAGAATGGCATCTTTACTTTTTTTTCCAAATATTGGAAAGTATACATTTGTTTCATGAAATATTTTCAGAAATTCTTAGCCTGTTCAATTCTGCATCAATTCAATTTCTTCTTATATAATTATCTTATGTGATAAAACATTGTTCTTTTTAATAAGGATGCTTGAGGCTTTTTCATATACATGAATTAGATGAATCATTTATCTCATTATTATAATTTTTTTGATAAGAATAATTTTCATTTCTATTTAGCTTCAGGAAAGTTTTCCTGAGTTCCCACAATTATGTATTCACAAACTTTGGAAGTTGTGGGATCTCTTTTCCTGATGCCTGAGGTTCTTCTTTCAAAGACATTATACAGGCAATCAATTAGGTAAAAAAAAAAAGTAGTGGCTCAGTGTTCTATACTCAAAATTGCTGATTGATGAATCCTTCCCACTTTTAAAAGACTATTTTTTAACTTGAATATACAACTCTATTTTCTTTCTCTTTTTTTTTTTTTTTTGAGGAAGATTAGTCCTGAGCTAACTGCTGCCAAGCCTCCTCTTTTTTTTTTTTTTGCTGAGGAAGCCTGGCCCTGAGCTAACATCCATGCCCATCTTCCTCTACTTTATACGTGTGATGCCTACAACAGCATGGCATGCGAAGTGGTGCCATGTCTGCACCCAGGATCCGAACTGACAAACTGCGGGCCGCCGAAGCGGAATGTGTGCCCTTAACCGCTGTGCCACTGGGCTGGCCCCTACAACCTTATTTTCTCTCATTATATCAAGATGTTATCTGTAAAAGTGTTTGTTAAATTCTATAGTCAACAGTTATTATAATTGGTGTCATCCTATGAATTGCGCAGTAGTCAAGTGTGTGAGTGATTGAAACCATTGGTGTGTTTCTCCAAAGTGACATGATCCAAATATTTTTAATAAGGTGATTTTTAAAAAGGTGATTGTTAAATATTGACCTATGTTTGGAGTTGCAAATTTATATGCATGTATAATGCAAATGTATATTATACATATGTATTTATACTTATTTATAACATGGTTCATCTACATGAGGACGGTTTTTTAATTTTGTGACATAGTTAATAGTTCTAGGGTAAGTTTGACCCTCTGGAAAATCCGTTTCAGTTTTAAATTAAAGGATCTATTGACAAAGCTATGTAAATTATATGTGTGTGTTACATGTATACTACATGTTGGTGTAATTTATGTGTTACATGTATGTGTACTATGCATAATTACATATGAATATATAACTTTTTTATCTCTTTATTGAATCCAAGTATTAATTCATGAAAAACGTGTTAAATATCTCCTTTGGCACTATTATCAGACAAAGAATGTGACTTTAATGTGTGATTTTTGGAATCAATCTCATCACTTTCCTTAGTTTGCTTATATACTTAAAGCTAGTTCTTCGAGTTGTTATTTCCTGACAAAAACAGTAAGTTTCATAGTCTTGATAAATGTTAAAATGCCTCCCACCTACAATCTTTGTTCAAGTGTCCACACTCTTTCAATGTTTTCCATCGCCTCATTTTGATAACCCTGTCAGGAAGCTATATAAATTGTTCTGAAAAGAGGAAAATTAACCTCTGCTCAAATCATTTCAGTGGACACTTGTGAGGAGCACAAGTTGTGAAATGTTCAGCACACCAGAAGAAGGGGAAAGCTCGGGCTGCAAGGCCACCCTCTAGGGGCCATCCACCCTAAAGAACACAAAGAGATGGGTATCTTAATTTGCCACTAATAGAATGGTTTGGAACATGTGGTGTAAATAAATGGTTCAATGTGACGATTTGGGTACAATTGTTAAGATACTATTTGTCTCAGAAGGCTAGCTTCCTCTCAAAAATATTTCCTTTAAAAATACAATTCTTGGAGCTGGCCTGATGGCATAGTAGTTAAGTTCATATGCCCTGCTTCGGCAGCCAGGGGTTCATGGGTTTGGACACCAGATGAGAACCTGCACACTGCTCATCAAGCCTTGCTGTTGTCATGTCCCACATATAAAATAGGGGAAGCTGGGCACAGATGTTAGCTCAGGGCCAATCTTCCTCACCAAAAAACAAACAAAAAAAATTCTGAAAACAGAAAAAGAGAGAGAGATATTTCTTTTAATGTAATGTAATCTCTTGCTTCTCATTTAATGTATAATCCATATTGTTTTGTTTAAAATATGTATTACAGGAGTTATTAGAACTGCCTTACATAATATGGACAGAGAAGCCAGAGAACACTACTCGGTGGTCATTCAAGCCAAAGACATGGCTGGGCAAGTTGGAGGGCTTTCAGGATCGACAACGGTCAACATCACCCTGACCGATGTCAACGACAACCCCCCACGGTTTCCTCAGAGTATGTACCTTTTTCTTATGGTTTTCCCTTATCACTGTTCATTTATGTAAATCACAATGAAATACTTGAAAATATAATGTCATGTTATTATTATCTCAATGAGAATATTTTATTTTCATGCTTTATGGTCTCCCTTCTATACACAGGGCTAAAGAAGTCACTCCACCTATTGGCTCCTGAATCTGGTAGATAATTGTTTCTGTGTTAAAGATATGTGTTTCAGTTGACATCACAGTTAAATATTAAAAATGATGTAGTGGGGCTAAGTAATGATATCCTGAATTTGAGGAAGTAGTTGTGTGTTTCTAAGATCTTTATGGAGATATTCAAAATACATTTTGATATCAGTATTCTACTCACACAAAATAATTGCACATGTACCTTTTGTGACTAAAATTTTTAAAAAATCCTTCATGTTATGAACGAATGCTCTGCACACAAACACATGCACACACACACACCATCCAACAGCAGGGCACAGCTGGTAGAATAAAGTAGGATCTCAGAATAGAATATGAGCCTTGAGAGTGGAGAACTCAAACCAGCAGGCAATTCATGGGGAGAAGGTGTCAGTTCTGTGAGTTTGGAACGAAATGGTGTTTATGACATCTTCAGACTAGGAAAGAAATATATTTCAGCATTTCTAATGTAACAGAGCTGTGGATGACATTTTATAGAATAATCTTTAATTATCATAAAAACCCTGTTGAGAAGCTGTTCCTTATGTCCTTCTCACACATGATGTTAAAACTATAACAAAGGAGACAATGTGGTATCTACGAAGGGTCTTCACAAGTCAGTGCCAAATGCCTCGCCCAGCTTTATCTCTTCACATTGCTCAGTACACTCCAGGTCTAGCCACAATGAATCAGTGCCTGTTCCTAAAACGCAATAACACTTTACACATCCTTAACTCAGCCCAGAATTCTCCACACTCATATTTCTTTGTTTAAAACCCTCTCATGAATTTCTCTGAACTCTGTTGCAGAATTAGCAGAGAGTTAATTAATTCTTGTTTCCTGTTGCATGGCCCTGTCCCATGCACTTTCATGTAATGTGTATTTCTGTAGGTATGTATCTCCTTACTACAAGTCCAAGTAAGAACAATGCTTAAGTTGTCTGTGTAAACTTAAGTCTTCGGATTAGTGCCCATCCCTGGGTAAATGATTACTAAGTGAATGAGTGGAATTTAAGTATTCTGTCAAACTCCCATTGTGAGGAAGCATACAAGTCAAATTCACAGTTAGGTAAAACCACCTTAAAATACTGGGTCTAGTAATAAGATTATGTGACGTGGTTCCTTCATGTGGCCTGTGCTCCATGAAAAAAGTATGCTTGAAAGAAAATTATAAATCATAGGTAAATCTGTATTATATTAAACCATAAAATATAATTAAATTTTAAGTTATTTTACAAATTATAGTGCACTTTATATTTATTTTATCGCTTAGTCCACACAATATGCATATACAAATATATCACTATAAGACAAGTGCTGTTATTTCATAGAATGAGGAAATTGAAGTTCAAAGATTTTCTTAAAGAGGCAAGGAATCATAATATTAAACTCAACTGAATGTAAACTTGATGATAATTTACAATACCAATTTGTCTACATTATTTTTGAGTAGATTCTACCACTACTATTTTTGAGATCTAAATTAACATTGTAGTTTTCAGTAGAGTGAAAACTCAGGTATACACAATAGACACTCAATAAATGTTTGATCATGGTACAAATAGTGTCTCCCAGTCTTTCTCTTCCTCCTTCTCTCCATAAACTAATTTTTTTAATTTACATGTCCATTATAATTGGTTTTAGAAATCAATAGAAAATTGTAATTGTGATGAATATAGAGAAGTGTATTCCTAATTTTAGTAACTTGATTAATAACAGTGTTACTGTTGAAGCATCAGTTCATGGTGAAACAATTGTTTTACCTGACAAGGACACAGAATAAATGAATACTCTCTGAGCAAACTCATGATATCTAACAGGATCTACCTTTTTTCAGTCAGTATAGTCTATACAGAATAACTGACAGACGTCAATCCTGCCACACTGCAGGATGCATGTTAATTGTTTTGAAATGGAGGCAGTGCACACCCAGAACCTCACACTCTGGTTTGTTTAAAAGATATTTGATTATGCACTCATATTGCACTAACACACTGCTGCTTTCAGAATGATACGGTGTCACCATGACAAGAGTGGCTTACAGTAGCATATTCTTTAATTTACCCAGAAGCATTGCAACTCATCAAATGCTTAGCTATATCATGGGAAACTCTGGAAACTGCTTGGAGAAAAAAATGATATATTATGAGAACTTGCATTCGTGAAGCACCATGAAATGCAGACATTTTATAGACAGTTAAAATTGTATAAATATCATACCCGGGCATTAAATGGATCCAGTAGTCTAATTGTTTTTCTACAAATATGATGTTTTTACAGTTCACCTGCAGACTTGTTTCTCTCTTCACCTGTCTGAGCCATGATTCTTACGCCCTTACTGTGACTGACTCTAGTATAAACATCTGTCACTCAAAACTTTGCACAACCTTCCCTCAAAGCATTTGTTTTCTTTTCTTTTTCTTTCTTCTGCTAATCTACTATGGCCTGAGAAAGTGAGTCAGCTTTTTATATCTTGCATCTTAATTTAAAGTAAATAGACTTTGAGTAAGTGTTTGAGAGCTAGAGAGTGAACTAGACTAATAATTTGCTTTACAAAGTCTCTACACTAGGGAGTTATAAGCTCAGTGGTCTAGGATATGAGGCACATAAAGATGCAGGCTGAAGCAGGTTGCCTGCCAGTGTCAGGGAGGCAGTAGGGGAGGGTAAAGACTGCATAATGCATGCCCAACTAAGAGCACAGCCATGAGCAATTCCCGGTAATGCCGACATGTGGGCGGGAAAGTGTCAGGAAAGGGAGCTGTTTGTAAGACTCACAGTGAAAGCGAACAAATCAGCCCATTTGTGGCTTGAATCCTTAATCGAAAGACACAAGGGAAGCCTAGTTCTTGAGAGAAAAACATCTCAAGGTATAAAACTCCTCAATATTAGTTCTTCTATTGAAAGGAATCTATTCTACTTCTTAAGCTTGTTACTGTTTCCTTCTCTGGTTTTAACTATGTTAATAGCTATTGCTTAGTTTATTCTTAGGTATGTAAAAAGTCGCTGACATCTTTTATTTTGTATAAAGAGTTTGCATGTAAAATTCAATGACTTTCATGAAAGTTCATAAAGCCAACCTTCCGTACCCTAAATGGGAGGAGCTGTATTTTGATAACTGCCCTTGTAGAGTAGATAACCACGTTGGGAAAAGAAGAATGACACACGCCAACTGATCACAACAAAATAGTAGAAGCTTGATTACCTAACAAAACTTGTCCAAGAACTTGAAATGCTTGCAAATTGTAAGTCATCTAACAAATTAAGCCCGTTTATGACTAGAGATGATATAATTCAATGTAACATTGGGAGGAGCGAGTCCTAAAAATTCAATAGATGGCAATATTTCCCGTAATGCTAAAAATGAAGGATGTTCAATTGGTTTGTGTGAGTTTTAATGTTAGCGAAAAAGAAAATATCACAAATGAAGATACTGACATTGATATGATTTTGTTGATAGCAAAACATTTTAGAAGAAGGATCACTGTTTTTAATTTATCATTTACATTTTCATGAAAACAAATCTAAATGGTATATAATATATTTAGCTTTATTTTCTTGGAAACAGGAGTTTTAAAAAACGAACAAGAAAACTTCTCTTTTGACCCATCAAAATGTGGAGTGTATGTTTTAATTACCAGCAAGCTAGAGTTTCTCTAGTATACTTATAAAAAATGATATCTAGTTTATTTTTTAATGGCTACAGACATATATTTTTAAACTTGCAGAGGGTTTCTTTAGATGTTAGCATGTACTTGATTTAGATAAGTATCTCTATGTGCTTTAAAAGAAGGTAAATTCTGCAGCTGCATGGTTAGATTTCTACATATGTAAATAAGTTCAAGTTTATTCATTATGTCATTTCAGTTTTCTATATCTATACAGAATTTTCATTGTCAGCCATTGAGGGGTGTATATTAATGTCTTCCACTACGATACGGGATTTTTCTATTTATCCTTTTGTTTTTCTATTAGTTTTTGTTTTGTTGTGTTTAGATATAGTTTGAAACCGTATTACTGGAGTACACAGATTGAAGGTTATGATATCCTCCTTTTGGATTGAAAATAATTCATTGTGAAATGTCTCTCTTTAACTTTAATAATGATTCATAACTAAAGTCCAATTTGCCTGATATTAATATAACTATAAAACATTTTTCTTTTCTTTTTTGTTCATTAATGGTTAAATGTTATGTTGTCCATCATTTTACTTTCAAACTATATTGGTCTTATTTTTCAAAAGTTTCATGTAAGCTACTAAGCTAAGTATTTGTTGTTTTGTTTCATTTTAATCTGGTTTTATAATTTTTATTATTTGATTTACTGCACTTATAATTAAAGTACTGATATGTTTCTATTTGTCTACCATCTTCCTGTTTGTTTAGTTTTTTCTTTCCTTTTTTCTTCTTTCATATTTTATTTGTATTTTATCCATGTGTTTCACTCCATTCATTTTCTCCTCCATTAACATTTTTTATTTTGCTTTCTTTTATTTTTCTTTAATGTTTACTCTAGATATTACAATTTATTTCATCATATCTTAAATTACAATTTTATTGCTTGAAAAATGAACAACTTTAAAACTGTTTAAAACCGTTATACCTGTTTAGTTTTTGCTATTCTTGTCATCTTATATATTAAGCCCTGTAAAATATTATCATTAGTTTATTTGTTTTAAACAGTAAAGAATTATTTTTAAGTCAACAATAATTTATCCTCTCTGGTGCTATTTATCCTTTCCTGAATTTCTGTATTTCCTTCTAGAATAATTTTTTTTTTAAAGGAAATTCTAAATTTTCTAAGAAAAGATCACTTTCTGCTTCCTTTAGTGCTGGGCTACTGTCAATGTATTCTTTCCTTTTTTGTTTTTTGTTTTTTCACTAAACATTATTTTTCTACTTTTTTTTACTGGGTATTTCCACTGGGAGTAGAATTCTAGTTTGAAGAATTTTTCCTATTCCAATGATTAGTGATGTAATTTAATTGTCAGCTGACCTCCCTCTTGTCTGTTGAAAAAACACCTATCAGTCTTATTGTTGCTTTACTGTAGATCACTTTATTTTACTTTAAAGGATGTTTCTTATTTTAAGATATTCTTTCTATTTAGTTTTCAGGAGTTTAACTATGATGCACCTAGGAGGTATTTACTTTTTTAAAAATCTGCTTTTCAGTTATAAGGAATTTTTAAGCTATCTTTTATTAGTTCTGGGAAACTTTGCTCAGCTTTCTTCAAATATTTCTTCTATCTTATTTTCTCACTTCTCTCCCACTGGTTCTGCAAAAGGATGCATGTTAGGTCTTTTAACTATTCACCATCAGTTTATTATTCTTTTTTAGGTATATTTAAAATATTTTACTCTTTTTTAACCTGGATATTTTATATTGACCCATGTTCTGGTACACTAATCTTCTTTTCCAGTGTGTTCATTCTTTAATTAACCCCATCTATTAAATCTTTTAGATATACCCTACAGCATTGAAATTTTTAACTTTTATAATTTTTACTTGATGTATTAAATATAAATCATTGGTTATTGTTGATTCCTGCTAAAAATCTCCACCTTTTTTCTATTTTTTTAAACACATTAATCATAGTTATTTCAAAATTATTTTATAATAACTACAATATCAAAATCAGGTCTTGGTCATTTTATTGATTGTTTTCTTCTTGGTTTTGATCATTTTCCATTTTTAAAGATTCTTTGGAATTGTTGATTGAACACTGTGTATAAACAATTGTAGAAGTCTCTGACTATGTCATCTTCCTCCAGAGCGGGTGAAATTATTTTCTTGGATTACTGAATTTAGTTTAATTTTGTTAGAACTAGTCTATTTCATTTTTCCCTTGTTCCTGGGAAGCTCTTACTCCTGAAAACTAATCTTTCTCTAGCATCAGCTGAAATCTCAAGTGTTTACCAATTTGGATTCCCAGTGACCCATGGCTGCTGAAACCTTTGCTTAGTTCCTTGCCTTCCAGCTCTGCTTTCTCTTGGTTTCTTGGAGCCTCTATGTGTACAACTATAGTGTACGTATCTATCATTACCACAGGAAAATTGCATTCAGATTTTTTGGCTCATTTCTCTGAGGTTTCTTCTTCTCTAAGCCTTTGCTCTCATTTTAGCTACCGTGCCAGCCCTCAACCCGAACCCGTGTCTCCACAAACTATATAATTTCTTCTTGGACTCTTTCCCCTAGCACTGAACATTTACAAATGCACTGAGTCATTGTGAATATAAAACTCACCCTGTTATGCTTCTTTTCTCTCAAGGATCATACCTCATCCAGGCCTTTCTACATTGAATGTGTTCCAGTGACTTGAAACAGTCATTTTATGGGTATTGTGTAGCTTTGATAGCTGTATTCTATGGGGAAGTTCGTCAGATATATATCACGCCCTCATATCCAGATTGGGAAGACCATCCCACTGAAGTTTAAGTTGAAGCATTGTGAAAGAAACTTAGATGAATAGTATATCAGTTTGATATTCCACATAGCTAAATAGAAAGTATAAATTTTGAAAGAAAGCTCTAATTTTCTAATTAATAGTAAAACAGATTATTGGCATGTTATAAATATTTTTTCATTCAGCCTCGACAAAGACAAAGTATGTTTATCTTATGTTACAAAATTTAGTATATAAAATAAAGACAATCGAAATTCTTTTATTATATATTTATTCTATTAAACAAGATACATAGAACTGGAGAAAACATTTCTTTCAGACAAGGTAATAACTAAAAATAAATAAGGTTGTGACATTCTTCTAATTTTAAAGTCAATCATTTTGAAATAATTTGAGGTTTTTCTCTTTAGAAACTTACCAGTCGTAACATGTTAATTGTTTTATGATTTGTTTTCAATCTGTATGGCTGCAAGCTATAGCAAAGGTAGGGATTAATTCTTTCTCTCTTACTCTGTTTTGTACAGATATGTATGTTTATGGTCATAGGCACATACTTCTTAGAAATGATTTTCTTGTTACTAGTTAGTCTTTACAAATCAGTTTTTAATTCTTTACAGAATGCTAAAAAGAATAGGAATGATTTTCAATTAGAATTTATACAGTTACTGTCTTTCCACTTTTTATCAGTCATGTTTATGCTTCAGAAAATGTTAAAAAGAAAAGTGGCCCACCGTACCATTACTTTGAGGAAAAATTGTTTACAGAATAATCACCTTAGCAGTAGTGCATGTTGACATATGGTAACACAGAATGTGTTGGGTTAAGCAATTTTAAAGATGTTATTCCAGAGTACCATGAAGATTCTGATATAGGACAACTGTCCTTTTAATGTGGGGCATTCAAATAGCTGTCAAATTAGTCATTTACTTTACTCATGTGTTAAAAACATTGCAGGCAGAGCTTAATATAATTCTTAATGATCAATATTCAATACAAGTTTCTTGGATGCAGGAAAATCCCAGATTCCTTGTGAATCTTTTTTTTCAATTTTAGAGTAACATTTCCAATGTAAACTGTATCTGCATAAAACAATTTAAAGTAGAGCTTTAGAAACTCTCTGCTTAATCGTATCAATAATATCAGACATCCTGGATAAGTTAGACATCACAGTATCCAAAGACTTACATGTCAATCAGTTTTCCCCCAGAATCATCTATGAATAAATATATATCTCGTATATAGGGAGTCATTTCTCAAGTAAATACTATTCATGTAAGAAAAATAGTAATTAGTCAGAAAAACGTACTGATCAGAATGATTACAGCTTTTGTAGACTGGGACCTGGGGATAATCTTAGGGAATAACTTCTTTGCTCACCTGGCAAAGTTACGGAAGCGAAGACACAAGGTCTTTTAAAAGCAATTAACATCAATACTATCCTGGGAGAAAAGTGTATTAAAAGGGACGAGCTTCAATGAACCAAATGCTCTTTTATTATTCCCACCAAGTTTTCTTAAATGTGCTTGTTAATCATTAGCATTTTGTGATGCAGTCTAAGAAATTATGTAAAAAAGGATCACATATGGCATATGAAATTATGGTACATTGAGAAAGAAAAATGTGAAATAACAATGTCTGTATCTCTATGCCATGTAAAATTACATAGTCTTAAAACTAAAATAGACAATACTAGCACTATTTGAAGATATCTTTAAAATTTGCTAATTAGGTAAAATATAACTTAGAAATTATTCACATATATTCAAAGTAAGGGGGAAAAAAAGACTTTATTATTATACTACAAATAATTTGGTACCTAAAATTCAATGATTCCCAGTGTACCACCTTATATCTCAGCAAATCTAAGCTTCATATCCAGGCATTTAAATCATAACTGTTCCAATATATTTAATTGTTGGATAAGAGAAAATTCTACCCTAAAGCAATTTTTTTTGAGAAGATTAGCCCTGAACGAACATCTGCTGCCAATCCTCTTCTTTTTGCTGAGGAAGACTGGCCCTGACCTAACATCCGTGCCCATCTTCCTCTACTTTATATGTGGGATGCCTACCACAGCATGGCTTGCCAAGTGGTGCCGTGTCTGCACCTGGGATCCAAACTGGTGAACCCCAGGCCACCAAAGCGGAACGTGCACACTTAACCACTGTGCCACAAGTTGGCCCACCATGAATGTGTTTTATAGTTGCCAAGAGTAAACCAGGTTTGTAGTATAGTTGTGTAGACTATCAATATTTTGCTTTGACAACAATTAGGTATCTAATATGAAAAAGGAACTTAAATTTAGAGTAATGAGGAGAGACCCATTGTAGTGGGCCTGGACATTGATTTCAGTCGTTTAGAAAGCAGCTGGCTCAGTAGATATGAGCTAGCTCTATAGTCTATAAGCTGGCACCAGCTCCAGAGGCTCTTTCTTTCTAGCACAGCCCCCTTTTTAGCTAGGGAGCTTCCTCTGTTGCATATTTGCATAGGTGTGCCAGTGTTCCCTGTCTCCCTGACTCTGAACCTATAGAGAACATTAGAGGAGTCAGGGTTCCTTTCCACTGGAGCTCTGTCGTAGAGTTCAGTGAAGCCTAAGTATCATACTCTAGAATGATGAGTCTAGGGAATTATGCCTGTTCTGCTACTGATAGAATTGTAATTCCCCCTCCCCCAATAGACTTTAATTTATACTTCCACATGGCTGCAGTGGTGTGAGTACACCTGCACAGCAAGTGGCAAATTGGCAAGCTGATGTTGTGGAAGCCCAGAGGGAATATAAGGCAGGATGTAGACCCCAGGAGCTGGCATCTTAGCTTGTTAGCCCTGGAAAAGGGAGAAGTGTATAATTACAGGAATTTATTAAGAATATCACTAAAGTTACATGTCAGGCATGAAACCAGGGCTTGCTCTGAAATGGAAAATGGAAAACTCTGCTTATCAGTCAACAGAAGCCACAACATAGACATTGACTTTAAGAACTCAAGCAAACTAGGAAAATAGGACATTTGATAAAACTGAATATAGAGTAAGTAAACTGCAAGGAAAATCTGAGGAAAGTAGCCAGAATGCCTCAGAGAGAAAATTGGAAGAAAAAAGGAAAGAAAGGGCTCAAAATATATATAAGGAAAACAAAATTTCAACGTACAACAATAAGAGTTTCAGATGAAGACACCAAAGAGAATGATGAGACAGCATTCAAAAAACAAAAAGAAAAGGCTGGACTAAGAGTTTTCAAGAATAAATACAGGGGCTGGCCCGGTGGCTTAGTGATTAAGTTCGTATGCTCTGCTTTAGCGGCCCAGATTCACAGGTTTGAATCCCAGGTGCAGACCTACACACTACTCATCTAGCTATGCTGTGGCAGCATCCCACATACAAAATGGAGGAAGATTGGCACAGATGTTAGCTCAGCCACAATCTTCCTCAAGCAAAAAGAGGAAGATGGGCAACAGATGTTAGCTCAGGGTCAATCTTCCTCACCAAAATAACCCCAAAAAGAATAAATACATATATTAATCATTATATAAACAATCATAAGAAGTCATAAGAAGGTGGAAAAATCTTATCACCTAGATGTGTTGTGTTTAGGTTTAAAATTCTGAAACCAAAGACGAAACAGTGTGACACATAGTGGGCTTCTTACCAACAAAAATAGTGTACAGATTACAATAGAGAATTATCTTCACAATTGATGAGAAGGGCAAAAAAAAATTTTCTCTAGAAATCTTGAACTTACTAAATTGCATTCAATATGAAGATGAAATAAAGATACATTAAAACAAAGAGAATGAGTTCACTATTCAGAGAACCTTTTCGGAAAACTCCTTAAGATGTTTGTGTCAGAGATTGCAATCATTACACAATATTCATTCTCATTTGTCTTGCTTCCTTAGAGAATTCTGTTTGGAATAGAATTTTACTGACTTCTCATCCTCAAGTACTTGATATTTCTCTTACCTGCCCTGGTAGATTTCATCATTGTTCACAATTATTCATTCTCTCACTGCCTCTGCTATGCTCTCTTATAACTAGAAGATATTTTCGCGTTTAATTTGGGAATGGCCAATTCATTTGCCTTGGTCAATGGCATGTGAAATGTCATGTAAATGTCATTAATGCCATTTAATCACGTTTGAGAGGAAAGCTTAATGAGCTTGCCTGGTTTGGCTTAATTTCTCTTGTTCTTGGCCTCTGCTCTGATAACAACACAACCTAGAAAGAAACTACTCCTTCAGCCTAATGAGAAGACAGTGAAGCTCGATAGAGGCGAGCACAGCAGAGCCCAGCAGAGCAGCACCAAGCCGGAGCTCTCATGTAAAGTGAGAAGAAATAATGTCTGCATTTGAAAATCATTGAGATACAGGCGTTATCTCTTGATACAGCAGAAGTTGATTAATAAACAAAGGGATTGTGCATTCTATACTCTCTCTCTAGAAGCCAAGTTTCTGTCACCACTACCACCACCCACCACCACAACAGCGAAGTATGTGGAATTGTGTTTGAAAAAGAAAACGGTATAAAGTGAAGCTTACAGGATGCTAGAAAATGACTGGTTTGCTTTGGTAACGCCTTCCTGGGATAGCTTGGAAGGCAGAAAATTGTGCCTAACGAAGCCATGACTTTTAGGAGAAGAGGTATTAAAAGTGACTCTCTGTAGTGTAAGTTGATTGTTAACCGCATTTGATAAGATACTACAAGCAGGAGAGGAGCTAAGAAAAAAAAATTGTCTATTTTCTAATAGACATGAAAAAGAAGAAGAAGAAATCAGAAATTTCATGACTTTCAGGGCTAACAATGCAAATGTAAAGAGTTCACTAAATAAGCCTTAGGGACAGAAACGCTTGCAATGATTGAAGAGAATAATTTCTGAGTTATTATGAACTACTGACATTCTCTTTCAAATAGCGTATTCATTTCTATCATTTTATCCTTTTTCATCCCCAATTATATGTTGAATTTGTGATGGGCAAATAATTTGTCCTAATTCAGTGCTCTCTGGGTCAAGAAGAGCCACATTCTGATTTGATTATATTACAAGGCCTTGAAATTCAAGACTGGTGCCATTGTTTAAAGAGATTTGGGGCGTCAGGGAGCAAGTAAGTAGATTTTAGCTGTAAGAGGCGTACAGATATTTGTGACTAGAGAGTGGACTGTGAACAGATTGTGTTGTATGTTCATATTATTTGTTCCTTTCCTTCTCTTATGCTTTCCTATAGGTGGCATATATGTCCCTGCTACTTTAACTTTGTGCTTTACCTATGACTTTGTTTGGCCATCGGAATATGAGCAGACATGCCATAAGCCATGTTTGAGGGGAAGCTTTAAATGCACTTCAGTGGTTTCATTCTGTGTTCATAATCTTTCCCTCCCAATGACTGCTTTCTCAACTCATATACTGGAATGAAAATTCATTTGGAACTGCAGCTGTGCAAGCAGAATTGTAGCTCAGTCATAGTTGTCATATAATGCAAGACTGAATTAAATATTTGTTGTTGTAAGCTACTGAAATATTTTGGTGATTAATCAACACAGAAAGAGCTGATTAATAAACATGCTGTATCTCTTATCCTTAGCATTATCACTATGTAATATACCACATATTTTTATTACATATCTTGCCCGCTGTCTCTCTCCCTCGTGAGAACCTACACTCCATGTGCATGAGGATTTCTGTCTGCTTTGTTTACTGTATTTCAATTAAGTGAAATTGTGCTGGCACAAGGCAAGTGACATTTACTGAATGAGTCAACAATTTAGACCCCACAATTCATATGGAAGAATACAAATTCATAAATAATTAAGAACTTTAAAAAAATTAATTGGGAAAGGGCTGACAAAACAGATATCAACCTCCGTTTGGTTTGACAGATAGATCTGGGGGACTTGGTGGAGCACTCAGGAAGCAGCTCCATGGATACCCTGGGGCAGGGTATATATCCAAGATGGAGTGACAAATAATACTGTTAGAGCCATGTGTACCCTGGGGCGTGGTATATGTCCAGTTGAAGTTACAGATTAAAATATATTAGGAAGTGAAAGGCATTGCTATCATTGGCCATCCTTGTGAAAGTAGGTAAATTGACCTCCTGAAGGTTTACCAAATTGATTAAAGACTTATATGCTATTTATGCTTTAAAACAAATCCAGGGCCAGCCGGGTGGTGTAGTGGTTAAGTTCATACACTCTGCTTTGGCAGCCCAGAGTTCATGTCCTGGGAACAGACCTACACACTGCTCATCAAGCTATCCTGTGGCAGCATCCCACATACAAAGTAGAGGAAAATTGTCACAGGTGTTAGCTCAGGGTCAATCTTTCTCAAGCAAAAGTAGGAAGATTGGCAACAGATCTTAGTTTGGTGCCAGTCTTCCTCACCAAAAAAAAAAAAAAAAGGAAGAAAGAAAAAAAAGAAATACAAGATTATTTTATGGCATTAGAAGAGGGAAAGATTAAAAAAACAAAGACATTAAACATAAAATGATTGATCAATATTACTGCATAAACATTAAATTTCTTTAAGAAAAAGATATATTAGGGAAAAAATTATCTGGTATTTAAAAAGCATAATAGTTACAATAATAATTATTATATATAATTTATGAAATTAGAAGGTTATAAAAACCTTTTGTGTCCCAAAATCAAAAAGTTAGGAGCTTATAAAATTAGTACAACAAAAAACAAGATAATCTTACAGATGTCCAGAAATCTGGGGATAAACCAACTATGTGCACCAAATATTCTTTTTAGAAAACTAATTATCATTTTTAACAGAATAGAAACAAAAATAGCTTCAATATAAAAGTAAAAGAAAGCTTGAAGTTTCTGATATAAATATATTTTTGTTGAAATAATTTTTAAAAAACCAGAAACCATGGTGATGTGCAAAAGGAGATGTAGAAAATAAATTAGGAGTTCTAGAAAACTGGAAATGCTTTATTAAGATCAGTCTTGGATGTAATAAAAATCAAATGGACCAATAATAATATAAAAACAATGATATAAAAATGAAGAAAAAAGAGATGTTTATACAATAAGCAGCAAGGTAGTATTTTTTATGTGGGAGACGACAGAGAGGAAAACTACGAAATGTAAATACCTCTTCAAAAATAACAAAAATAATAAAATAAACATTTTGAAACAAAATTTCCATGGTTGGAAAGAAAAAAGATTAAACTCAGATTAAAATATTTCTACATATTTTCATATTAAAACGCCATCCAGAACTAAACACATCCTGGTGATATTTGTTTATTATAAAGACCAAAATAAATCCTAAAGCTATGGACGCAGCAATAGAGCTTACTAGATGGTGTGAGTCAGTCGGCTGGTTGTAGTTTTCTCCTCTGCCGAACCATCTCCCCATCTCGGTACAACATATAAAGCTGCAAATGGGGACACTTTTTTTGCTCTGGGAGGAGGTTTCATATCACATAATTTTACATTGTTATTACCTACTTCAGCCCTCAGCAAAGCAAAAATTTGTTTTACCACGAAGGACCCTTTTTCTGTGATTCTTTCCTGCTCCACAGTTCAGATAGAAAATCCTTTCATCGTTGAAGTCTGTTCAAACAATAACTAGGGTGGTTCTGTTGTAGACTGTGTATGCGAATACCAAGTTATTTACTATGCGTGTACTGGGGCAGCATAATTATTAAATATAATTATTTTTTATAAAAGCAGAGCTACATGTAAACCATATGACTGTTTTCTTACTGAAGAATTTGAAAAATGAATTCCTGGATTTTAAAAAAATGTATTCAATGACTTGACTTTTTATTTTTTTAAAACGATCTCTTTTTTAGTTTTCTGCAGAAAGAAGCAGAAAATAGAGACTTGGAGCAAAAATCTTGGCAAGGTAGAGCCCTACATTCTAGTTATTCGAGTCCCAGCTTCTCCTCTATCCTGCCTATGGCTTTGTTATTCATTTATTATCCGTTCTGTAACAGATATTGTTTAAATCAATTTCTTCATTATATCAATTAGATCTATAATTATATCTATGATATTATGAAGTTTTTAAATGCATAAATACATTGTAGCTATTCAAGATATATTTTATATATATGGTCATATATATGACAAGTTTTCTGTAGTAAATGCTTTAAGAAAAGGAAGGGAGCTGGGGAAAAAAACCCTCCTCTTAATTTCAACAGGAAGAATTAAGAATTGTGTTTCTTGGCTTAAATTTGTGTTTGTCCTAACAAACCCAATTATAAAATTTATTTCTGAGAATTGAATACATGATTTTTCTCTCTCCACTCTGTCAAGCTAATAGATAAATGGAGATACTATATAACAAGCATACATGCAATATTTTATATATTTTGCAAATTTATATTGTGTGGGTATATATGTTTATGTGTGTGTGTGTTTATACATGCGTGTGAAATCTTAATCGCAATTTTTTTTAATCCTCTTGGAAATGGAATAACACGTACAGTATATAACCTTTCTGTGAACTCGAGCAGAGTACTCTGAGGGATTTTTTGGCAACAGTAGAAATGCTGATTAGACCGTACTGTAAAATTATCCAAGATGGATGTATGTTTCTTTTTCCCAGAGAGAGTAATTACAGAGTAAAAATAATACAGAAAGGCAAAAGATCATTCACCTTGTATACCAAGATTCTATGAGTTATGACCTTTGTTAATCTTATTTAGGTAAAAGCACATTCTTTCTAGATAATAAACTGATTCTTTCTAAGTGATTGAGTCATTTCATGGATAGGCAAAACTTTAGGCTGTTATTCAAAAATTTTTAAATACCTTTTGAACTATAACCTTTATAATTTCTCCCAAGTATTCTTTACTCCTATAGAGGATACCAATTCTCAGAAAGTAACGTGAACTTGAAGGTTCAAGTATTATTATTATTATTATTATTATTATTGTTCCGAGTTGATAATGCCTAATTATTTATGGAATGTTGGCTCTCAGTAATCAGAATTCTTAATGCTAATTCTGTATATCTCTTCATGATTAGTATTTGCATGTTTTTCTGTTAAAATTAGTGTTTAGAGTAAGTTTTGACTGATCTATTTTGTTATTTAGGAATAATTTTATATATTTCCTCCCATGGTCAGTCACATTATACTAAAAACGTTACAAGACATAAAAGTATTATATTGGAGGATTAAAGTTACAAAAGTACATGTGACTTACATTTATGTTAAACACAAATATTAATAAAATACTTAAGCATTAAATGCATACTAGGCCCTATAGTATATACTGTCTACTCTAGAAAGATCTTAGTCCCAAAGATCTTGGCTTCTTTAAAATTATTTAATTCCTAGTAACCCTATTTTTTATATTCTTGGTGATCTTTATTATCAGACATCCGAAGCTCATTGAGTTCATCTCCTTTTATCATAATATTTTAGGGCTTTTTTGCAATTTCATCTTCTATTAATTCTATAATTCTCTCACCAGAATATCACCTTTGCTATATATTTTATCTTATTAGAGAGGCTCTTTATTCATTTGTATATGAGTGGACACTTGGGTTGTTTCCATGTCTTGGCCATTGTGAATAATGCTGAAATAAATATGAGAATACAGCTATTTCTTTGAGATCCTAATTTCAATTCTTTGGGATATATATCTAGAAGTAAGACTGCTAGATTATATGGTAGTTCTATTTTTAATTATCTGAGCAACCTCCATACTGTTTTCCATAATGGTTGCACTGTTTTACATTCCCACCAATGGTGTATAAGGATTTCAATTTCTCTGTAACTTTGCCAACACATTTTATCTTTTGACTTTTTGATAATAGCAATCCTAACAGTGTGACGTGATCTCTCACTGTAGTTTGGATTTGCTTTGTTGGTAATTAATGATGTTGAGCATCTTTTCATAAACCTGTTGGCTATTTGCATGTCCTTGAAGAAATTTCTGCTCAAATCCTTTGCCCGTTTTGAACGAGGTTTTTCGTTTTTGCTATTGACTTGTACGAATTCCTTATGTATTTTGAAAATAATCTGCTTAGAAGATACATGATTTGCAAATATTTTCTCCCATTCTGTAGTTGTCTTTTCATTCTGACTATTGTCTCCTTTTCTGTGTGTAAGCTTTTTTAGTTTGATGCACTTGGCTATTTTTGCTTTTGTTGCCTTTGCATTTATGTCATATCCAAGAACCTATTGCCAAGACCAATGTCAAGAAGGATTTCCCCTATGTTTTGTTCTAGGAATTTTACATTTGCAGGTCTTGCATTTAAGTTCTTAATTCATTTTGACGTGATTTTTGTGTATAGTGTAAAGTTATGACCAATTTCATTGTTTTGCTGGTGTAAGTCTAGTTTCCTCAATGCCATTTGATGAAGAAACTATCCTTTCCCCATTTTTTACTATTAGCACCTCATCAAAGATTGATTGACCTTATAAGCTTGGCTTTAATTCTAGGCTCTCTGTTCGGTTTCATTGGTCTATATGTCTATCTTTATGCCAGTACCATACTATTTTACTTACTGTAGCTTTGTAACATATTCTGAACTCAGGAAGTGTGAAACCTCCAGCTTTGTTCTTTCTCAAGATTGCTTTATATCTGTTCTGGGTCTTTTGCAGTTCCATATGAATTTTAAGATTTTTTTCTATTTCTGTGACAAATTGCTACTGGAATTCTAATCAGGATAGCAGCACTGAATCTGTAGGTTGCATTGGGTAGTATGGACATTTTAACAATGTCTTTCCATTTATTCATGTCTTGTTCAATTTCTTTCATCAATGTTTTGTAACTTCCAGTACAACTAATTGAATCCCTTGTATTTTTTCTTTCTAATTTCTCTGGCTAGAACTTCCAGTACAGTGCTGAACAGAAGTGGTGAGATTGGACAACCTTGCCATCTTCCAGATCTGAGAGAAAAATTTTTGATTTTTCACCATTATATGATGTTAGCTTTGAGCTTAGCATATAGGGCCTTTATTCTGTTGAGGCACCTTCCTTCCATACCTAGTTTGTTTTGGTTTATATATACAATGGAATATTATTCAACCTTAAAAAAGAAGAAAATCCTGCCATGTATGACATGGATGGACCTGGAGGTCATTATGCTAAGTAAAATAAGTCCATCACAGAAAGCCAAATACTGCATGATTCTACTTCTGCGAGGTATCAAAATTTGTTAAACTCATAGAAACATAGAATTCAGTAGTGTTTGTCAAGAGCAGAGGTTCTGTGGGAAATGAGGAGTTGTTCAATGGGTATAAATTTGGTATAAATTTCAGTTATGCTAGATGATTATGTTCTAGAGGTCTGCTGTGCAGATCTATTGTGCCACATGGTTAACAATACAGTGTTGTGCACTTCAAAATTTGTTAGTAGAGTAGATTGCATGTTAAATGTTCTTATAAAAAAAAAAAAACAAAGCAAAGGGACACAAGAGAGCTTTGGGAGGTAATGGATATGTTTATTATATTGATTTTGGTGATGATTTTGCCAGTGTTTGCATATGTCCAGACTCAGGAAATTGTATACATTAAATACATACAGTTCTTTCTATATCAAGCGTACCTCAATACAGCTAATTTTAAGAAACGAGGCTCACCATATTCATTCTTCTGGAATTTAGAGTAATTTTTTTCTTTTTTTGGTGAGGAAGAATTGCCTTGAACTAACATTTGTGCCAATCTTCCTCTACTTTATATGTGGGATGCCATCACAGCACAGCTGAGGAGTGGTATAGGTCCACACTCAGGATCGGAACCTCTGAACCCAGGCCGACGAAGTGGCGTGTCCTGAACTTTTAACCACTCAGTCATGGGGCCAGCCCCTAGAGTATTCTTTTAAAGATATGGCTATTCATTCAGTCCTTAGGTGTTCCTGGAAAATATCCTAAACTTCTTTTGATTTACAAAGAAATATTCTCTATCAGCTATTTTATAGTGATTAGGAGACATTGTGAATACTTTAGTATTGTATGTTTTACCAGTTTGAATAATTTGGGGCATTTTACAGTCTGTATTATACACTTTTTAGAGTATACAGCATACTTAGAATTATTATTTTGAGTTGTATCATAGCATCTTCATTTTCATGCCTAATTACTATTTCTAAAAGATAATCCTCTTTTTTTAAGACTATGTGTTTTAGAGCAATTTTAGGTTTACGTCAAAATTGAGAGGAGGTGCAGAGATTTTCCATATGTCCTCTGCCCTGACATCTACATAGCCTCCCCCACTATCAACATCAATCACCAGAATTGTACTTTTTTTTTGGTGAGGAAGATTGACCCTGAGCTAACATCTGTGCCAATCTTCCTCTATTTTGTATGTGGGATGCCACCACAACATGGCTTGATGAGCAGTGTGTAGGTCCAGGCCCAGGATCCGAACCTGTGAACCCCAGGCTGCTGAAGCAGAGCACACGAACTTTATCACTATGCCACTAGGCCAGCTCCTGTACTTCTTTTTACCAAGGATGAATTTACATTGACCCATAATAATCACACAAAATCCATAGTTTAACTTAGGTTAACTCTTGATATTGTATAGTCTATGAATTTGGACACATGTATAATGATCACCAGTATAGAATCACACAGAATATTTTCACTGTCCTAAAAATCCTCTGTGATCCCCCTGTTCATCTCTCCCCACACCACCCCTGGCAACTACTGATCTTTTTATTGTCTTTTTTATATTTTACCTTTTCTAAAATGTCATATAATTGTAATCAAACAGTATGTAGACTTTTCAGATTGACCTCTTTCATTTATTAATATACATTTAAAGTTCCTCCGTGTCTTTTCATGGCTTGGTAGTTCATTTCTTTTTAGCACTCAATTATATTCCATTGTCTAGATGTCCCACAGTTTATTTATTTGTTCACCACAGAAGGACATCTTGCTGGCTTCCAAGTTTTGGCCATTATGAATAAAGCTGCTATCAACATGCATGTGTAGGTTTTTTTGTGGAGGTAAGTTTTCAGCTCCTTTGGGTAAAGACCAAGGAGTGTGATTACTAGATGATATGGTATCCTCTGAGAGAATGAGCTGAGAATTTGCTTATGATAAATGGTTCACCTTGGGCACTAGCTGAGACTGCAATCATTTATTTCTTTATAAAATAATATCTGGAGATTGAGACATTTTCAATACTGTATTCCAAGAATAAATTTATTATCATGTTTTTTGTTTGTTTGTTTGAATTTTTGTTTTGTTTCGGTTTGTGTTTAAATTTCCCCAAACATTACACAAAGCACCACAGGATTACACAGCTTGTGTAATGTAATCTCCTCACGGGATGACAAGAACTGAAAAGTGTCCATTGGATTTGGCAAATCACTGACAATTGCAGTGGAGCTCTGTGCGACTTATCTGTTGCTGTATTGGAAATCAGTCCAAATTTAGCAGCTTTAAACAGCCAACATTTATTATCTCACAATTTCTGGAGATCAGGAATCTAGATTTGACTTAGCTGGGTGCTTCAGATTCAGGTTCATGAGATCCCAGTGTATCTGGCATCAGGGGCTGCGGTCTTATCCAAAGGCTTGCCTGGGGTGATGCAGGGATGGTTTCTGCTTCCAGCTTACCAACATGATTGTTGTCAGGTTTTAGTCCCTTGCTGTATGGTCCACTCAACAGGGCTTCAATACAACAAGCTATCCGGATTCCCCCATGGGAACAATCTGAGAGAACGTGGAAGAGAGCACCCATAACGGGAGCCACAGTTCTTTCATAATCTAATGTTGGAACTGAAATCCCATTAGTTTTGCTATAATCAACTCATTATAGGTGAGTCACTGTATCTAGGCAAATTGAGGGGAGGGGATTACTCAAGGGCATTGATATAGGGAACATCAGGGACAATCTTAGAAGCTACCTCCTGAAGGTTAATTCACAATTTACAATTCATAAATTCTGAACGATATGGAGAGTGTAGAAAATGTTAAAGTATTAATCTTAATATACTCCATTTTGCATGCGGAAGAGTTACTATACTTGCAGTCCTTAGAATGTATCGACAAGTATCAATTCTTCCTTTAACATAATCTTCTTCTTCCAGGGATATGCTTCCTCTTGTAAGGCAGCCTAAATGTTTTCTGGGCTATGAATCTTTATGACCTACTTGTACAGGTTTTTGCAACTTTCTTTGTAGAAACTACCTGCTTTGTAATACTACTACCATAATAATTCTGTGATTTACTTATTTATCTCTGTGTACTAAGATTCTTTTGATTGTGAGTGCCATCATTGCAGTCTTAGCTAGCTGGAAGTCCTTTGCGAGTCTTATAGAATGATGGGAAGTAATGGAATTTAGAGATCATAGCACTTAGGAACTTGACTTCCTAGTCTTTCTATCTCAGGAAAAAATCATGAGGTGTATTCTTGTTTATTTTGTAACTTGTCTATGTATATTTTTGAACAGAACTGAGTCCTATTTTATGTAGCTGCATAGGAAAATCGTAATATTTTCAAGGATTCTGAAAATTACTATGGCTTCTCTCTGATGCTGAATTTGTGTCCTTAGATTAAGTTCTTCAACATAAATTTTGGAAACATGGCCATTGCCAGCATTTCATAGCCTTGTCACCAAAGAGAGACTAAAATTCTTTCCTATTTCCAGTTAGAACACTTTGGAGAATGTACTCTCTTTGCATCATTGTGAATCAGCTGCCTACCTTTTCACCAATCTACTGTGAGAAAGAAAGGTGAAATCCTTTAAAAATGTGGGCCATGCTCTTCCCAGATCAATTAACAGTATCAAGAGGGATAGAGTCTTTAGAAAAATGGCAGATCTTGATGAAAACACATGATTAAGTTCAGGGGATCATGTGTTTCACAGTGGAGGGTGGGAAATACCTGGGAAATATTATGTTGGTGAGGACCATTGAACTAAAAATTAATATTTTATGTCAAGTACCATCTCAAATTTTTGTACAACTGGGAAAAATCTTTGTTGAATAATGAATAAACACAGACACATGTACACACACAAGTCAATCCTTAGCATGTACACATAGCACTTTAAAACATACAATTGTATCTTTAGAAGCAAATTAGAATACTCCATACACTTACCAGATATATTAACTTCAAAAGAATTGTTATCATACCACAACTAACAAAATATTGGCTCAGAGAAATTATTTTCATAGAGGCTTTTCATTCACTTATCTATATAGTCTGATTATATCCATGTATAATGTTAAATCACTATTAGTTTAGTCTTGGTTGAAATTCTTTTATAAAATTACATTTTAATTCAAGGTTCCTATTATTTATATTGCTGTCTGAAATTTGCTATAATAAAGAAATTGGTTTAATAAGTAGTTTCTAAGTTATCAATAAAACGGTTGTAATGACATGGACATTATGCTTCTTAATGTCTATTTCATGTGTTCCTATAGGAAGACTTATCTGAACTCTCATTACAGGAATTAGTATCAGGACATACTTTGAAATTTTTTTTATTTTTTAGTGTAAACATTTAGTATCAGGAGATAATGAAAAACATATTTCTGCAGATAAGATAATGAAATTTATAGAATCAGTAGTATTTTAATGTTGTCAGCTATACAATATATAGTCAAAATTAATGCTAATCACAAATATTGCATCATTCTATGTAGTCATTATATTTACTTTCCCATCCTTTAATTTGGTCATTTTTTTTAATTTTAATAACTTTATCTTATTTATGACTTTATTATCAAACCACTTCAAAATCTTTTTAGACGCTAACCAGGAATACGTGATAAATGAATGCATATATACATATAGACTCTTTCTTTGTCATGGCTTATAAATTTCACTAAAGGTTATTGATCAAAATAATAATCATATTCACAAATAACCTATATTTTCTCTGTTTCACTTTGAACTCCAAGTTCTCACACTTTTATATTTTAACTTCACAGTGTACACAGATGGAGAATTGTATTGGGGATTACACTAATACTAGATTAATATAAAATGCAAACTTGACCTCCCTTATCTATTTTTCTGTTGCGTCTGGATGTAGAGCAAGAAAAATATTTATAGCCAGATATCTACAAATGATTTTCCTGTAGACTATTTTAAATATATTTTAAAATTTATATAAATCCAGTATTTCATTACTGGGTAGTATACTAATATTTAAAATCTGAAAACAAATCAGTTTTATACATTACTTAATATAATATACATTTGAATATGTGGCCTAAATATTTTCATGTCTTTTTCTTGTAAGATTATTATTTCTAATTATTATTTGTATTGCTAGGATGATTTTTATTATTTCTTGTAATATGATTATTATCATCAAATAAGTTTAATATGAAATGTTTTTCAGAGCACTATCAGCTCTATGTTCCTGAGTCAGCTCAAGTTGGTTCAGCTGTTGGGAAAATCAAGGCCAATGATGCAGACACTGGTTCAAACGCTGACATGACATACTCTATCATTAACGGTGATGGTGTCGGGATTTTCTCCATCTCCACCGACAAAGAGACCAGAGAAGGGATCCTTTCCTTAAAGAAGGTAAAAAGAACATACCGTTAGTGATTTAGGCAACTCAGCCATTTTACCATGAATGGAAATTTGACAGAGGTATGAATAATCCATTTTGCTAGGTCACTAAAATGATAACATATTTTCTCTTTGAGATGTGTATTCATTTTAATTATGGTTTTGTCTGACTCTTTGGATCTTCCCTTAGGAAATATATTTTGTTATAAGGGACAATCTGATGTAGAATACACCATGAATATGCTCCCCCGAACTTGGTTTTCAAATAACAGATTTATCATGAATGCTAGTTCTATTAATGGCATTACTTTATGTTGTACTAATCTAAGTGACATTAAGAAACTTTTTTCTAACTACTGTAAAAACGTTCACCGTCTTAGCTAACACGCATTAGGAGACAGGATTTTGCTTGACCGTCGTGGATCCATAAAGGCAGCTTTAGTGAAACCATTAACCTTGTCCCTCAGTCTTTTTTTATTTCTAAGAATTTGTCATTGGCCTGAATCTATTGCTT
This sequence comes from Equus quagga, assembly GCF_021613505.1. Lineage (NCBI taxonomy): Eukaryota > Metazoa > Chordata > Mammalia > Perissodactyla > Equidae > Equus > Equus quagga. The sequence goes on from NC_060275.1 coordinate 105,238,392, forward strand.
TTTGCTTTTAAGAGCACATAACGCCCGTGTCCTTGTAGAAATGAAGTGGAACACAGACAATTAGCAAAGAAGCATTAGTGTAACTCCTAATGCAATGTGTCTCAGTCTTTAAATGTTTAACAATTTCAGCTTGGAAATCTAGTAATATTGAGATCCCTAGGCCTTAGCTTCATATATTTTAACTCAGAAAGACTGGAGTGGGGCTGAGGAATTGGCCTTTTAATAAGTACTCCAAATCATTCTAGTGTAGAGTATGTTCAGAACATAGGCTGAGAAAGTGTATCCTGATGTGCTATTGTAGTTATTGTAATGTATCAATCTACATCTTTCTATCCATCCTAGCTTCTAGCTATCTATTTAGTTATCTATTTGTGCCTTTCGTATATACTTTTCTATTTGCACTATATAAAATCTCATTAATTCTTCCAATAATCACAATTTTATATTGATTTAAAATTGAGGGCTAACTTGTCTTTCGGATACTTCAAAAGGGGCCTGCAAAGTAGAACTTAGAGTGAGTAAATACTTCCAGAGCAGTGGTCATCACTGGTCCATGTAAAATATTGATGTTTTCACCTAAAATATTTTCTCATTTTAATCTTTCTTTCCAGAGATTGTCAAACCTGGGTCAAAAATGTGATAATAAAAAGAGTCAACTTTCATATCTTTATTTAACAAATATGTGTATTTTGAGGGCCTCTTACATGCCAATTGCTATGCTCCACATGAACCATGTGAGGATAAGCAGAGCCAGAGTTTGTGTCTGCCTGCAAAAAGCTTCCAATCTGTGGAACTGGAAAGACATAAGTCAAATATCACATACATCTTAGATAGATAATGAAAGCTGTTCTATGAAGAAGAGTTACACGGTGCTATTGGGAAATCAAAATCTAGGGTATTGATCCTGCCTGATAGTCAGTGATGGTTGAACAGACAACTGAAAGAAACTTAAGAGGTAGTTAGGTAAAGAGTTATAAGGATGAGCATTCCATAAGGAGGAAAGAAAATGCACCAAGAGTCTGAGGTGAGTGGAACATGGCACGTTAAGGAACCAAGTAAAATCATTGATTCTGGAGCAGAAAGAGTGAGAGACTAAGTCAGTAGGTATAAGAGCACACAGGATCTTGTTAAATTTTACCCAATGGAGAACGATTGATGGTACCTAAGCAGGAAATGAGACAAAGTCTCATTTGATGTTCATATTTCTGATTAATTGTTGATGTACACGACATGATGACAAGATTATTTAACTCATCACTGCATTCTCAATGTCTAGCATGTTTTTTTGACACAGAGTAGGCATTCAATAAATATTAGAGCAATTAATGGATGTAACATAGATAAAAAGATGAAGAGAGGGGGACGGCCCCATGGCCGGGTTGTTAAGTTCGCGCTCAGCTTCAGTGGCCTAGGGTTTCACCTGTCCAGATCCTGGGGGCGAACCTAGCACTGCTCGTCAAGCCATGCTGGGGCAGCATCCCACATAGCAGAACTAGAAGGACTTACAACTACAATATACAACTATGTACTGGGGGGCTGCGGGGAGAAGAAGAAGAAAAGAAAGAAGATTGGCAATAGACGCTAGCTCCCCACCAATGTTAAATAAATTCATTAACTAATTAAAAAAAGAAGATGAAGAGAGGATTGCCTGCTTTTCATTCCTTGATTGGCTTCTCCACTCAAGTAAATCCAGGTAAATGGGTGAATAATTCTTTCTCAAAGGTGAAATTGGTATCCTAGGGAGCACCAGTGTTTAAGAAGCAAACAGAAGACAAGAAAGAAATAAAGTCTTGGAAGAAAATTTCAAAAAATAGAAAGGAATTTTGGCATTGGAAATTCCAAAGGAAGGCTATACAGGAGGAAGATAGTCATTAAAAATTTGAAATATCCTAGAAACTTAAAAAAAAATAGGATTATAAATATGAATTGGATTTGGCAAAAGGTAGGACAGGGTGATTGTCACTAGTAGTTTTTAGCTCATCATAATCATCATCATTATCATCACAATAATAGTAACAGCAACTTAAATTTGTGAAGTGTTTCCTCTGTGTCAGGACGGATTTTGAGCACTTTTTCTAAGTTTTTATTTAGTCGGTACACCTATTATCATTTCTTTAAATCTCACTAGAACCTTATGATACAGAGTGTGTTACTATCCTCACTAATGATACAGATACCGCATCACAGCTAAAGAAACTGGTCATAGAGAGATGAAGAATCATACCTAAGTAGAAATTCATTGAATAAAACTGAACTCAGGAGTCTGTCTTCAGAGTCTGAACAATTACTCCTTTTAAATATTTAGATGGAAAAATATATAATTATTCTTTGCAAAAACAAGAAAGGAACAAATTTATTGTAGTGGAAAGAAAATGGGAACCAATGAAATGGGAGGGAAAAAAAAAGGAGAAACACACCATCTTCTTTGGGAAGCTTTGTGATAAAGCAGAAGAGAAATATTTTGAAGCAAATAAAGGAGAACATGATCAAATGAAGATTTTACTTGTAAGTTGGAAGACTGAAAGTGTATTTCTGTGCAGATGGGTAAACGGTCAATAGAGACAAGAAACTGAGGACACTAAAGAGAGGATCATTGATTTACTAAGATGCACTGAGGTAAAGATGGCCCTGTATAGAATCTTGATCACAGCTGGAAAGAACCCATAATAGTATGCCACCTTTCCTGAGAAAATCAAACAGGAGGGAGAAGTAAATGGTTGAAGATAAATTTGCAATGATCTAGCTGGAGTGTGTGTGTGTGTGGTGGCAGGGGGACGTCCTTGCCTATTAAGCAACATTGTCTTTATAAAGTAGGAAATTACATCATATTTGCAAAAGTGAAGGTGGTGGTACATGGTTTGAATATACACCTTATCTGAAACACAAGTATTTATTATAGGATTGAGAACGATGGGTATCTTACCACCCTGCGTGGCCTCAATGAATTTGATGTTATTTGTGAGAAATGAAGGCAAAATGGTATATGCACATATGTGTGCATATATATTTAATTAATATTCTTCATTCTATATTGCGTGCACACACACACACACATGCAATAGGTATTTTCAAGAAGACAATTGTCTCAATTGTGTAAAGGGCAGTTAGTGATGATGTACTAAAAATGATTTTGACAATTAACGACTTCAAATTGTCTTTCACTTCTTTCCCTGAATTTATTTTTAATGTAGTCTTTTCTTTCTCTAAGGCACATTAATGTCTGCATTCATCTGATTTTCTGATCCTTCAAATTAGGGTTATCAGTCTCAGAGTTACTTCATTGTTATATATTTTATGTTGCAAATAATTACAAATTGAAAATTAAACTATATAACTCAATCGACTTTAACTTTTAAGAAGTACTCATTGAGATGGGAGGAAATGGATAAAACAGTCCTTTGAAACCTGTCCCTTACTTAATCTCTAAGGCAGTTCACTTTAGCCAGCAAGGCAGAACAGCTAATCTTCCCAAAGATCAAAATCAGCACTATTCTATAAATCAGTTTCCAGGAGCGTCTGCACATTCCTGTCCATATCATTCTTTCATCAGAAAATTGCCAAGTTAAATTCACTGGTCCATGAAGTGGTACATTGTAAATACACTTTGATAACTTTCATTCATTGTTTAATGGAGCCTGACTGGGTGGAAAGGGGAAAAAAGATAAGGATGAATGTAAGTCGATGCACTCTTTCTTCTGACATAAAGTTCTGTAGCTAGGGATGTACTTCTTAACAGCCTTCCTCAGAATCTCTTCTTGGGATCCCTATATCAATTGGCACTCTTTATAGCAGTGGCTCCAACTTTTTTTTGTTTTGTTTTAATTTTGAGGTTCCAACCCTATTGGCTGTCCAGACTTTTGGCAATACTGTTTGCAGTATCAGTTTTCTTTTTCAAGCTTATTTAACTGCATATACAATTCCTATTAATTTAAACCAAAAAATTCTTAAACTTGTCTTCAGTCAATGAAGAAGGGTGGAAAATATGATCGGTACTGTCAGACCAAATGTAAATTTTGGCCTGCCATTTAAGAGATCTGTGACATTTTCTCAAGTGTTTGAATCTTCAGTTTTCTTACTTAAGCACTTTGCAAAATGATTATTAAAATAGATGAAATAAGGAGCCAGCCCAGTGGCACAGCAGTTGAGTTTGCACATTCTGCTTTGGTGGCCTGAGATGGGCCAGTTCGGATCCCGGGTGCAGACCCACACTCTGCTTGTCAAGCCGTGCTGTGGCAGGTGTCCCACGCACAAAGTGGAGGAAGATGGGCATGGATGTTAGCTCAGGGCCAGTCTTCCTCGGCAAAAAGAGGAGGATTGGCAGCAGATGTTATCTCAGGGCTAATCTCCCTCAAAAAATAAATATAAAAAAATAGATGAAATAAGGTGAAAATAGTACTCTAAGCTGTATCTGGCTAATAATTACAATAATACCTCAATATCTACCTTTTTTCTTGTCTTCCTTTCTTTGTCTATTTGCACCAAATTTTAATTACACTTTCCAGACCACTCCATGTGGTTGTTTTGCTGTCCTCCTCTGTTTCATGTTATCCAGTTCACGTGTAAGAACACGAAGAATGAGATATCCTGTGTGTATTATATCGCATGCACATTCTGTCAGTCATGTTTTTTGGTAATCCACTTCCTCTTCCTTCTTCTGTACAAGATTCTTTTTCAGAATTGAAGTACAATATTGTCCTTGTAGTGCAACATTTCCAGATGTATTTCAGTCACAAATATTCTTCTTTAGATTATCTTTTCTGTTTTACATATCATAGTAGGCATTTCACAAATTTCTTGCTTTAGAAAATGTAGCGATTCCATATCCCTCCTAAATTTTCTAGGTCTGATAGAGTAGGAAGACTTTATTTTGTTTAATTTACTACAAATGCACTGATAATTCCCATGAATGTGCATCTATGTCTGTCACACGTGTATCCCTGTCTACTACAGTAGTTAAGCATTTTGCAACCAGGTACTTCTTTTTTTAAGTTTTCATATTCTATATTGTGTAAAAGATCATTATACCATATCATTTAACAAATGATTTGACATGGATCGTAGAGTAAACATAATAAGTTATAAAAGTACATTTTAAAAGTTTAAGGCAATCTTAAGGGAAAAAATATGAAATGTGTTCAACTATTACACTACCAGGTCTATTCCAAATAACTACAGTTTTGTTTTTTTAGTGGATTATGTTTATTTAATTTTTCTATGTCATTACTTTGCCTGGCATTGAATGACAGATTAAGAATCAGGGTGTTCTTTGCCATTTGATTTTAAAGTTTGGGGCTATAGACCATGAAGAGCAATAAATAAGGCATCCTGAACCATTGCAAATGCACATCCAGGCAAACGCAGGAGCATACTTTGTACATAAGAAGAAACAAGTTTCTAATTCTAATGAACTATTTACAAGAACTGAACATTCATGAGGAATTTTATTACCAAAAATCTCAACCCAGATGCTATTTTTATTCTTAGAAGATTCTAATATCTGGAGAGTAGCTCTCCTGTGTAGTCGGAAGCTGAAGAGAGAAGAGTATAAGTTTCAATTCAATGAAATCCATTACTATATTTGTAATATGTTTTGAGGGAGACCTGCTATTGGGCAACTTTGGTTCTTACTGTTCATCTAGAGGCATGGCTGTGAACCTGGAGGGATAGATCAAGTGAAAGTACCTTGAATGTTGATTGTTTTAGCACATATATTCCTACAATATAATTTGTGCACTGCTTGGAAATTAATGATCTGTTGAAGCATTCTCATGAGTTAAGCTAACCATATCCATAGGCTATTGGTAAGTTTTAATATGTGTGGATATACTGGAATACACACACATACATGCACACACGTACATACATGCTTGTATATGATTATATCTAAATATTATGTAATATATAAATATACATTATATATATTATATAATATATGTGTTTTTATTATTTGAAATAAAATCTTTCCATTTATTTTCCCAGCCTCAAAATGACAGCAAGCAAGCATGTTATATGTATTTGTATTGATATCCTTGGAATTATACATGTTGAATGAGCATTGCACTCTTCTGCATAGAGAAATTTATAATAAGAAAGCTTATACTGTGTTCTAGTCTCCACCAAATGTCTACCAGCCAGTAAAGGCCTCTGACAAGGACCAAACACTGTGGCATATTAAGAAAGCCAAGCTGAAGAAATATTTTTCAAATTGATGCCATTTTCTTGTTTTGGCAAAATACTATCATTCAGAATCTACATTTTTTTTTAGAAACAAACATTAATAATAGTGTCAGTCGCTATTCCAGGATCTGGCCATTTTTTGCATGGTAGAATTGACATTTCTCATGTATTAAAATGTTGATACCAGGGCTGCCCCATGGAATAGTGGTTAAGGTTATGCACTCCACTTCAGCATCCTGGGTTCGTGGGTTTGGATCCTGGACAACCTACACCACTCGCCAGCTGTGCTGTGGCAGCAACCCATGTACAAAAGGTAGAGGAAGATTTGCATAGATGTTAGCTCATGGCTAATCTTCCTCAGGCAAAAAAAAAAAAAGAAGAAGATTGATAACAAAAGTTAGCTCAGGGTGAATCTTCCTTAGCAACAAAAAAAGACAAAAAAAAGAATACCAGGAGGATATCAACTATGTCAAAGTTTCAGTAGCCCTACCTATGAAGGAAATCCATCCAGCTTCCATAAAACCTTGCTAGCTCTGGGGCAATAAAACTGGCATAAAAAAAATTGTTGATATCAACCCCCTTATTATCCTCCTATTCCTGGAATTGAAAACCTGGATGATGAATCCAATATAGAAACTGAACCAAGAAGAGATCATAAGGAGTCTCTTCTCTTATTATTTAAGAAAACAGAATTTTAAGACCTCCTTCAACTCCAAGAAGAATTGAGTTATAGAGCAACTTGGCTAAATGCTATTTTCAGTATCCTTCTATTTATGATAATTATATAGTTCTAGAGGAGGAATATACTAGTGTGATTTAATGAATAGTAGAAATGATTAATGTGAAACAATTAAAAAGTCCCAAATATGTAGAGCTGGCTGGAAAAAGATTGATGGGAAAGATGATAACTATCCACAATAATATGAAATATGTTAATATTAAAGAGGGAAAAGTATCATTTTATAAGTTAGAAAGAGCAATGAATTGTAAAAGTAATTACAAGGAGTAATAGGATGGAATTAAGAAACTAAAATATAAGATGAAAATTGAAGTCAACTCATTGACAGCAACGTGCATTCGGATATTTGAGCAGTAGCTACAGAAAAGGGAGAGAAGCCCCACTGCCTGGAGAAGTTAAAATTAGACCAGAATAAGCAGTTCTAGCAGGAGCAGAGTTGATAAAGGATTTTGCATGAAAAGCATTTCAGTTTCATAGGTCTGTGCGTCTGTGAATTATGGAAATTATAAAGGTACTCATAGTTCTGGTAGCCAGAATTAATGGAGTTAATGAAGTTATCAGTTCATTTTCAATGTTATTAGAAATACTTGGAAGGTTGATACATGAATGTGTCTTCTAATAGGGAGTTCATTACATTCCACTAAAAATCTGTTCATCTACAGTCATTAATATGGAATGTTAAATTACACTATTTATGTGCTAATTAGATTTTCGACAGTATAGCAAAGTGCTTAAGGGCACAAACTATAGAGTCTATTGCCTGAGTTCAAATCCTAAGTATACCACTTACAGGCTATTGCCCCTGGACAAATTTCTTAACTTTTCTGTGCCTTGATTTCCTCATTTGTACATGGGAAACAATTACACCTCACAGAAGTGTTATGATGATTAAATGAGTTAATATATATTTATTGTTTAGGTCCCACATAGGTGTTACCTATTCGTATTTTAGAAATAATATAGAATTTTTCATCTTTCAAATGTAAACCATGAAATAGCACTTTTCTGTACTCTAAACACAGCTGCATTTTGAGATTGAAGAAGAGCTATTAATCACCCACCATGTACTAGGAGTTATGCCAGATACCTGGAAAGGAAGATGAATTAGATAATGTTCTTCTCTTAGGGAAAACTGAGTAGACATGAAACATTATTGTAATGCCAGATGTCAAATGCTAGTGGCATAGGTTTACTTAAATTGTTATGAGCTCACAGATAAAAGGGCTAATTTTTCAAAGATGGAGGAGGGTCAGGAAGATCTTTGCATGGGAGATTATTTTTAACCATGTATGGAGCAATACACCAGAGACTCAAGAAAATAAATGTGCATCAAAGGCTTTGTGTTCAACTACATTGTCCTTCAAGCATGGAGATCACAGGCAGACAATTTTGAAATTAAATAAGTGAGGGAATATGGTCTTGTGGAATACATTCTCTAATGAAAATAGCTGTGGGTACTAAAGGAAAACTACAAGCGGAACACTGGGGACAATTAACATCAGAACCAGGGGGATGGATCAGAATGTAAACAATATGCGTCCTAAAAATGTACAGACAATACCTCTTATAATAAGAAAGTGAGATTAAAAGTGAAATAAACTCATGGATTGCTTCAATAGTAAAAGCTAGGAATCAAAAAATATAAGTCTAAGCCAAAGATTTAAATATTAGATCTATAAGCATACTTAAGAGTACAGAGTTAAAAAATGCTAATAATATGTAAGCAAAGTGGGAGAAAAAATAAACACTTTTTTAAATCACTTTTTTATGTAGAGTACTAATAATTACCATTAAAAGAAGCACAAGGGCCAACCCAGCGGCATAGTGATTAAGCTTGTGCACTCCACTTTGGTGGCAGGGTTCGCAGGTTCTGATCCCAGGTGCGGACCTACACGCTGGTTATCAAACCATGCTGTGGCCACATCTCACATACAAAATGGAGGAAGATGAGCACAGATGTTAACTCAGGGTAAATCATCTTCCCCACTAAAAAGAAAAAAGAAACACAGATTAAGCATATTACCTAAATTTTAAAGCATAAAGTTAGTCACTAGAACAAAACTGTAAAATTTTGTAAAAAACAGAAAGATGAAAACTTCATGCAACAAAACTGGAGACATGTGAAACAAAGACGTTAAAATTAAAATAAAAGAGTAATAAAAAAGGAAATAAGAAATGTGATTTTAATGCCTATCTTGTTGAAATCATAAAAATACAGAAGAGACCTTATAATTCTAAAGGGAGCACTTGACAATGTGTACACAATATGGGTAGATATTTATGCAGTATATTACATAGCAACAACATTCACAAAGCAATGCACAAATATTGTAATACAATATTTGTATTATAAATATATAAATTTAATTAATTCTATATAATAATTAACTTAATTGTTATATTTATTAAAATAATAATATATTAATATGTGTATTATAATAAAAATATTGTAGTACAATATTTTTGTATTACAATATATACAAAAAGCTATGTATAAGACCAGACAGGTAGAAGGAGACTATAATACACCTATTTCTGTCCATAACAAAGTAAGTTTTAAAAATGTGAGTAATTCAATAACATAATTCATAAGGAGGTTGATATATATACATCTCTGTATTCTGAAGTTATATATTTTATTTCAAGTGTTCATGGACCATGTAGTAAAATTGACCATATATCAGTCTTCAAAGGATATCTCAATAAGTGCCCAAAAGTCAAAATAGTACAGGTAAAATGCTCTCATCCGAATGCAATACAACAAAAATTTAATAAAAATTAGAAGACAAAAAATTTCCTCAACCTGGAAGTTTACCAATAACCACAACAACAGTAATCTTTGTCATCAACAACATGCACATCACAGACAAAAATACACAGCAAAATTGCAGAATTTCTAGGAAAAAAATGACAAGGAAAAAGAATATATATGGAAATCATACCATACAGAATAACTACTTCTCACAGTATATTCATAATCCTAAATATGTTAAAGACAGAAAATAAAATAAAATTAGATGAATTAAATCTATTACTAGAAGATAGAAAGGGAGAATAAAAGCAGAAGATGAATTAATAAGACAAAAGGAGGTTAGAAAACAGAAATATATTTAATTTAGAAACTTTGATTTTTTTGGAACTATAGCAATATAGCAAATAAACCTTAACTAATCTTATTGAGAAACCCAGATGGAATTAGAGAAAATAAATAACAAGAATAAAGGGTAACAATTTCTTAATTCTACACAAATTTCATGTAAAGAATATTTTTGCCTAAGTTGCTAAAAGCAACTTCGAAGAAAAAGAAAATGCATATAAACTGATTTCCATATAAAAAAGAAACTTGTGAATGAACTACCTCTCCAGTTCTGATACTATTTATACACTTTCGGCACACTAAAAACAAAGAAAATGAAATTTCTACTGTTTTCATATAAAGCAAATAAATCTTATACTAGTTTCCTGGGGCTGCTGTAAAAAATTACAGCAAACTGAAGCTTGAAACAACAGATGCATTCTCTCACGTTTCTGCCATCCAGAAGTTTGAAGTCAAGGCAGATGTCAGAAAGGCTGCACTTCTTCCATAGACTCTAGGGGAGAATCCATTCCAGCTTCAGATGGCAGCAGGCATTCCTTGGCTTGTGGCGTCCTCACTCTAATCTCTGCCTCTGTGGTCACATTACCTCATCCTGTTTTCTCTGCTAAATCTCCCTCTGCCTCACTCCTAAGGACAGTTGCCATTGGATTCAACGCCCATCTGGATAATCCAGGAGAAGCTCCTCCTTTCATCTTTTACTATATAAGCTAATTGCATCTTTTGCTATAAGCATATGTTTTGGGGTGCCGCCATTCAACCCACTCCAGTCTGCCTTCTAACCCTCAAAAATTCACGTCCATCCTGTGTATAACATATATTCACTCCATCCCAACATCCATAAATGTCTCAGTTCATTACAAAATCAATTCTAAGTGCAACATCTCATCTAAGTATCATCACAAGTTTGAAACCTCATCTAGATCATCTGAATTAGGTATGGGTGATACTCTGGATAGGTTCTATTCCAGGACAAAATTCTTCCTCTGTGGACCTGTGAAACTAGAAAACAAGCTATCTGCTTCCAAAATACAACAGTGAGATAATAGTTATAGACATTGACATTCCAAAAGGAAGAAGACAGAAGGAATAAAGAAGTTGCTAGTCCCAAACAAGTTTACCTTCCAGCACAGCAAATTCCATTAGGTTTCAAGTCCTGAGAATAACATTCTGTGGCTCTGCCCTCTGAGTTCACAGCTCTGGTCACTGCCTCCGTGCTGGGCATGAATTAGGAAATCTTCTAGGTCTCCCCAGAAAGAAGTCTTTATGGTCCATTGCTGCAACACTGAGATTTCTCAACCCTAACCCTGGAGTCTCATCCTGCAAGTGGTTGAATAAGGATGCGAAGTGAATTCCCAACCAAGAATGCCAAAGTAGTCACAGAAATTAGAAAAGGTGAGGAACAGATTCTCCCCGGGAACCCTCCAGAGAGAACTCTGCCTTGCCAAATTTCAGACTTCTGGTCCCCAGAACTGCCAGAGAATAAATTTTGGTTGTTTTAAGGACCCAGTTTATGGTAATTTGTCATGGCAACTAGGAAATTAATACAATTACATTGACACAAAAATGTAATAAACCAATACAAATATTAAGCAACCTCATTTATGACTATCTGAGAAACCATTATAAACAGCTTTGAGTAAAACAAAACACATCACAAGTGGGATTATTCCAGGAATGCTTGGATGGTTCAGTGTTAGAAAAACAAATATGTTAGGCTGAATCATGAAATTCTATATATGAAATTACCTTTTGTGTATGTCATACACTGTTGATATTAGCAACTTCGTATGGTTAAAGCTAATTTGATTTTTTCAAAGGTGAAAGTCAATACATATCCATGTTATATTTGCTGGTAATTACATATCGCTGATGTATTTAATCGCCAAGTAAGATCTTCATGATTGTATCATAGTTAGCGTTGCTAGATAAAGGGCACCTAATTAAATTTTAATTTCAGATAAATGGTAAATAATTTCTTAGTATAAGGATGTCACATGTGATTATTGACACATACTCCACTTAAAATAATTTTAATTTACTAAATTTGCCAACACTAATCATAGCACTTAAGTGTGAGCGTCCATCATGTGGGAATTGTTTTTCAACTCACAGAGCTTGAACCAGAACTGAGACTGGTCCAGGGAATTAATCCTAAAACAAATTCTATAAAAATGAAAAAAGAATCTGATAATGTTCCTGGAATTTTTATCCCTAAACATTAATATATTGCTTTCCAGTAGAACACTTTTGCCATATGCTTACCTATTTCTCATATTAAACACTGAAATGGTAATCCAGACTTGCAGTATTTTATTTTATTTTATTTTTAAAGATTGGCACCTAGGCTAACAACTGTTGCCAATCTTCCTTTTTTTTTTTTTTCCTACTTTATTTCCCAAACCCCCCAGTACATAGTTGTATATCTTTGCAGGTCCTTCTAGTTGTGGGACTTGCAGTATTTTAAAAAGACAAACTTGACATAGCTCTGAAATTTTGTTCAATGGGATTAACTCTGTTCAAATTATCAATCCCCACCCCCAACACCAAATATCCCAATGAGGCAAAATTTATGGAGTAAATAATGGTAAACAAATTCTCAAAGACTGAAACCTACTCTTTCAAACAGCCTTCAAGTAGCTCTAAAAGGAAGAACTCTTTCTCCAATTCTTTCTTTAGCTTGGCTTTTAATCTGCTGTTCAATCTGAATGATTATTGTCAGAATCCAGCCCGAAAGAGCTACATGCATGAACGGTTGGCATTTTAATATAGAGCTAGAAACAAAACAAAACAAAAAACTCATGCTCACAAGCAGTGTCTGGCTCTACAGCTGCCCTTGTCAAGTTCATAGTGTGCCTCATGTTTATGGAGTTATTCTGTATTTGTTTTTGTCTTGTTTTAAGACAGAAAAACTGTATGTTTTGTGTTTTATAAACTCTCAGCCAGACAGTTCATGTTATTGCTTTCTATGGTACGTCAATAACTTGGGTAAATTTTCTTTTCTTTCTTTTAAGTTTTTTCCTCCACTGTCTTCTCATCAAAACCAGGTATTAGATGAACAATTTTCACTGCTCCTGGTATGCTATTTTTATCTATTTTTAGGTAAAAGAAAAAAATCTACTGGTAATTAAGGAAAGTGAAACCCACAGATAGACCTCTAGTTTCCCAGAAGCAAAAGATTACTAGGAAATTACTGGAAGAGCGATTTAAAATGTGTGAATGATGAGTATTTGGAAAGCTTTGCCAGGATTACCATAATAGGAAAAATAATCATTATAATCCTAATCCAATCTCTATATACTATTTTAGTTGTAATACAAAACAAAGAATTAACATAATTTAAATTATATACTCTCTCTAATAAATGGGTATAATTTCTTCCCAGTTTTTCTATACTTGCAATTCAGCACTGTCAGGTTCTCTTCATAAATGAGGTTGTTAAACTACTTCTATTTACATAGTTTATCTGTTTCTAAATTCCTGTCCCAACCTGAAATAATCCTTTCATTCCTTAGTGTCTCCAGATGGGTCCCTATTCATCCATCTGCCAGTCCTGGCAAACAAGTCCTTCAAAATGATTATCCCTGCCTTGGAGAAGTTAAAGATATGTGAGATGATCATAAACATGAATCCATGTGCCCACAGAAACAGCCTGCACCTTAGCAGTAGGTAGGTTAGTGTTAAGATAAATGACATCTAATTTGCCAAGGGATCTGCTAAAAAATGGACAAAGAGATACCTGTCATATTGGATGCACAGCTTGATAATAATATCTGATGGGGTAGAAGTGGCCAAAATTACCTCCACAAATTTCATTGAGAGTCGGAAAAATGTAAAAGCCTACAAAAATGAATAAATGGAGATGAATGTTTTGAGATCCTATGTTATGATGAGAAAGGAATGTTAAACGTCTCTAGTAAAGTAAACAAATCCCATTTTTCAGTTTTAAGGTCTCAAAGACTCACGTTCAAAGAGAAGAAGCTTAGTCATTATAAAATCTACCACATGCAGCAGGTTGACTCTAAAAGATGATATGGTCCTTAAACAAATGGTAAACCTGCTAAGGGTGTTGCTGTTCAAGAGTGAAATGCCCGGGTTCTGACAGTCCCTGCTCCTCTGCACCAAGGGGGACCATATCCATCCACCAAATTCCTGATAGACAGCAAGTCTGTCCCATTTCTAGTGTAAGTTAGTTAAATTTGCATGAGATTTATAGAATTGGTCAAAGACAGATTCCCATTTACTAATCTTAAGGAGAGAAGAGTAAGGAAAGAAAAAGTGCAGTCAATTTGTGGGTCCAACTAGGAGTTGTGCAATTCCCCAAACAAGATGGATGTTAGTTACCTTGGCAAATCACTAATAGCTTAAATTCTCTCAGAAGCAAATGGCTCCCAATCGGTGGGTCATAAACTGCAGAATCAATTAACCCTTTTGTAACATATATAAATCTAAAATACGTAGTTTTTTGACATATATAAATGTATACGTATTGTATATATGGTGCACTTTTGAGAATTTGAGTTTTTAAGATTTTTAGAATTTTTATTTTGTCTTAGAAAAACTTGTAAAATAGAGTGGCCCTGTCTCATCCATGTTCCTGAGAAGTATTATAGGTTCTAGATTTTTAATATCTGGTTTGGAAATTAAATGGTTGTTTTTCCTTCTATGCAATTTGCAATCTATGTGAAAGCCAATTTTCCGAGGCAATTCAGAAGAGATAAGGGAAGTTATCATCAGTAGAACTGATCATTCTGTTTATAAAATCCTATTGAGGGCACACTTTCAAATCTGCTTCTCCTGGGCCCTTAGGGTAAAGGAAAACATCTGAATTCCCCCAAAGGGAATGATCATTCTCCTGTCCTGTCAACAAAGAAGACTGCAAAATTGAGGCAGGCTAGTGCAAAATCGGTGGCAGAAAATAAGGATGAAAAAAACATCTTTTCTGCTTCTTCTTATGGATATTAATTAGGGAGACCAGCATCAATGGATACTTCACCAGGCTTAAAATAAAAATGTCTGGTCTCTGAATCACCTGTACTAACATCACCATGGAGAGTTTTGACATTGTCAGTCCTAACTCTGAGCTCATTTTGGATCACAGAACCTATTATAGGCATCATTTTAACACTTTCCAAATATTCAGTTCTTATCTGAAAAGAGACTTCCTCTTGGAAATATTACCTAGTTGGTCACATGTACCCCTGTATCTGAATTTATATCCTTATGTTTTCCATAAAACCTAGTATGACTTATAGCACTAAATATACAGTGCTGTAAATGTTTATTTACTACTTTATATGCTACAATAAACCATATATTCCTTGGGACAAAACATCAAACTGACTTCATTCATTATTGTATGCTAAGTCAAATTCATGACTCCTATCATATGTTATTAATAGAAAAAGAGAATATATTGACTGTATGATTTTTAAAAAATAGTTAAAAAACTAAAAGATTATGAGAAATTATTAATATAGACTAAAAGCTAAAAATTAAATGGTATGAACAAAAAGAAAGCTATAATTTAAAAACCAAGTTGATCAAATCATAATATAATAAAGAAAAAGAACAAAAAGACAAATACATGAAATAGCATTACCAGCAAAACAGAAAATTAACACAATTAAAACAACAAAAATGAAATTCAAAAGTTTTTATAAAATCTTTTCCTAAAATTCCAAGAAAATATTGTTACATTGAAAACTTAAAAATTTATCAGATTTTAAAGTAAGATACCATGTTTAAAACCAGCAAGGTGAAAGTCAGATGATGAGATAAAGATCAATGATACAAGATAAATTCAGTGCAAAATGGTCTATATTTTAAATTTAACAAATTAGCAGCAAATATTTTTAAGATTAGTAGTGTAAGTTCAAGAGGAGCTATAAAGAAGTTATTAGAAGAGACTAAGAATGAGAATCTCTAAAAAGCAATATTTGTTTGCCTATGGAAAACATCCTTTTGTACCTAGTTACCATCATGTTTATGGCTGTGTGAAAACTCACAAATGGTTCTGACTCCAGTTTCCATGATTTCTGCTGTAGATGTTGTCGACAAACTTCATAGTTTGTTTTTAAAAGAAAAGAGATTAACTTAAATCTATCCATGTTTGTTTGTTTCTTTCAAAAATGGGAAAAAAATGCTCCTATGAAAAGTGATGACAATCATAATATTGGAGATCTTATTTTATTTTTCCCCACAGCCGCTGAACTACGAGAAAAAGAAATCATATACCCTCAACATAGAAGGAGCAAATACACATCTTGATTTTCGCTTTTCTCACTTGGGTCCTTTTAAAGATGCTACCATGCTGAAGATCATTGTTGGAGACGTAGATGAACCACCACTATTTTCCATGCCTTCCTACGTCATGGAAGTCTATGAAAATGCCAAGATCGGGACTGTTGTTGGCACAGTTTTGGCACAAGATCCCGACAGTGCTAACAGCTTAGTAAGGTATGGTATTCTTCACCTTTTAGAAGTAAAAACATTTTTATTGCCTTTCAAGTAATTTAAAATGAAGAAAATAATACTTAAATATTTTATTTCCATGTTATTTTACTACTAATATAATAAAATTATATCAACTGATTGTTTAACTGAGTAATGTAGCAGATGAGCTTCTATCAAATTAACAATACATGTTGCTGAGGCCAGTCCAGTGGCATAGTGGTTAAGTTTGTGCACTCTGCTTCAGAAGCCTGGGGTTTGTGGGTTGGGATCCCAAGCGTGGACCTATACACTGCTCATCAAGCTGTGCTGTGGCAGCATCCCACATAAAAAGTGAAGGAAGGTTGGCACAGATGTTAGCTCAGGGACAATCTTCCTCACCAAAAAATTCATTAAAATACAGCATTCAATGGAGTGCACAAGCATTGTGGGCTTTCTTCTGGTTGAACAACTAAGACTATTGACTTCTACTTTCATCCCTTGGAGATCAATTTCTTTTGTTTGTTTTTTAAAGATTGGAACCTGAGCTAACATCTCTTGCCAATCTTCTTTTTTTTGTTCTTCTTCTTCTCCCTGAAGCCCCTCAGTACATAGTTGTATATTCTAGTTGTAGGTCCTTCTTGTTGAGCTATTTGGGATGCTGCCTCAGCATGGCCTGATGAGCAGTGCTAGGTCCATACTCTGGATCCGAACCAGTGAAATCCTGGGCCACTAAAATGGAGCATGCAGACTTAACCTCTTGGCCACTGGGCTGGCCCCCAGCGATCAATTTCTATAACTGGGTTTATGCATATTATCTTGTATACTCTGCCTTTCCTGATTCTTCAAGCAACGTCCTGCTCTTGCCCTCAATATGACAGAGGGGTTACCGATTGACAAGGTGCTGTTTCTGCACTCACAGATGGAACAGGACGTTGAATGTATATATATTTGTGTACAGAAAATTGTTTCTCTCATTGCATGGGTGCGGTAGGCGTTTTTAAAAAATGGAAACAATCATGCTTATGCAAAAGGAAATTGAGAGCCTTTACAAACATTACATAGATACTGAGGGGAATGTTTACCATTTTAGCCTTTGGGAAAATGGATGAGAAGTAAAGAGAGTAAGAATAAGAACATGATGAGAAAAAGGAGATAGACGTGTTAAGGATTTCCAACTTTTTAGGCCCTTAGGATTATCCAAGGGTATAAATTCAGGGTAACTAAAGAGTTTTATACATTTCTGCAGCTCTTTGATTTTGTCATAATTGAAACAAAAACAAAAAGGAACACCTCTCTGGTTATGTAAGGAAAGCTTTAATCCTCTTTCCTGCATGACATACTAAAAGATGTGCCAATCTTCCTCTATTTTATATGTGGAATGCCGCCACAGTATGGCTTGATGAGCGGTATGTAGGTTTGAGCTCAGGATCCGAACCCGTGAACCCCAGGACGCCGAACTTGAGCGCATGAACTTAACCACTATGCAACTGGGCCAACACTTAAATGACATTTTTGATACTTAACAATAAGTAAAATTTGTCTAACTCTATTAAAAACTGTAGCATTAAAAGGATATTTAGAAATGTGGCCATTCTTTGTCAAAGGAGCCAACACCTCTTGAGAATAAAAACATTTCATGCTGTTAGTTTGATGTGAAAATGTTTGATAAACATTAGTAAGACTTTCTTTTGAAAATTAAAATTTGATACTAAGGATATATTCTGTGATTTTTACTTAAAAGAGGTGGAAGGTATGTTCATTTTTAGAAGTGATATTTAAAGTACATATCACATGTCAATATTACAATAGTTCTCATGATAAAGAAATTAAGCACGTGCATGCACACACACACACAGAGCAACTTGAAGTCCAGTGGAGAAATAAACTTGAAAATAATTACATGCTTTGATAAGGGAGATAAAGGTATCATAAATGTGTGCACAGAGCAAGTGTGCCCAACTTATTCTGGACAAGGTGAATTGAGGAAGATGAATTGAAGCTCAAAACCCAAGTTAGGGAATTAGACCGTTGAAGGGCAAAGACGGGAACTGTAGTTGTTGTGTTTCTGAGGAGCTTAGGTTCTTTGTGTGGGAATGAGGTTGTAGAGAGAAGCTAGAGAGAGATCATGAAAAGACTTTGCTGCTAAGCTGATGTGTTGAAATGTTGTCTGGCAGCAATGTCAATGGGGGTAGAAAAGGAAACAGATGTAGGAGTAACTTTAATCAAAACAATGACGGGAAGACGCATTTGAAAATTAATAATAATGAATTTTCAAAATGCTATGACGACTGGAATATATGTGCCAAAACGGTAGGCCAAGGGAGGAAATTTGAGGTCAAGGACAAACTTCTTTCAGTGTTGCTCTATGTATTGCAACACACATAAATTGACCCATTCTACATAGAACAGTGTTTCTCATTCAGTGGCAAAATCCCCTCCACCAGGGGACATTTGGCGATGTCAGAGGACGTGTTCGGTTGTCACAACTGGAGGAGGAATGCTGGCTGCTATTCTCTGGGGGTAGAGACCAGGGTGATGCTGAACATCCTCCCACTCAGAAGAGTCCCCACAACAAAGAATTATCTGGTCCAAAATGAGAGTGAGAAACCCTGACACAGAGTAAACCAAATTGGCTGATAACTTGGTAAAAATAGTACTCATGGAAAGAAATTTTGAAAACATATTTTTGGGAAGTGAATACCAGTATGTATGTTTCACATACATGCATAGGCATGTGAATATTTCAAAATATATGTTTTATTTAATAAAAGAAATTATTGTATATAATTGATTATCCTATGATATTACTAATTGCCTCTGTAATTGTTCCATGTTATTGAGAGTATTTAATTGAACATGTTGCATACACTTTCTCAGTCGTTGGGATGCAGATAATTAGTACATTTTCTCCAAATGCTAACATTGAGGAACACGAATCTATTAGCATATGCATTATTCTTACTGCTTTGTTTTGGTTAGACAACTGAAATGAATCCTTCTAAGCTGCCTTAAGATAATTAGGCTCCATAGCGGCTCTTTGGGGGCATAATTTCCATAATATTTATTCTTGGTTTTATAAAAATGTGTCATTCACATGGGCCTCTAGGTGCAAACAGTGAATAAAAAACAGAAAACATTAACAAGCACAAAAGCAAGCCTTATACTTCCACCTTTCTCAGGGATCAAATGTTTGTACTAATTATGGAAATGCACACTGAAAAGATGTACCTTGCAATGTGCCCTGAAATGCAATTAACTCCAAGTTTGTAGAATTGATAATGAAAGGGAGTTTGAGTCTTCCAGGCATTTGTGAAAAGCTTCCTGACTTCAGTCTTTGTATTTCAATTTTCTAAACTATTAGTGAGACTCTTCAGATTTCTAAGAGCGTTCTATGTCTAGGTTTTGTCTCTTTCAACTCAAAAGGAGGATGTGCAATTTGCAGCAATATAATCATCACCATTTTCAAAAATAAAATCAGAACCAGGCTGTTTACCAGCAGCGAAGAAGCCCTTGATTTAGACAGGCTGCACTCTCTCGCTAGCGTTCTGCAAATGGAATTTGGAATTTCCTAATCAGCTATTGAGAGATGAGCAATCCTATGTGGAGCGTGAGAAGCTAGAGAACTTTCTGGTAATGTGACCATATATCCTGTGACTATTAAAAATAGTGACTACTCATTGTTTGCCCTCTCTGGGTCAGGGGATTTATATTGTAGGCCAAAAACCCTTGCAAGAACCCTAAAAATTCTGTATTATTAATCTCATTCTACGGGTGAAGAAACAGGCTCAGAAAGTAATTTGGCCAAGTTTACATGGTAATAAAGTGGCAGATTCAGAGTTTAAATCCAGTTTTGCTTTACTCCAAAACTCTGTTTCTTTAAAGCCGCAATATGCTGCCTGTCATATATTTCAACTAGTAATAGTAATTTTTGAAAACTGCATTTACGGACATCAAGTATCACAAAGTGGGAAACAGATGAAGGTTTTACACGTCCAGAAAGCCATGGATTAAATGCCAGGACCTGGGGTCTACTATTTGTGTAGATGCATTTCATACACTGGGGAAAAGGGATGCTGAAGAGAGTGAAGTCTCACGTTAACTCCAGCACCTCGGGAACAAAACTGTTCTTAATTTCAGAGCTTCTCCATATTGCAAAGTCAAAGACGTATAGCACTGCTTGATTTAGTACAAGAAAAAGAAAGTTATTGAAGTCCCCCCTTAGCATTTTTCATAGGATGAAGAGCTGTAGTATGAATTACATGAATGACTATATTTCCCCATCTTGACTTTTTTCACATTAACCTGTAAGCTGAATTTATCTATACATTTACTTATTGTTAAAATTTCTAATATTTTCCTTGAATAATAACTTTAAAGCAATCAGAAGGAAATATGCTGGATCTGTTTTAGAAAGAAAGCTCCATAGAATTTATCCTTACCTTCTGAACAAATCAAGGCAAGGATCTGCAACTTATTGTACACAGAAGAAAAGAATGTAGATGTTTTTCAGTGGCCTGAAGAGGTTATTAACTGTGAAATACCTGAAAATTGGAAAATTTCTTCCTGGTAAGCCCCCCTATGCATTCTTCTTTCCTCTTCTGTCTTCAAGAGTCCAGGGCATGTATAAAGCTCTCTGAGAATTAAACACTCTTGCTATTCCTTTTCCTAACTAGGCATTTCAGCCTTCAAAAATGCACTGTGAGTTGCACTTTTCCCACTAAATATCATTAGTCATCTCTTCTACAAAGAGAATAATTACATTTTCTCAATGACTTAATTGACGATAGGATTGAATTCTTATTCCTCACCTAAGAATGTTTTAAAGTAAGGTCTTATTACTCAAGTGTAACACCGTGTATAGGAGCAGTGATATTGATTGGCACACCAATGTGTGGGTGAAGGAGAGAACTTCCGTTTGTATCCTATCTACAGCCTAAAACATAAAGCTTCTCTCTCTCTCTTTCTCTCTTACTAGACTAGTAGCCAACACCAGAGGGACAGTGGTCTGAAAAATGCCACCCCACTTCTGAAACCAGATCTAAGATATCTTTCTCTCTCTCTCTTTCTGTCTCACATAAAATTATTATATTTCATACTTTCTAAATAATCTCTGATGCTCAGCTCTTTAGTTAACTGTTACTCATCCCTCAAGATTGATCAAACAATGTCTTTCCTGAAGCCCAATATGGCCTAGAATTTTACTATGACCTCTGATTTTAATCTCTGTGCATCAACTGTATTAGTTTGCAAATATTCCTTTCCTTTTTGTTTTCTGCTTGTTTTCCTAACTAAATCATATGTCTAAATAATTCCCAGATCTTGCTATTTTCTCTTTTGCATGCCTCTTGTTCCTTTCTTGTACTCCTTCAAATAAGTATTTTTTGAATAGATAAAGCCTCAAATATTGTCTACTTTTTTATAAAGGAACTTATAAATGTTGTTTAGTAGACAAATTGCATTTTAATCCCTTGCATTAACTAACTCCTTGATGTTGGATAAAATCCTCGATCACACTGTGCCTCACTTCCCTCCTCTGTAAAAAGAGGCTATTAATACTACCTACCTGGGGGCCAGCCCTGTGGCTGAGTGGTTAAGTTCAGGCACTCCACTGCGGCGGCCCAGGGTTTCGCTGGTTCAGATCCTGAACGTGGACATGGCACCACTCATCAGGCCACGCTGAGGCGGCGTCCCACGTGCCACAGCTAGAAGGACCCACCACTAAAATATACAACTATGTACTGGGGGGATTGGGGGAGAAAAAGCAGAAAGAGAAAAAAATAGATTGGCCACAGTTGTTAGCTCAGGTGCCAATCTTTAAAAAAAAAAAAAAATTACCTATCTCACGTAGTTGTCTTAAGTATGCAATGAACTGATACTTAGAAAACACTTAAAGCACAATGTAGTGCATTGTAAGTGCTCCATAAATGTTAGCATATATTACTTCTTATTGGATGGCTTTTGTAAATAACTCATATACGTGTATAAGTATTTCCTCTTTGTCTTACGTATCATCCTTATACTCTCAGTCTTATATTAGGGGGAAAGGAGAATTTAAAGAATATCTTCAAATGTCTTGTTTGCTTGTATATACTCTAAGTGTTGTTTACACTGGTTTATTTTTGGTAGCTGTGGACTAGAACATTAAAAAATAATCCTCAAGACTTTCTCAGATTTTTTTCATTAATCCCAAATTAGGGCCTATGTTGTCTAAGCAAATGGTTATGTGATTTTAAACTTGCTGGATATCCCTGAAATTGTCAAATTAATAACAGCATTGGCAAAAATATCTAAATATTCATAATTAACTTCATCAGGTATTAAGATGGGTTTACTTTTTGAAGGTTTGTGAAAGGAAACAATTAGGTTTTATTATTAAAATTATTTGAAAAGTCACCTACTGAGAATATTTAAATCTATTTTGTTATTTGATAAACAGTTTTATGGACCCATGTCACATCTTAATTTTAAATAATGAGCATTGAATGATTCTATATTTAATCCCCTAAAATAGTTTTGAATGGTTTCTTTTCTCTCACATTTCTGTTTTCCCTTTTTCTGAGTTTTTATTTCTATTTCTAAGGCAGAAATCCAAGGGTTAGTTAAGCAGAACTATTTAGTTCTCCTTGAGTCAAAATTCAATTTCAACTTTGTGAATAAGACTCTTTGGATCCAAGCAATCTCCAATATCCTACCCTTACATTATGGATTTCCCAAGAGAATTAGGTGGCAGAGAAAGCTAAGAAGTAAATTACATGAGTGTGATACACATGCCTAGCATTATACCTACTATTTTTAAAAATGTTTAAACATAACTTTTATTTTTTAACCCAAATGAAAAGCATATTTAATCTAAAAGTACTTAACCACTAATACTAGCACTTACCTTATAAAGCTCTATGTGAAGTGTCTAAAAGAGGGAAGATTGCTCCAATAGCCTACACATTTTCAGATTCTTAATTTAGCTTAAAAAATAAGAAACCGCCTTTTCTTCCAGATTGGCAGGTCCAAAGTGATCAGATTTCTAAAGTGGGGCGTGTTCTGCTATATTTCATAGGGTATATTTATAGTAATATAATCCAAGCTTTGCTGAATGTTGCTGCAGGAAACTTTGAGGTCGAATTACGTTTAAATTTTAAGCCCAACTTTCAGATACAGAAACCATTGTTCTTAGAGTACTCCAAAATGGAAAGTTTCTTGAAGACAGGTTAATGGCAACTAACTTTAGATGATATAATAACAAGGTTGCCAACTGCTTACATTTTAAAGGATGCTATCCTTTCGTGTGACAAGACTTCTCATATCTCCTAAGCACTTCAGCCCTCATCCTCAGCTTCAGGACTCTTGGGAAGAGATATTATCACAAGGGTTTTTTTGTGATGTGAACTGAAGTCAAAGAAATAAATCAGTTTCAGTGCACCGTGGCCTAAAGCTTTGGGAAAGCCCAATGACCTACCATTTTCCCACTATTCTGTAGTATCTGGATCTATTTACCCACTCGTCTGTAGTGTCTGGATCCTGAAGATTTTATAGTGTCTCTTCTCTGAATCAAATTTGCTTTGTATATGTATTTCTTGTTTAAATTGCTTTTTCATATTGAACTTTCTTCAATAAACGTATAGTTATTATTAGAACAATCAATGCACAGTGGTCAATTCCTTATTTTGATCACACACTTACAAGTGATATATTTTGTCTCTTTTTGGGTGTTATTTTCCCTAAATGAGCTCCTAGATTTCTTGGCGTGTTCTATAGTTTTGGTCTACGTGGTGCTATTAATATCTTCTACCATGTTTGTTCATATAAATTTTCACATCTTAGCAATATGTTCCACATACCCTGTTAACACATTACACCTCCTATGAGAGACATAGGGTTGTATTTCACTTACACTTATACTCCTCTGTTCCAAAAACTATGATGAATTTTGTGATATTTTTATCACTAAAATCACCTATTCTATATATTTATCCAATGTCTGAGATTTTACTCATTCTAAAATGGAAGAAGTGCACCTATTGCTTTCAATGGAAATCTCTATATTTGTGCTCTGGAACCCAATCCTGCTCACCTTCTCATGAATTTTAACTTTTTGGATATTCCCTTCTTTCAAAATAATCATTCCTTTCACTGAAGACACTGCTTAATATCTTCCATATCAGAACATTTGATTTATCCATCCCACTTCTCTGATGACGTGAGGCACCATTTTCTGATCTCTTTCTCAGGGAATGGTATCTAATAAAATGTCAGGACTCATAGCCCTCATATACTCACATTCAATATACTCTTGAATCCACTGTAATAAAACTCCCATCCTCTCGTATTTTATTAAAACTACTCTTTTCAAGTTAACCAATGATCTCCATCTTGCCAAATCCAATTAACTGTTTCTAATCTCACTCAACTTCTTAACAGAATTCACTATAGTTGTCCATTTAAAATATTCTTCTTTCTTGGCTTCTATGACACATCACTCTCCCAGTTTCACTTCATTCCTGGGCTGTTCCTTTCTTTTTGCTAGTACTTTCTTTCATATATAAGCTGGGCTGCTTTACACTCAAAAGGTTAGGTGTTGTAGCGCTTAATCTTTCACTTCCTTTTCTCTTACAATTCTCTTTTAGATGAGATTATACTGTTCTCATTACTTTAAATTTAGACTGATGTATCTCAAATTTATATTTCCTGTTCAGAAAGCACATTTGAATTCTACACCCATATTTAATTCTCTGCTTTTTATTCTATATGTTTATCTAATTGACATCTAAAGCACAAAACATCAAAATCATTGATATCTCCCAAATTCTTTTTCTCCCAAAAGGAGTTTTTCCCCTACCTCTTTATCCAGCTCAGTATTGGGCTTATCAATTACAGAATTTGTGTAGATCAAACACACACAACACACAAAAATCGAGTCAATTGTAATTTCTCCCTTTTACTAATGTCACTCCAACAAAAAGTTCTAGAGGTTCTATCTAATATATAGCACTATTTTATACACTTCTTTCCATTTCCTTCTTTTTTTCCACCTTTGTCCAAGATGTCATAATTTTTTTCCCAAAATTGTTTTTAACTTTCTACAATTCAAGATTCAAAGTAGCTACTGTGATTTTTCCAGATCATAGATAGATCTGTTATTTCCTTTGCTTGCTATTTCCCCATTGCTTTCTTAAAACAGTAGAAACTCTTCACCATGTGCTACACGTCTTGCTTGCCCCACTCCCTTGCCATCCATCTCATTCAGTCTGCCTGGACACACTGAAACCTACATTTGTTTTTATTTTTTTATTTTTTAAAATTTTTTATTGAGTTAATGATAGGTTGCAATCTTGTGAAATTTCAGTTGTATATTATTGTCTGTCAGTCGTGTTGTAGGTGCACCATTTCATCCTTTGTGCCTACCCCCACCCCCCCTTTCCCCTGGTAGCCACTAATCTGTTCTCTTTGTCCACAGGTTTAAAGTCCTCATATGAGTGGAGTCATACAGAGATTGCCCTTTTCTATCTGGCTTATTTCACTTAACATAATTCTCTCAAGGTCCATCCATGTTGTTGCAAATGGGATGATTTTGTTCTTTTTTACAGCTGAGTAGTATTCCATTGTATATATATACCACATCTTCTTTATCCAATCATCTGTTGATGGGCACTTAGGTTGCTTCCACATCTTGGTGATTGTAAATGATGCTGCAATAAACATCGGGGTGCATAGGACTTTTGGAATTGCTGACTTCAAGCTCTCTGGATAGATATCCACCTTACACTCATTAGAATGACAAAAATGACTAAAATAAATAGTAACAAATGTTGGAGAGGTTGTGGAGAAAAAGGAACCCTCATACACTGCTGGTGGGAATGCAAACTGGTGCAGCCACTATGGAA
Organism: Equus quagga; assembly: GCF_021613505.1. Taxonomy (NCBI): domain Eukaryota; kingdom Metazoa; phylum Chordata; class Mammalia; order Perissodactyla; family Equidae; genus Equus; species Equus quagga. The sequence goes on from NC_060275.1 coordinate 105,264,715, forward strand.
AACAGTATGGAAATTCCTCAAAAAATTAAAAATAGAACTACCATATGATCCAGCTATTCCGCTATTGGGTATCTATCCAGAGAGCTTGAAGTCAGCAATACATTTGTTTTTAAACCAAGTCAAGCCTTTTCTTTAATTTGGATCTTTGCACTTAGGTTCCATATATTTCAAATATTCTTCCACTAGAACTTTTTGCATGATCAATTAATTTTTATTCTTCAGATCTAGAGGAAATTTTACTTGAGATGAGATTAAGGAAGAGGGGAGAAGTATTAAAGTTTTGAGGAAAGAAGAAAACACTCATCTCTTTAAGTAGTTTTATAAATAGATTGGAACATTTCTAGAACATCTGATGATTGTTTACTATATTATTTATTCATATTTACGTTAAGTAACTACTCCTGAATAATGTAAAATCCCAAAAGTCATAAGTATATTTAAAAAGTAATTTATAACCATAGTGTATGTGTCTGTGAGTTAGCTGAGCATCAGCTAAAGTAGGTTGGCTTTTGTTTGCCAGCCCTGCTTCTCTCCAGTGCATTCAATCATGCATCAGCTCATTTACTAGGTAGTTCTACTCTAGGATGGGGAACATGAACAGGGACAACTCTGCCCTTGTGTCTCTCATCTTCTTTCTGGGACCACTGGACTAGGCCTGGCATGTTCTTCTTATGGCAATGGGGGAGTATAGGAGGAAATGTGCAAAGTCTCATGGAACCCAGGCCCAAATATGGAACAGGACACCATCACTTTCAACTTATTCTATTGCCAAAAAAAGCTGGAAGTCAAACTTAACATGAGAGAATCAGGAAAAATTACATCAATGGGAGAGGGAAGAAGATTTGTGGCCAATAATGCAAGCTACCTCCCATTTATTTATTTTCTCATTCTTTCACTAAACACCAGGTGATGGAGATACAATAGCAATTGACTAAAATGTTTTGTTTTTCACTTTATATTTATCTTCAAATCTCAATTATAATGAAACTCCAAGATAAATCAATCTCTGACATCTCGTGTTATCCTAAAAATTTTGTACCTATAACAGAAATTTCATTAAAGACAATTTATTTTTTTCTTCCAATGTCCTATATTTTGTCTCCCCCTTATTAATCACTGTGTTTCTGCTAGATACAATCCACTGTTCTATTCATGGAATTTTAGTAAGTGGGCTTTTTAAAAAAAATTGTTTGAATTAGTAATTGAGCTAAGCATTAACTGACAGGTAAAAATAGTTGATGTCAGTTCTGTGCAAATATGAAGTTGCCAGGCAAATCTTAAGAGCCAAATATAAAAATTAAAAATATGCATTTAAATAGTTAAATATATTTGATTTAATACTGCTGTTTGTTCCATTTTATTTTCTTTATTACAACATCAAATAAAATGATTTGTCTGTTTTTTTTCTGTAGGTACTTCATTGAGTACAATGCTGAAGATGACCGATTTTTCAACATTGATGCCAACACTGGGATCATTAAGACTACAAAGGTTCTTGATAGAGAGGAAACTCCGTGGTACAACATCACAGTTGCTGCTTCAGAAAAAGGTAAACTCACTAACTTTAATGTATCATAGAAAAAGATGCCACTTGTACAGGAAAACTCATACTGAGATTTTCTCAAGAGTAACCCTCTCACCATTTTTATTTTTGATCCCAGGATCTGGCAGAATGCACAGAATGTATTAGATACAGTAACTCATTGCCAGATGCTGTGAATGCTTTTATACTTTTTTCTTTACTTTAATCCCACCATAGGGGTGGAAAATTGGCATCAAAGAACACTTCATCCTCATCTCTGAGTCAAAGTATTTGGTTGACCTCGTAATTGGGAGACTTCCTCTGTCATGTGCTTATATCTTACTTAAGCCAACAAGGACTTAGAAGGAGAAGATTTCACGTACAGTAGTTTAGAAGAAAAAGAAATGAAAATCTATCATTGTATGGAAATAATTTTGTCATTGTGATACTCCTTCTCAAGCCTCAATTAACACTTAGAAAGTTTACAATAAAAGAATAAATGTTGGAATTTCTGCAGGCAAGTCTAAGCTTTCTTCAAGAGTAGTATATAAGATATAGCTGAGCAAGACTCTTGTTCCATCCCCATCCAGAATATTGCATTGTGGTAAACACCTGAGTTCAGAAAAAACAAGCATAAATATCAGTAATTATCTCTGAATTCAAGAGGATATACATGACTGTGTTCAAATGAAACTAAGATAGAACTCTAAGAAAATAGATCTATTGTCATGACAATGAAGTCTTTCTTTACATATTGGGAATAAACCTAAGGGACCAGTTATCCCAAGTTTAGAATCATGTGCAAAAATTATGCATACATTTGGGAAAGGTTTCAATGTATTCATGAGAGAAACATAAATATATTATTAATTAGAAATATTTCACATTAGAAAATAGTGTTATGTAAAACGAAATTTTGCTCTCTCTCTCTTTTGCCCTTAGGGATAAAACATTAAAGTTTTTTTAAGTTTCATCTAGATATAATTCAAATACCATAAAATTCACCTTTTTAGAGTATACAATTCAGTGGCTTTTAGTGTAATCAGAGTTATGCATCCATCACCACAAACAATTTTAGAACATTTACATTACTCCAAAAAGAAATTCTACATCCTTTAGTCATCATCTTTTGGTCCCCAGCCCCCCATCCCTTGTACCCTAAACCCAGGAAGCCACTAATCTAGTTTTTGTTTCTATAGATATCTTAGTTTGTTCAAGCTACTATAACAAAGTACCATAAACTAGGTGTTTCAAAAACATTTATTTCTCACAGTTCTAGAGACTAGGAAGTCCAAGATCAAGGACAGGCAGATTTGGTGTTGCTGAGGACCTGCTTCCTGGTTCATGGGTGGCTGTCTTCTAGGGATGTCCTCACATGGTAGAAGGACAAGGGAGTTCTCTGGGATCCCTTTAATAAGGGCACTAATTTCATTCATGAGCGCTCTACTCTCATGAGCTAATAACCTCCCCAAGACCCTACCTCCTAATACCATCAACTGGTGGTTAAGTTTCAACATCAGAAATTTGGGGAAATATAAACATTCAGTCTCTAGCAATAAATTTTCCTATTATTGGCATTTCGTATTGCAGAATTATACAATATGTCGTCTCTTGTAACTGGCTTATTTCATTTAGCATAATGTCTTCAATGTTTAACCACATTGAAGCATGTATTAGTACTTCATTCCTTCTTATTGCTAAAAAGTATCCCATTGTATGGATATACCTTGTTTTATTTATCCATTCATCCCTTGATAGACGTTTGGGCTGTTTCCACTTTTCACCTACTATAAATAATACTGCTATGAGCATTAATACAGAAGTTTTTGTGTAGACATATTTTCATTTCTTGGGTATATAACTAGGAGTGAGATTGCTGGGTCATATGGAAACTCTATATTTAATCATTTGATGAACTGACAGACTGTTTTCCAAAGTGACTACACTTTACTTTCCCCAAAGCAGTGTGTGAGGGTTCTAATTTATTTATATTTAATTTATTATTATATATATTTTTTATTTTAATCATTCTAGTGGGTGTGGGGTGATAGCCCCTTGTGGCTTATGCACTTTTATAACATCCTTTGTTACAAATCAATAGACTACTCTAGTCTTTTCTGTTCTACCTGAATTTTTCAGGGTTTTGCATCTGCAAAATTAGCTCAAGTGACTTCCATTTAAACAATTTTTTCAACGTAATATTCTTTTTGAAAATAAGCATTCACTTATTACTTTTAAATGAGTGTTATAAAGAATACACGAGTGGGTTCATTCGTGATCCTTCTGGGTAATTTTCATTTTAAAAATAACTAGACTAAGTGTAGAATTGCATTCTTAGGCACTTAAGGACAATTAAATGCCTGTCAAATGGTAAGGGCTCATTGAAAATTAGTTGAAAAAACAAAAAAATGAATAGATTCATGTACCCAAGAAGTGATGACAACATTGAAAAGATTCAGAGAAGCTTGTGTAGCTCTTCTGGGCAACAGGCTCAGTGTATTGAAGATGGAAGAGAAGAACCCCTTGAGAGAATTTCATTTGTCAGAAAAGAACAGAAATTTATTTTAAAATGACTTCAGCTCAACTCTAGAGGTATTTCAATCGGAAACCATACTTTGCTCCCAAATCTCACCTCAGTCCAAATAATATTTGCATCAAGTAGAAACTAATTTATAAATACACGAGTCCATGTTTGCCATGAAAATTATATTATTTGCAATCATTACCAAAGGAAATGCCCGTTTTCACTAAAGTAACATCTTAAATATGTACTTCTTAAGTACTTTTTTTTTCTTTTACTATTTGCTAGTAGTTCATATGGCAAATGAGTTAATACATATCTACTAAGTAAAACAGTATAGTAAATTGTGTTACCTATATTTTATAGATGGTAATAAAAAAGCCTTAGAGACATCTCAATGAGGATTATTAAAATATAATTTAATCCTAATCATAAACAGGTATGTAGAAAGAATGAGCAACAGTTTTTATAGTCATACTGGGAGATATGTGTTTAGAAAAGTGCCCATTCATGCACTGATTGCTTGGCCTAAGTGCCTGTTAAATATTGTTGGGAGCTCTTCCATGTACAATTGTTTACAAGCATTCGATTGTTTGTAAACCTCAACACCAGCTAAGTTATCAAAGTGCTTTTTAGTATATTCTGTTTTGGAAATGTACTTGATGCTTTTTTTAAACCAGATTTTTTTTTAGAGGCCTAAATTTTTTAGAGCAGTTTTAGATTCACAGCAAAACTGAATGTAAGTAGAGATTTCCCAAATACCTCCTGCACCTAAACATGTATAGCATCTTCCACGATCAACATGCCTCCACCAGAGTGATGCTTTTGCTTCAGTTGATGAACCTACATTGACACATCATCATCACCTAAAGTCTGTAGTTTAACTTAGGGTTCACTCCTGGTGTTCTATGAGTTCGAACAAATGTATAATGACATGTTTTTATCATTATCATATCATATGGAGTATTTTCACTGTACTAAAAGTCTGTAAGCTCTGCTTACTTATCTCTTCCCACCCCAATCCATGGTAACCACTGATCTTTTTCTTGGCTCCACAGTTTGGCCTTTTCCAGAACGTGGTATAGTTGGAATCTTACAGTAGGAAGACTCTTCAGACTGGCTTCTTCACTTAGTAATAAGCATTTAAGGATTCTCCAGTCTTTCCATGGCTTGATAGCTCATTTCCTTTTAGCACTCAGTTATATTTTGTTGTTTGGCTGGACCACATGTGTAGATTTTTGTATGGACAGAAGTTTTCAATTTCTTTAGGTTAATACCAAGAGGTGCAGTTAATGAATCATGTGGTAAGAGTATATTTAGTTATGTAAGAAACTGGCAAAGCATCTTCCAAAGTGGCTGTGCCGTTCTGCATTCCCACCAGCAAGGAATGAGAGTTCCCATTGCTGCACATCCTCATCAGCATTTGGCCTTTGCAGTGTCCCCAGATTTGGGCCACTCTAATAGGTATATAGTAACATTTTATTTGCATTTCCCAGATGACATATATTTGGAGCATCTTTTCACATGTTTATTTGCCATCTGTATGTCTTCTTTGGTGAGGTATCTGTTAAGGTCCTTGGCCCATTATTTTAATCAGGTTGTTTTCTTAAAGATGCATTTTAAGAGTTCTTTGTATGCTTTCGGAAACAGCCCTTTATCAGATATGTATTTTGCAAATATTTTCTCACACTGTGTCTTGATATTCTTTTGACAGTGTCTTTTGCAGAGTTGAAATCAGATTTTTACAATCTTCTTTATGTAAGTTTGAGGAGGCTGTTCTGTGGAATTACATGTGGAAGTTAATGTTTAAAGTACTTTTCTAGCCTTATGAGGGTATTGTTCAAGTAAGAGAAAGGTGCCCCTCTTAGCAGATGAAGCAATGCACCATGATTTAACAGTGAATAAGAGCAAAGCACCTCTGTGCACAAAAAAACAAAAACAAAAAAATCACAATGTCCCTTCTTCCAGGTGAACAGACTTCATGCTTCAGGACCACTGTGAGAGTATAGAGTGTCATATAAATAGTGGGGAGACCTCTGAGCAGGCAGGTAGGACCCAAATGCAATGTAGCTCTTAAGGACATGGTGTTTGGCTCTGCCTTCTTTTGTCCTACAGTTCTAGGTCAAAGCGACTATTTAGCTGCCCAGTAATCTGGTGAAGGCAGAAAACAGGTCTGGTCCATGATGCCTTTTACTGCTGCTGCTAAACATAACTAGTAGCTGTCTTGCACTTGAATGCTGTACTTTTACAGACATGGCATCCAAACAAAAATTCCTGTGAAATAGAGAGAACAGATGTATTATTCTCATTTTATAGATAAGGAAACTAAGACTCATACAAAATATCAATCTAAATATTTTGGTTCCTAGATCTATGCTCATTCTATTATGGCCTCCCAGGGAAGCTGATATTCATTGAACCTAAATATTAGTCAGGTGTTTTAACTGATTAAGGTTTATTTTTTAAATTTATTCTGGGATATTAGACTATTTTCATGATTCTAAAGAATACATGAAGAATTAGATAAATTCAATAAATATCTACAATCAAGGAAACAGAAAGTGTTGTACTCTCATCACATATCATAGTTCTAGGGGAAGCATACTTTCTAAATAAATACCTGTGGAATATTTCTGTTACAGGTAACAATACCTTGTCTCTACATAATCCCTAATTTAGCTATTTGGTAATTTCCGTCATTGTTCCATTGTTGTATAAGAAATAACCACACGATTTCTGTAGGTCAAAAGTCCAAGTGGGTTCAGCTGGGTTCCCTGGTTAAGGTTTGACAAGACTGAAGTCATAGGTCAGCTGGGCTAGGGTCCTGTCTGGAGAGTCTCAGGAAGAATCTGATTCAGCGTTCATTCTTCTCTTCAGCAGTCCACTTCCTTGAGGATGCAGATGCAAAGTCTCCATTTTCCCCACATTGTTAGCTGGGACACTTCTCTCCTAGGGGCTGCCTGTATCCCTTCTCACGTGGCACTCACCTTCTTTAGAAAGGCGACGGGGTATTATATCCTTCTCATGCTTTGAATACTTCTTCTTCTGCCACCAGCTGGAGAAAGTCTGTGCTTTCAGTGGTGTCTACCTGATTGGGTCAGGCCCATCCAGATAAACACTGTATTTGAAGATCAACTGACTTGAGACTTTAATTACATCTGCAAAATCCTTTAACGATAGTTCCTATGTTAGTGTTTGGTTGAATAACTAATGCATGGGAATCGTGTGCTGCCATCTTTAGAATTCTGCTTACCATGACCCTAAAATACCTGTAAAAATTTGAGGGGGTTATTCTTTTTACTGGATAATAAATATTCTTCCAAACTTGTATGATACGGCTTACTTTTCCTTGTATATGACTCCCTAGTAAAATAGTGCCACTAGTAGGCACTCAATAAATAGATCTTAATATATTTTTCTCCGGTAAATAGCACCCATCTCCTTCCATTTCCTTATTAATGATTCAGCTCAAGATAAGGTAACTTTTTAGTCCCCCTGCTTTTCAGAAACTGACATTATGGTCATCACCTCCTAATAGCTAAATCTGATGAGTACCTTTCATTTCTTATCCCTGTCTGAGTTTTTTTGGTGATATTTGACTATATTAATCATTCTCTTTCCTCTAAGAATTTTCTACTTTCTTAGCTACCATTCGACTTCTTTGATAGGATGTACTTTATCATTTCCATCCTAAAGTATACATTAATTAACTCACTCAGGATGTATTAATAAACAATATGTTCTAAGCAATGTCGTATTTTAGGTACTAAGGATATTGAGGACATTATTTTGCCTTTGAGGAATTTTAGTCTAAAGCAGAAAACAAGGTAAGCAGATGATTGAATTATGGATAATTAAGGTGACAATAAGGATTTTAGGGGCTAGAAAAACATGAAACCATGGTAGTTTAATCTCTCTAAGAGGATCAATGAAGGTTTCATAGAGAGGATAATGCATGGGTTCAGTCTTGAGGTGATAGATGAGTGAAGGTTAGCATGCATTGTTTCCAACTATATCTGTTTTAATCAGGGTTCTGCAGAGGAACTGTAGGACTCAGAAACAATAGGCTTCAGAACCAAAAAAGAGATTTATTATAAGGAATTGGTTCAGGCAACTATGGAGGCTGGGAAGTTCAAAATCCTCAGAGCCAATGCCCCAGGTCAAGTCTAAAGGTCAGAATCAGGGAGAGCCTGTATCCCAGATTAAAGGCCATCAGGCAAGAGAATTCTCCCTCATTTGAGGGAGGATCAGGCTTTTGTTCTATTCAGTCTTCACATGATTGGATGAGGCCCCTCACAAGATAGAGAACAATCTGCTTTACTCAGTCCACCAACTTAAATGTTAATCTTATCGAAAAACACCCTCAGGGAAACACACAGAATAATGTTTGACTAAATATCTGGGTACACCATGAATTAGAAACTGGTTGTGGCCAGTATCCTGGGTATCAGGCCCTCTGGGTGATTTTCATGCATGCTCAAATTTGAGAACCTCTGACCTATGCAATGCTAATGTAAATTAAGTTTAAGAAATATTATTTTCAATCGCAATTTGATGTATGCCATAGCTCTATTTAATATTAATCCCATGGGCATGCACACACGCACAGACACACACACGTCCTGAATGCCTAAGAAATAAACTCCACATCAGACAGTATGTGGTTTTCCTTTATAAGACTTGACTCTCTCTGTTCTCAGCTTAATCCTCTGAAAAGTGATTATCAAGCTTTTAGTTACAAATATTCAAACATGCTGTGTTCTTTCAAAAATTTTGTAATCCTTTCATCTCTCAATGCCCTCTTCTCATTTTGTTCTACTTTATAAACACCTATTTGCTTTCAAGAACTATTTCAAATGTCACAACATCTGTGAAATCTTCCTCAGCTTCTCAGGCAAATTTTATATCTCCTTCCCTTCTGTGCTTTACCTGTATGCATGTCTCAAATCTAGCAATATCACTTACTAGCCTTAAATAGAGCACATATCACATTTTATTGTAATATTTTTTAGCTCTACTCGATTATGAATACTCAAGTCTAGGAATCAGGTTTATTTTAAATTTGTTTATCATAGTATTCCATAATACTTAGTAAATTTCCTGACACATAGAACTTATTTAATGAAATTTTGTTAAACACATGAATATTCTTTGCCCCTCATTTCTCTACCTACCTTAACTGCCCAACAAATTTATTACTATACAGTTCAATGATTGCTAAACTCTGTATTTCCCATTTTACCTAAAGTATCCTATTTCTCCTTGTTCTGTGTACTAAATGTGAGAACTTATTCCACCTGATTAAAACACCAAAATGGGACTCTATCATTCATTCATTGCTTGCATAACAGTTGAATTTCCAAGGGAGTCAAAATTGAGGAGAAGCTACTTTCTTCTGTTGATGAAAATAATCCATAACCAATCTATAAATGAAAATTTGGGTGAGTTTATTCTGAGCTGAAATCTGAGGACCATGGCCCGAGGCCTTTCTTCCCAAAGGAAGAAAGTGCACTGAAGAAGTGGGGTGCACAGAGTGGTTATATACCCCCAAACAGGGTGTTTCACATATGATTGAAATGTCCCTCCCACAGTAGTCACAAGATTGCCCTGTTGGCACAGCACTTGATGGACACAGCAGGTAGTGGGTCTGCGATCTTGGTGGGTGTAGCAGGAGGCAAGTCTATTGTCTGGAGCTGGGTGGTCACAGGTGAGCACAGCAATCAGTTTCTAGCCTAAGGAAAGATGCTTAATCCTTAAGGAGACAACAACGTTGGGAGGGGGAGGGAGGTTGCACTTTTATCTCAAGGGCATTTGTTCTTGCCATAGGGAATATCTAAAGCAGATATACAATTCATGCTCAACAGCCTGGGTCAGGCCCTTTTGGAAAGACAAGGTCAGGCCGAATTAGGTTTATACCAAATGGCTTCCTCATATTCTCCAATATATCCTATTGCTTGCCGTTTTTATTTGTCACTTCAAACTTTTGATGAGTCCAAAAGGTTCTGCTGTCACCAGAGTTCATAAATTAAACAACACTGCTGTGAGCATTGATATCGTATTTGCTTCAGATCTGTTTCACTGTTTCTCTAAACGGATTATATACATAACTCAGTTCAGAAACCAATGTTGACATGTTCTTTATTCATTGAATCTTTCTTGTTTTTTTCCTCAATTCTCATGCAAACATACTCAAAGATTAGGCTTCATAAATTTCTAATTTAACCCAATTGTTAACTTCAGGTGATGGAAATTAAATTTAGATTTTATGAACTCATTCCTTGTTGCCTTTTAGTGTGAAGTTAATTTTTGTTAGCAGCTGCACCTAACAGTGCAAAATTCCATTACTGAAGAGTAATGGAAGCTTTAGCTTCTACGCATTATTTTGCTATTGTCAGTGTGCTTATTTTGATAGATGAAATTTGCCTTTCAAGAATGTGTTCATATTAGCAATTTCCCTTGGCACACAAAAGGATCCTAATTGGCACTTTTTTCTTAGCACACAAAGGGAATAGCACACAAAGAAATTGGTGTTGCTTTAACCAATGTTCAAAAGTAATAAATAAAATGCTTTTATGAAGTATTTGTTTATACATTTGTATATCAGTGTGTTAGTTACCTGTTGCCGTGTAACAGATTGCTACAAAATATCCAAAAATAATTCAGTCTCCTCTAAGATTTAAAATAAATTTATTGGCCCATGTACGTATAAAGTTCAGATAATTAGGCTTCAGGCTTACTCTGATCAGATCTCTGTCTCCATTTCTCTGTGATTTTTCCTTGTCTGCATTCCTTTTTATCTCTTCTTTTGCTTTAGTATTGCTATATTACAGTAACAAGCAAAAAGTACTATAATAACTTGTAGTATATTAACAGGATGAATGCCACCATAAATTGAGGGTACTTTCATCCTCTTTTATAGCCAGGGTAAGATAAATTGTCACTTTGGATAACCATTCAAAATGTTGCTCCAATTAGGTCTTTTTGAACTAATCTCCATTCACTGTCTTTAAAAATTGTATTTAATACATGAAATGTGCCCTTGATTGCACTAATTACTATGGCAAAAGGTATGGGGTTATCCACATTGGCTCAAGACCATCAAGGCCCTTATTTTCATTTTCACTTGCAGTCAATTCCAATCTCTTGGGTTCTACACATGGTGAGGAGTTTGGTGAGGCGCTTACAATATTTACTACATTCTAACTTTTGTCATCATTTACATGATATGTCAATGCACTTAAGAGTTTACTAATGGCACTATCATAATCTCAGTATCAAATTCTAGAAGAATTAGAACAAATTTGTTTATTCCAAAGGAACTCGAATAACTGAAATAATTAATATACACTGCTGTTAGGTATTTATTTTATAATTTTCCTCTCTCCTCAAATTTCAATGCCTCTTCCAATTTCCTTGCATGCATCGCATAGTCTTGCTTTTCTGATGTTACAACATAAGAACAATCAGTAAAAGATTTCCACAGATTCTTGCCTTCATATCTACCAACCTAACTAGTACTAAGAGTGTTATTCCCACATAAATCTGGCTTCCTTCAGGTTACTGTGAATGAACTCCCCATGCCATATTTATGGCCACCCCTCTAAGTCACCCTAAATCCTGTCCTTTCTGATTCACTTTGAGACACTGCCTGCCAATTAGTTTTGCTCTTTCCTGCATTTTCATTTTTCCCTCTCTGATATATAATTTTCCTATCTTCAAAAATAGGCTTTATTTATTATCTGGAAATAAAATTAACTCAAGAAAACAAAAACTGAAAACCTACCTCAATCTAGTGGTTCCCTTCAGATACAACTCTATTATTCCATTCCTTTTACTGAAAAACTTGAAAAAGTCATCTATATTCACAGTCTGTGCTATTTTCGTGTTTTTTAAAATCCGCTCTAAAAAGACTCTTGTCCTTACAACTTCACCAAAATTACTCTTGTCCTACATATCGCAAAGTCTAAAGTATAATTCTCATTCCTCCATTTACTCAACAAAGCAGCAGCATTTGGCAGAATTGACAACTCCTTCAAGAAGCAGATTGTTTCTTTGGCTTAAGGATACAGCATTCTCTTAACTCTCTTCATCCTTCACTGGTTCTTCTATCTCTGTGTGCCGTTTAGTTCCTCCCTATCTCTCCATTCATTCAATTGTGGGGCATCCTGATTTTCAGACCTTGCACCTATCTGGAGTTATTGCTCACGTACTCTCATTCAGTCTAATGGATTTCTATAACATCTACATTAATGATAACTCTCAAATTTAAATCTGCAACAGCTTGGGTACTTTCTCCCTGAATTCCATATTAGCCACCCTAGTATCTCCTCTCAGAGGTCTCAAACTCAACAAGATCCAAGTAAATCTTTTCCTCAAAATCCAATTTCTCTGTAAATCTGCTCCTCCAAAGGTCTTATCCATCTCAATAATGATGGGATAGTCTTCAGATTGCTTATGTAAATCACACAGAGTCGTATCTGGCTGCTCTTTTTCTCTCACGCTCCACTTTCAATTCATCAGAAACTTCTGTCAGCTGTACTTTAAAAAATACCTATAAGTCAACGAGTTTGTACCATTTTCATCACTCCCACCCTGTTCAAACAACCATCACCCCCACCTAGAGTATTGAAATAGCTTCCTAAATTGTCTTTTGGACTTAACCCCAGCCTCCTTTAATCTATTATCCAGAAATCTGCAAGATTGTTCCTTTTAAATCATAAATAATGCCATGTAGCTGTCTTTTAAGTAAGATAAAACACTCCCAAATAAATTAAGGTTCCAAAGCATGACATTCATAATAGGTGAACCAAGATACACACACATACACACACATGCATGCACACACACACACCCATTCTGCCAAAAAACAGTAAAGATAAAGCATAGCTTCTGTTTTCATTTCAGTTCTGGGTTGAGGGATGAAGATGTGAAATTGTGTACACTGCGCTTACATATCATTTCAGATCACCTTAATAACTTAATAACTCTTAATAACTCTGTCACAAATGTAAAAAAGAAGTATTTTCAAACAACCAAAATTGAGAAAGTTTACATTGTTATTAAAAAATTCATTAGAAAGAAAGAAAATTATCTCAAAAAGAAAGTCTAAGATTCACTAAGAAATGATGACAAAGAAAATGGTACACATGAGGAAACCTTTCTCTGTAATGACATAACAAAATGTCAAATTTGACAGATTAACAAAACACAAGCATCACTATCATCATCATCATCATTATCATCACCATAACTTAGAGACATAAAGTTGTGAAAGACTTGATTGGAATTAAAGTATTTAAAAGTTAGTATAGGGGCAGGACCAGTGGCACAGCGGTTAAGTTCACACATTCTGCTTCAGTGGCCCAGGGTTTGCCAGTCCAGATCCCTACTGAGGACCTACGCACAACTTGTTGAGCCATGCTGTGGCAGGCATCCCACATAAAACAGAGGAAAATGGGCATGAATGTTAGCTCAGGGCCAGTCATGTTCAGCAAAAAGAGGAGGATTGGTGGCAGATGTTATCTCAGGGTTAATCTTCCTCAAAAAACATAAATTATAAAAAAAAATTTTTAAACATTATTATAATGCTCAGGAAGAGAGTAAAAATGTTGATTGTTCTCAGATTTTCCAGAGGTATTACAAGCATGTTAAGATTTCTGGGTTAAAAAAATAAAGGAAATTTAATATGCAGATTTAAAATTAGAGGAAAAATGTAATAAGAATGAAACCTTAAACAATATACTGGAAAGTAATATTAGAAAGGATAAAAACAGAAAAATTAGGACAAATTTGAAGTACAAAGTAAAGTGGTAAAAGTATATATTAATAACCAAAGTGAAGTAAATAGAATAAACTCTCCTGTTAAGACAACAGTACCATAGCGAAGTGAAATAAGAAAGAAAAAAAAGATCTTTGTGTTGCTTGTAATAGGCACATATGAGATATAAAGATATAGAAAGTTTTAAAATAAAAGAATACAATAAAAATATATAATATTAACCAAAAGAAATCTGGCAGATCTGTTAGTATTAGACAAAATATGTTTTAAAACAAAAAGCTATCATGATGATAAGAGGGTCACTCCATATTGACATGCATATATGTCACCAGAGTGATGTGGCCATTAAAAACTTATATACACCTAATAAAATGTCTTCAAAATAAACACAAACATAATCCTGGAGGAAACCGTTAACAAACTTCTCTCAGAAATATTTTATTAAGCAGACAAAAGAGTTAGTAATGATAAAGTGTTTCAAAGAATAAAATAAAAGCATTTGATACTTGCTATATATATATATATTGCAATAAATTTAAAGAATATATATCATTTTCAAGCATACGAAGAAAAATATGTTAACATTGATGACATAGTAAACCGCATAGCAATTTTGAAAAGAAAAATTATGTTGTTGCAAGCTACATTCTTTGAGAACCATATAACCAAATTACTACAGGGCGGAGTTGTTTGCAGGTTAAAGGGGAGAATGGATGAACATTTCAACAAACAGGTGAAGACGGAGTGATGCCATCTGGCCATCCAAATGGAAGCAAATTTATTTATTTACCTCACAACCATACAAAATAAGTAATCCCAGTATATAAAAAATAAACATTGAACTTTAAATAAAATGTAGGATAACATCACTATGACTTTGGCTTAGAGAAAGTTTTATAAAAATACAAATTATACAACCATAAAGAAAGACATTGTTAAGTAAAACTATGAAAATTATGCTTAGTTGGTAATCAGAATATAATTTGAAGTTATGAATGAAGATGTATATACACATATGGTGTAGCTGTGTATGTACATATGTACACACATTGATCCTCATTAATATATGATAAATTTAAATAATTGGACCAAATATATTTCAATTGACATTACAATATATATTAAATGTATTGATATCTTAAGTATATGGTCAGTTTAAATTACAAATGAAGGCCAATTTAAGAGCCACCCACTTCCAAGAATAAGCTTTACACATGCCTCGCTGTCCCAGAGCTCAGCAATACTGAATTTTGTATTATTTGTTCCATTCTTTTCTTTATAGTTTTATCAAATACAGTTAGGCCATTTATATATCAATATTTATATATGTAATTACATCTTTATATTTATTGGCTCATGGGCATTATATATATAAATAGGTTAATATAATATGCACTTTTTGTGAATTTTTTTCTCATTGCTGTGTTTTTAAGATTCATCCACCTGGAGAACTACAGCTGAAGTTTATTCGTTTTCACTATGATGAGAAAATAAATCTATTTTAACTCATGCATACAACTTCCAATAGCTTTGGGTTGTTTTCAGTTTTTAGTAGCTTCATGTATGATTAATATTGCTGATATGACATGATTTGTTCGTACTTCCTATTGCAAATGAGAAAAACTTCTCTACATATATACCTGGGTGCACATACCAAGAGCATTTGATATATTCTTAGAAGTGTTCTCAAATGTTTTTCAAAGAGAGAAGGTTTAACATGTGTTTTTAATAAATATATAACTGCAATCAATTATTGACCCAGAAATTAGTATGTACGCTAAATATTTGAGTTACAGCTCTCTTAACCAATACATTTCATTTTATGCAGAAAAATTCCACTTTAAAACATGTTTGTATTCAGTTCCAAGATTACATTAACTGTCCTAAAGCTTCAGCTCTTATGTTACTGCAAATTGTAAAAATTTAAAGAAAGTCTACAGAAAAGATGTTCTAATATTTTGCATATGAATATGGATGCATTTTGGAGATTTTTTATAAATGTAGACATCTAGAAAATGATTTTACTATTGAAGCACCATTAAAATACATTCAGTAAACTCACTCTCTTAACTGATTTATTTCATGTAAAACTTACTTAGGTGGTGCCCACAATCAACTGTATGCTAATAATTAGTGAGACTTTCTCTAGAAAGCATGAGCATTTGACTCTCCGTGACTATATTTATAGTTATCTAGATATTTTAAATTTCTCTTAGTAATATTTATAGGTTTCAGCAAATATTGAACATATTTTATTTGGCTACATGTTTTTCATGTTATATAAATTCAATATTTAAATATTTATTTTCTTGTTATAGAAAGAAATGCTAATATAAACTTGTATCCTGTGATATTGCTGACTCATTAGTTCTAACAGCTTTTTGTAGATTATTTGGTTTTTCTAAATGGATCATCACACGCTCTGTGAAGAAATATAGATTTGTTTCTTACTTTACAATCGATATGACTTTTATTTCTTCTTCTGTCTAATTACACTGACTATAACCTTCAGTACGATGATTAAGAGAAGTGCTAAGAGCATGCATCCCAGCCTTTTTTTTTGGTGCTTAGGTTAAGGCACTCAATCTTTCAATGATAAGAATGATGACACTTGTAGATTTTTGGTGCATGCATTTATCCAGGTTAGGGAAGTCCCTTGTACTCTTAGTTTGCTGAGTGTGTTTTTTCCTTTTTAAACAAAAAATATGTATTATGTTTTGTTGATTTTTTCTGTCTATTGAAATAATTATATGTGTGTGTAGTGAATTATGCTTATTGATTTTTAAATGTTAAACAACCAGCCTTTCTTTCCAGAGATATATCTCACTTGGTCGTGATGAATATGTTATCAAAGCAGGAGGCAATCCTAGGCTCAGCTTGTGTGTCTCTTTGCTCAGGGAGCATGGTTTTTCACTGTCTGCCTTTCAGGTCTGAGGACAGTAGCTTCATATATTTTGTTCAGTTTTATAGTCATTCATGCTAGTCAGACATGCAGGCTAGTCTGGTATGAGTTGCTATTTCCTGGCCAAAATACGAAGTTTCTTTCCTGAATTAAACTTCAAAGCCTGTTAAACTTATCATTGTAGTTATGTAATTTATTTAAATATTACACAAAAGAATGTACATAATGGAATCAGGATATGTGTAGCATGAGTTGAAAGTTTTCCTAAGACATGATGAAAATGATTTGCTAAAAATAAGCTGCAATTTAGGAGAAAAATGAGATAATTATAAAATCTCAGAGAATTTCATAGAAAGTCAAAATTTTTGTTATATTTAACCTGTTTTGAATATATCTTCCTATTATTTCTTCACTTGGAATAAATCAGTTTTGAGCTTCACAGATGATGCTGTGCTTGTGTTTTTGGGGGGCTTTAGGTTTTTTATTGAGTTCATAATAGTCTACATCACTGTGAGATTTCAGTTGTACATTATTTCTTGACGGTCACCATGTAAGTGCTCTCCTTCACCCCCTGTGCCCACCCCTCACCCCCCTTCCCCTGGTAACCACTGAACTGTTTTCTTTGTCCATGTGTTTTTTCATATTCCACATATGAGTGAAATCATCTGGTCTTTGTCTTTCTCAGTTGGCTTATTTTGCTTAGCCTAATTCCCTCCAGCTCTTTCCATGTTGTTGCAAATGGGATGAATTGGCCTTTTTTATGGGTGAGCAGTATTCCATTATATATTTACCACATCTTCTTTATCCAATCACCAGTCGACAGGCACTTGGATTGTTTCCACGCCTTTGCTATTGTGAATAGTGCTGCAATGAGCATAGGGGTACATATGTTACTTTAGATAGTTGATTTCAAGTTATTTGGGTAGGTACTCAGTAGTGGGATAGCTGGGCCATATGGTAGTTCTATTTTTAGTTTTTTGAGCACTCTCCATACTGTTTTCAATAGTGGCTGCACCAGTTTGCATTCCCACCTGCAGTGTATCAGGGTTCCCTTTTCTCCACACTCTCTCCAAAATTTGTTATTTCTAGTCTTTGGGATTATAGGCATTTTAACAGGAGTAATACTACACTAAGTATCTTAGTTTAGTTTTGATTTGCATTTCCCTGATGAATAATGATGTTAAATGTCTTTAGATGTGTTTATCGGCCATCTGTATATCTTCTTTGGAAAAATATCTGTTCATACCCTCTGCCCATTTTTTGGTCAGGTTGTTTGTTTTTTATTGTTCAGTTGTGAGAGTTCATTATACATTATGGAGATTAAACTCTTGTCAGATATATGATTTGCAAGTATTTTCTCCCAATTGATGGGTTGTCTCTTTGTTTTGATCCTAGCTTCTTTTGCCTTGCAGAAGCTCTTTAGTCTAATGAACTCCCACTTGTTTATTTTTTCTTTTGTTTTTCTTGTCTGAGAAGACATGGTATTCGAAAAGATCCTTTTAAGTTCGATGTCAAAGAGTGTACTACCTATATTATCTTCCAGGAATTTTATCGTTTCAGGACTTCAAGTCATGATCCATTTTGAGTTTATTTTTGTGTATGGCATGAGATAATTGTCTACGTTCATTCTTTTGCATATGGCTGTCCAGTTTTCCCAACACCATTTGTTGAAGAGACTGTATTTTCTCCATTGCATGTTCTTGGCAGCTTTTTTCAAAGATTAGCTGTCCGTAGATGTTCAGTGTTAGTTTGGGCTTTCAGTTCTGTTCCACTGATCTGTGTGCCTCTTTTTGTACCTGTACCATGTTGTTTTGAACACTATGGCTTTGTAGTACATTTTGAAGTCAGGGAGTGTGATGCCTCCAGCTTTGTTCTTTTTTCTCAGGATTGCCTTAGTAATTCAGGATCTTCGGTTGCCCCATATGAATTTTAGGATTCTTTGTTCTATTTCCGTGAAGAATGTCATTGGGATTCTGATTGGGATTGCAATGAATCTGTAGATTGCTTTGGGTAGTATGGCCATTTTAACTATGTTTACTCTTCCAATCCATAAGTATGGAATCTCTTTCCATCTCTTTATGTCATTATCAATTGCTTTCAGTAATGTCTTATAATTTTCATTTTATAAGCCCTTCTCTCCTTGGTTAAATTTATTCCTAGGTACTTTATTCTTTTGGTTGCAATTGTAAATGGAATTGTGTTCTTGAGTTCTCTTTCTGTAAGTTTGTTATTAGGATATAGAAAAACAACTGATTTTTGTAAGTTGATTTTGTACCCTGCAACTTTACTGTAGTTGTTAACTATTTCCGTTGGTTTTCCGATGGATTCTTTGGGGTTTTCTATATATAAGATCTTGTCATCTGCAAACAGTGAGAGTTTCACATCTTCACTCCCTATTTGGATTCCTTTTATTCTTTTCTCTTGCCTACTTGCTCTGGTCAAATACTCCAGTACCATATAAATAAGAGGGGTGATAGAGGGCATCCTTGTCTTATTCCTGTTCTTAGGGGAATGGTCTTCAGCTTTTGTCCATTGAGTATTATGTTGGCTGTGGGTTTGTCATATATGACCTTTATTATGTTCAGATAATTTCCTTCTATCCCCTTTTGTTAAGAGTTTTTATCCTAAATGGTTGTTGGATCTTGTCAATTGCTTTCTCTGCATCTACTGAGATGATCATGTGGTGTTTATTCCTCAATTTGTTGATGTGGTGTTTCATATTGATGGATTTGTGAATGTTGAATCAACCCTGTTTCCCAGGCATAAATCCCACTTGATCATGATGTATGATCCTTTTGATGTATTGCTGAATTTGAGTTGCCAAAATTTTGTTGAGGATCTTTGCATCTATGTTCATCAGCGATATTGGCCTGTAGTTTTCCTCTTTTGTGTTGTCCTTGTCAGGCTTTGGTATCAGAGTGATGCTGGCCTTGTAGAATGTGTTACGAAGTGTTCCATCATCCCTAATTTTTTGGAATAGCTTGAGCAGGATAGGCGTTAAATCCTCTCTGAAGTTTGGTAGAATTCCCCAGGGAAGCTGTCTGGTCCTGGGGTTTTATTATTTGGGATGTTTTTGATTACTGGTTCAATCTCTTTCCTTGTTATTGATCTATTCAGATTATCTGTTTCTACTTAATTCAGCTTTGAGAAGGTTTAAGAGTATAAGAATTTATCCATTTCCTCTAGGTTGTCCATTTTGTTGGCATACAGATTTTCATAGAACAGTCATAATCTGTTGTATTTCTGTTGTGTCTGTTGTTATCTCTCCCATTTCATTTTTAATTTTGTTTATCTGAGCTTTGTCTTTTTTTTTCTTTGTAACTCTGGCTAGGGGGTTGTCAATTTTATTTATCTTCTCAAAGAGCCAGGTCTTGTTTCACTGATCATTTCTACTGCCTTTTTTGTTTCAATACCATTTTTTTCTGCTCTGATTTTTATTGTTTCTCTCCTGCCGACTTTGGGCTTGTTTGTTCTTCTTTTTCAAATTCAGTTAGGTGTAATTTGAAATTGTTTATGTGGAATTTTTCTTGTTTGTTAAGGTGTGCCTGTATTGCAATGAATTTCCCTCGTACTACAAATTTTACTGCATCCCATATAGGTTGGTATGGTATATTATCATTTTCATTTGTCTCCAGATATTTTTTGATTTCTCCTTTAATTTCTTCAATGATCCATTGGTTGTTCAATAGCTTATTGTTTAGTTTCCACATCTTTGTCCCTTTCACAGCTTTTTTCTTGTAATTAATTTCTAGCTTTATAGCATTTTGATTGGAAAAGATGCTTCTTATTATTTCACTTTTCTTAAATTTGTTGAGGCTTGCCTTCTTTCCCAACATATGATCTACCCTTGAGAATGTTCCATGTGTGCTGGAGAAGAATGTGTATTCTGCTGTTTTTGGATGGAGTGTTCTATATATGTCTATTAGTCCAACTGATTTAGTTTTACATTTAATTCCACTGTCTCCTTGTTGATATTCTGTCTGGATGATCTATCCATTGACGTGAGTGGAGCATTGAGGTCTCCTACTATTATTGTGTTATTATTAATATTTTCTTTTAGGTTTGTTAATAGTTGCTGTATGTACTTTGGTGCTCCTGTGTTGAGTGCATAGATATTTATGTGTTACTTCTTCTTGATGGAGTGTCCTTTTGATCATTATATACTGCCCCTCTTTGTCTCTCTTTATCTGTCTTATCTTGAAGTCTACTTGGTCTGATATAAGTATTGTGACACCTGCTTTCTTTTGTTTACCATTAGCTTGGAGTATCGTCTTCCCTCCCTTCACTCTGAGCCTGTGTTTATCATTGGAACCAAGATGTGTTTCCTGGAGGCAGCATATTTTTGAGTCTTTTTCTTTAATCCTTCTCACCACTCTGTGTCTTTTTATTGGAGAATTGAATCCATTTATGTTAATTCTTGATGTATAAGTTCTTAATGCTCTCATTTTATAACTCATTTTCCAGTTCTCCTGCATTTCATTTGTTTCTCATCCTGGGTGTTTTGGTCTACCCACTGAATTATCTAGTTTTTTATGATACATTTCTTTGTTTTCTCCTTGTTTATTATTTGTGTCTCTGTTCTGCTTTTTTGTTTAGTGGTTACCATGAGGTTTGTATTCAGAATCTCATGTATAAGATAGTCCCTTTTCTGGTGGCCTCTTATTTCCTTAGTCTAAGCCAATTCAGTACCTTTCCTCCTCCCCTCTAAGTTGTTTTTCTCACATCTTATTCCATCTTGGGTTATGAGTTTATGGTTAAAATAACAAGATTATCTTTGTTTCTCGTGTTTTGCTTCCTTTTATCTTTAATATTATGCTTAAGTATTTGCTATCCTATTCTGATTCTGTCTACCTGTTTATCTCCTTACTCTGTGCTTTGTGTGCCCTTTCTCCCCTTTTGTTTTCTTTTTCAGGCATGAGGGCCTTCTTGAGGATTTCTTGTAGGGGGAGGTCTAGTGGCTATGAATTCCCTTAGTTTTTGTTTGGCTGGGAAAGTTTTTATTTCTCCATCATATCTGAAGGATATTTTTGGTGGATAGAGTATTCTTGCCTGAAAATTTTTGTCTTTTAAGGATTTGAATATGTCCTTCCTTTTTCTCCTAGCTTGTATGGTTTCTGCAGAGAAATCCACTGAAAGCCTGATAGAGGCTTCTTTGTAGGTTATTTTCCTCTGCCTTACTGCCCTTAGTATTCTTTCTTTGTCACTCATTTTTGCCAGTGTTACTATTTTATGCCTTGCAGTAGGTCTCTTTACATTGACATATCTAGGAGATATGGTAGCCTCTTTCACATGGATTTCCTCTCTTTCACTAGGTTTAGGAAGTTCTCTGCTATTATGTCTTTCTGCGCCATTCTCCTTCTCTTCTCCTTCTTGAATACCTATAATTCTTATGTTGCATTTCCTAGTTGAGTCAAATATTTCTTGGAGACTTTCTTTATTTCTTTTTAGTCTTTGTTCTCTCTCTTCCTCTGTCTGGAGCATTTCAACGTGTTATCTTCGATCTCTATGACGCCTCTATGATGTCCACTTGAGTAATCAGGGAATCCGTATTTTGTTTTATGTCTTCCATTGTGTCTTTCATCTCTAATATTACAGATTGATTCTTGTTTATAGTGTCAATCTCTTTTCTGAAGTAGCTCCCAAACGCATTAAATTGTTTCTCTACATTCTCTTTTACCTCATTGAGTTTTTGGATGATAGCTATTTTGAATTCATTGTCATTTAGCTTACATATTTTTGTGTCCTCAGGAATGAATTCTGGATACTTGTTTACTCTCTGATCTGAAGATTTGAGATAATTTTTGATATTTCTAGAGGAGGTGGCTTGGATCTTACGTATCTTGATATTATTTGTTTGACATTACCACCTGTCACCACTGGGTGGGGGTCAAGAGCTGCATATTCTGAGCTGTCTGCCTTCAGCTGAGATCCCAGGCAGTGGAGCAGGTGCAAGGCAGGTGAGGGGAAGGGCATTTTCTCCTGCATGCACTCTGTGTTTTCTCACTCTGCTCTCACTATTTTCTCTTCTGGGGTGTGTGCTTGATGAGGTCATCCCCCATGAAAGCTCTCGCCCCCGTAGAGGTCTTCCCTGTAGGTTGCATGGGCCCTCAGTGGCCCTTCATGTTCCTGTGAATGAATGTCCCCTCCCCCATTCATTCCCTCTCGGATCCTCCAATGGTCACGGATAGCAGTCTTTAGGGGAACCAGTGAAGTTCTCTCCTACCCCATTCCAGCTCCTCCAAGGGGCCTCCAGCCTCTCTGCCTTCCATCGTATGGCTGTCTCTCTGACTTTTTTGTGCTGTGTTAGGATGTCCTCTGTTGGAGTATAGATGTCTGCTTTTGTTGTATGCTGGAGGGGAGAGGATCCTGGGCACGTTCACTCTGCCATGATGCTGATGTCACTCCTGTGCTTGTGTTTTTTATAAGACTGATGACATTAACCCCAAGCAGCTGAACGATATCTCAGTTCTCAGAGATAAGGCCTTATCCCTACATCCAGAGATTGGAGATTGGAGAATGATTGGGCACTCAAATATTTTAATACAAATGTGTAAAATATATATGCATCATTTTTATTAATGATTTCCTGTTTTCCTGTTTTGTTGTAATAAAAAAATACTTTTAGATGCCAATTGTATCTGGTAAGAAAATTCTTATTATCCTTACATTGCTCATCCAGAAAAAGAAAAAGAATGTAAAATGGTGATCCATTCTATTAGTTAAGTTCTAGGCAGCATCAAAAAATATAATTGCAAATATAACTTCAAAGGACAGCACAATAGTTGATCACAAGAGGAATTTGGAAAACTCTACAAAGATGAAAGCTGGAAGAGTTCACAGGCATTATGGATGAAATGACCAACTTGGAAAATAAATGTTAAAACTGAATTATGACAAGAATTAGAAAATAAATGTGACATTTGTTATATTCTTTCTTACAATTGAATGGGCCAATTGTGGCATTTTAAAAGAGATAAAAGAAAATAAAGTTTTTCAATTTATTTTATAATCAATAGCATATTCTTACATCATCCCAGTGATTCTTGGAGGTGAATTAGTTTGACCTTACAGCTCTGGCTACAGAACAAAGACAGTGTTCATTCCTAACATCAAAGACATGACTTAAACTTTTGAAGTTTCCACCTCGGTTAGTCTCAGGCAATAATACTGCAGACACATTGGGGATTATTGGAGGATGTATGAGTAACTGGGAAAGAAATAATGTCCTTAAGATGGTCAAGATTTGTTTTACAGTAATTCCCTTCAATCTGGGATCTTTCTGATGAGCAGACCATTAATAAATAAGATTTTATACAGTACACTGATAAAAAAATTGGATAAGTACATGAAATGAATTTTAGATAACACGTTTCTAAATGCTTTGCAATTTTTTTAAGGTTTTCTAGACGAGTATCAGATTTTTTTAACTATTAAGAAGGAAGTAAATGATTTAAAACGTATAGGGTCAGTTCAATTTTCTATCACATACACTTCACAGAATGTTTTACTTTAAATGTTTCTATTTGGCTATAAGGAAAAGATGTTTTAGGGTTAATCTATTAGATAGCAGGCATATATTCTCACTTATCCATTATGCTAAATTGTTTTACATACAATATTTGACTTTTCAATTAGTATTTACATGAGATATGAGGAAGGAAGGAAGGAGAGAAAAGGGACATAAGGGTACCAGGCACGTACCAGGCATGGTGATAATTTTATCCATAAAGTAATCCTTAAATAGATTAAATACTTATATTACTAAGGATTTTCTATTATTTATTATTTATATTCTTTTATC
Organism: Equus quagga; assembly: GCF_021613505.1. NCBI lineage: Eukaryota > Metazoa > Chordata > Mammalia > Perissodactyla > Equidae > Equus > Equus quagga. The sequence continues at coordinate 105,289,239 of NC_060275.1, forward strand.
TCAGTTGTTTTTCTAACAATTAAATATGACTTTCATATGCAAGATTTTAAAATTCAAGTAAAAATAGCAAAACTGTCTTCATTTCAAAATAAATATATTGTGTGGAAAATTTGTTTCATTTGAATACTTATTTGAAAAACTTATTTTTATGTATTTATTTAAGGATATGGTAGAAACATATTTTTTAATAAGCAAAAGATTAGTCTAGCATTTTAAAATATTCTAGCATCAGTCTACCATGACAATTCACAAGAGTACAGACTGTTTTGATTTGTAGGTATATGCCTATAATGAAATCTTTTAATAAGAATAAAAAAAACACAGACCAAAAAATACAATTTATAAATACATCTTTATAAGCATGGGCATTTATGAAACAGCTATAAATGTGATTATTTAATTAAATTCATCATCAGTGTAATTTACTATTATAGTAAGATATAAGGTTTTTCATTTTGAGTGAATTTTCAAAAGAAGAATAAAACCACATTGTCAGGAAAATAATCTGTGAAATCTACATTATATTGACAAGAAAATTTGCACTGATCTGCTTATATATTTGACAACTATTTAATACTAGCTTTAGAATGTGAATACTTAGAAATCTAGTAAACTGTGCTATATATACTAATGAACATGATTTAGCTTTTCAGAGGGGCACATATTTAAATAGTAATGACTTGGGGTAAAGTTAAGTTAAACACTGAAGTCACTATTTTAAAGAAAGAAAATGGAAAAAATACCAATATTTAGTTTTTCTCCCTTCCATATTGATAGTGGGAAATCTAGAGGAGTGGTTTATTTCATTGTTCTGTGTTCTCTAGAGTCGATCATAGTGGTATGTACATATCAGACTCTTCAAATGAATTTGCTGGATAAAATGAGTTATTCCTCAAATTATAGAGAATCCTCTGAATATCTTAACATCAAGCTTACTTTTGCACTGGAGTACCATTCATTGTCATCACTGAGTCCATAGGGGACACTCTGCTGATGTGAACTCCTGTTTCATTGATATTGCATAAAACATGGATGATTTTTATATAGTGTGGTCATGATGGAAATCACATGTATAGAATTGTCATCATGGTATATATTTTATTTTTTGTTTCTGTTTTGTGTTTGATTTTCAGAAAGGATTGAAATATGCATTCTGCTCTCTCCCAAGTTTCGTATTTTAAAGTTTACATAGCTTCCTTAATTGTTTCTCAGAAACACAATTTGGCAAGTCAAATAACTCATATTCCAGCTTACAGATTAAATAATTGTGGCATAGAAATAATATATAACTTTCCAAAGTTTATGTTCCCGAAGAGTGATAGAAAGGGGATTCATATTTGGATTTGTCTGATTCTGAAGTATTTTATTTACTCTGCCATCATAAAGACTTAAAATTGATTTCTAGAAATGAAGAATGAAAATGAAAATAATAATAGCATTAACAGAAATGTTGCATTAAGAACTTCAGGGACATTATCCAATTTTTGTCATAACAAAATGCTTCTAACACACATGAATATATTCACATTTTATAGGTAAAGTGATTGATACTTAAGGGTAAAATATTAACCCAAGGACTGTGAGAAATAAAAAATAGAAACCTAACGAACTTGCCAAGTGACTAATATAGAATTAGCTAATTTTACTATTGAGCAGAAAATACCAGAAAGCATGCAGGTAAGCCACAAGTGGCTACAAGCTCCAGTGGGTTTTCAGCTCTAATTATCTGGAATTAAAGCTACAGTTTTTATACATCGTCCTACTTCTAGTAAACAGACAGCAATTATTCAATTTGCATCAGTAATGCCGTTAAGCTTACTCTGACATCTTTTTATCAGTATCTCCTGTGATTGTCCCTGACAGTGCATGTCGGGCAGATCATTAGTCACATCCACAATGAGGTTAGATTCAGTTCAGCTTCTCCAAGGAACACTTAATGGTAGGAAGTCTACAGACAAAGTGGTATTTGTCTGATCCCAACACAGTACTTTTAATCATTAAGTGATGGAATATTAATTGTACTTTAAAGATGTAAAATAATGTTGAATCAACATGGAGAGAGTTTATTTCTGTCTAGAAGGATTTAACTTCCTGTACCCAAGAATGAAATGGGCACAAGGCCATACCAGTTCCAGAGGACAGCATGAGCAAGACGGAGGTGGGACAGTGAGAAAGTGAAGATTGAGAATAGTCACACGCTTAGTTATTGTTTTATACTAGTCCTTCCTTAAAATGTAGTCTTTCCTTTGTCCTCTCCTATGAAACATTTTTTCTGACTGCATGAAGATTGCTCCTGACTCTGTGCTCAGAAAAGGAGCACAGAACTATTTACTCAGGGACAATTAAGGCTTCTAATACAATGATTAGAACTAATAAAATTGTTCTTTCCTTAGATTTCTAGAACAGATTGCTTTTTTCTTCTCTTAAAAGGTAAGCAAATACCTAGTTGAGAAATATAGGAATACATGAAAAAAATCATAAATAATATTTACAGCAGAAGAGAGATATTTATATAGTGGCAATAGTAAGGCAAGAGAAATAGATCATTACCCTGGTTTTGCCAAGATAAGTCATTTAAACCGTGTCAACTTCAGTTTTGTAACTTACAAAATGAGAACTTGGATTAAATGTTATCTTTTAGTTTTAAAATATTATGAAAAATCAAGTAATGGTCAATATTAGCTTCCATAAAAGTTGTAGTGGTGGCTTGTCTTCATAAACAGAAGTCACTATAAATAAGCAAATATTTAAATCAGTATTTAAGTAACTTTAAATTAGTGAATATATTTATTTTCTCTATATGATATTAAATTGTTTAGTATAATGATATATAAGCATCACATTATCACTCACTGTGCAGAGACAAAAATATTTTTAATGCCAATATTAATTATATATGAAGCTGTTAACAGACTATATTACTTTCAAGATGTTTTTGTAGCTTTTTTCTATATGTTGAACATAGTATGCAAATCTACAAAGAATATATTGCAAAGTTTAATAATAAACAAATTTTAACACATAGCTGTACTTAAGAATTAGTGTCACTAATAACATTGTCATATACAATATCTTATTTAGTTTTACAATAAATCATTTAATTTTGCGTGTTGTTTTCCAGCTCTACGAAATTTTACTGTACTTGGATGCAGTCTTCTGAGACATTTCTGAGAAAATATTTTAATCAGCATTTTGTTTCTAAGATTGATCCCCATGTGGCCATGCTGCGATTCATTTATCTTCTCTCTGATATAAATGGATCACAGTTAGTGTATTTATTTAGCGGTCGTTAGACATTTGTATTTTCCTGCTGTTGGTGTTCCTATTAATTGTGCTGATGGCGTATGGGTTCAAGAGTTTTCCCACAGATACAAGGCAGGGAAATTGCTGGATCTTGGACGTGAGAATATACAACTGCACAAGTTGTTACATGTGGTTCATTTTAATTTACTGGCATTCCCATGGGTCTATATCTAATCCAGCATTTGAGGAATCTGGTCAAACTTCTTAATATTGTCTCAGTTTCCTTGGTGTTAAGCGGTAACTTATTTTGATTAACCTGCATTTCTATAAATACTAATGATATTGAAAAACATTTCATATATTTATTTGCCATTTACATTACCTCTTCTGTTACATATTTGTCGTTAATTTTACCCATTTTTATATTGTGCTGGCTCTTTTCTCTTATTGAATCAATATTTTGTATTATATATTAGAGATACAGATCTTCTGTCAGTTATATATACTGCAAATATCTTCACTCATGTTGTAACATTTTTTTCCTCTTTGGAGAAATTTTAAAAATATCACATTTTAATGTAATCAAGTTTCTCAATGCTTTCTTTATAGTTAGTATATTTTGTGTTTTGAAACCTTCCCTGTACCTTGATATATTATATGTTAATATTTGCTCTAAAGTGCGTATAGTTTTGCCTTACACACTTAAGTCCTTAATTATTTAAAATGTATTTTTGGATTTAGTGTAATGTATGGTCTATTTTACAATGATGATGAAGACATGGATAACAAGTTTTACTAAAACCATTTTTAATAAATCTGTACTTTCCCCCCTGGTCTGCCGTAACATCGTTACTATAAATTAAATTTCTCTATGTAATGGACCTGTGCCCGAGTTCTGTTCTCTGTTTCTGTTTGTGTATCTTTTGACATTGGCACAATGTCTTAAGTTCTAATACTATATAACAAGCCTTGACAAATGGTAGGGCAAGTATCCTTTATTGAGCTGCTCTATACAAGTCTGAATAATCTTAGTACTTAGAAATCTTAGAATCAGCTTTCAATTTCTAGGAGCAATTCCCATTGGATTTGTATTAAATTACATTGAATTTACACGTCAGTTTGGAAAGGCTGACTTCATGATAGTTTGTCTTCCAGTCACGTCCATGATATAGCTGTTAATTTCTTCAGATCTTTAATGAAATTCAAAAAAGTGTTCTGTGTGTAGGTGTTTCATATACTTTATTAGCTTTATTTCTAGGTGTCTTACAGTATTTTTATTGACTCGTTAGTTTTTCACCACTAAGAATAATATACATTGTAGTTTTTGATTCCTGTTGTTTGTTTAATGGATTCTTAATCAGCTTGAGAGGGCATGTTCTATTTCTAGTTTGCTAACAAGTCTTTTGTTTGTTTTTATTTTATACTGTTTAGAATGTATGGATATTGTGTTTTATTTCTTGTTTTTTCTATATGTGTTGAGGTGACATCTGTGCTTTTTTGTCCCTCTTTTGATTCGTTAAGTTTGTGGATAATTTTTGTACTTTTTAAAATTTGTTTCCTTCCTTCCTTCCTTTCTTCTTTCCTTCCTTCCTTCCTTTAATGCTGAATTAAACAAGCATTCCTGGAACTAAATTGCTAAAGATAGATTTTCTTTTTACACACCAGTGGACTAAGTTTGCTATTATTTTATTTAAGTTATTGAAATTTCTCTCTCATGAGTGGGAGCATCTGCTATTGATATCAAAGTCTTCAGGCCACAGAAAAAAAGTTGTAGAGTATTTCCTTCTCCCTCTATTTTCTGGGAAAAAAGATGTATAAGACTAAAATTACCTGGTTCTTTAACTTTAGGTAAAATTAACTAGGCCTGATTGTTTTCTCTTTGGAAAAATTATTTTTTTACCTAAAAATTGAGTTTCATTTATTATTAGAGTACTACTCTGATTTTCTATTTCTTTTAGAAACAAATATGGCACTTGTTAACCCAGCCACTTTCTTACTATTTTTAGTATCTTCTGTATATATATTTATTCTCTCTTTTTCATTAGGAGTCTGGTTAGTTTTTGCCTTCTCGTGTTCTGCTTTGATAAATTTGTGTAAATTTTATATCTTTTTTCACTAGTTTTTTTAATGTGTTAGTCTGTTATCATAATTTTAATTTTGGGTTTTTTTCAGATAATGACAGAAATGTCAGCAATAAAAAAAAAAGATTTAATTTTCCCACTACGAATTCTGCATTTATAGCTTTGACATGTAAAATCAATCAAATATTTGCCTTTTTCTTACATTTCAGAATTAATAAACTTACAGAAAAATGGGGAGACTGCATTTAAAACCTATTTTGAAGTGTTAACTCTGACATTTTGATATCTACCAGAGTTATATATGAATTCATGCTAAGTGCTGATTTAAATTTTATTTTTCCCCAGTATGACTTAACATCACACACTCCATATATTCTCCTATAAGAGGAAAATGATCCTTTATTTAAAGAACTTTACTTTCTATTTTCTCCAAGTTTATTTTGATTTGAAACCTTGAACTTTTTAAAACTTACGTGATTTTTTTACCAGCTGCTTTTCTTAGATTAATGATGAAACCAATTGTTCATGCCTTCAGCTCGACAGCAGACAGTGAATTCTGACAACTTTCTCCCACTCCAGTTCCTGAATAACATGTAATTTCCTTGATATGACAAAATATCATTTTAGCATTTGCGTCATGCCTTGGTGTTCATTTTTCATTTTTCTGTAAGTTAATGAGTTCTAGCAAAGAGTGCCATCATTAAGTTGTCTTTTGTCAAGAGCCCTGCTGCGGCATATGGGGCTAGTGACAAGCTACAGTATTAAGGAGATTTGTTTTCAACCAAACCTCTGAAGTGTGCACGGAAATACTAAATACATCCCTGTGTGTTTTGCAGACAATCCTGGTTTGCTGAGCCATGTCGCAGTGGGCATTAGAGTTCTGGATGTCAATGACAATCCACCCGAACTTGCCAGGGAATATGATATTGTTGTCTGTGAAAATTCTAAGCCTGGCCAGGTAAGTTAATTGTTTCCTTCCTGTCATTTGAGTGGAAGAAAAACAAGCAGCTCTATTTCCATTATTCTTCGGTATAATCCTCAAAAGCCCCCAGTGTTACTTTTGTGCTAAGCGAATATAATTTTAGAAAGCTTTATTTTAAGTACCAAGTAGGTTTTTTTGAGAATCATAGAAAATACATTTTCTCCAGATCCCAAATATAATTCAAAAAATGAACTCATTCATGAACACATTCATCATACCAATAAAATTATATTGAATACTTTGTATACAGCCCTGTATTAAATGAGGAGGAAACAGTGAACTTCCCTGTCCTAATAAAGCTTAGAGACTAAAGTAGGGAAGAGGGAGGGGCCTGGTTTATTTTGAAGGGTCTGAAGGAGTGACATATGAGTGACTATTGACTGATATTGGTACTAAAAGATGATTAGGTTTTAACAACGTGAAGACTGTGTATGTATTAAGGAGGTGGGGAGAGTGAAGGATGGAGAGAAAACCTTGAACATGGGACATGAGTCTAGATGTATCATGGCGGCGGGTTAAAGGAACATGGCAATTTGGAAAGAAAGCCAGTGTGCCTGAGGCCATAAAGCAATTGAGATACTGGAAGGGGATATGCATTTGTCTTCTCTGTTGTATAAAAAATTACACTAACTTAGAAGCTTAAAACAACACATATTCATTATCTCACAGTTTCTGTAGGTCAGATTTCTACTCATGGCTCAGCTAGGTCTTTCCAGGGGTCTCACAAGACTGGAATCAAAGTATCAATCAGAATCGTGTTCTTACCTGAGTCTTGGGGATCTCTTTCAAGTTCACATGGGGGTTGGTAGCATTCAGTTACTTTCATCTCTAGAACTGAGAGCTTCAGGATTTTCCCCAGCTCTTCAATGTTCCCTAGAGTTTTGAGATGCCACCCACAGTCTGTTGCCATATGAGCTTCCCCAATATGGCCACTTACTTCATCAAACAAGTAAGGAAAGTCTCTCTGGTAAGTCTCCGACAGTCTCACTGGACAGTCTTGTATAATGTGACATAATCAGGTGAGTGATATATAAATACTTTTTCCTACATTCTATTGGTCAGAAGGCCAACAGAAGCCACACCCAGACTTAAGGGGAAGAAATTAAATAGAAGCATACGTTCCATGCAGGGTAACTTAAAGTGTGTTTGCCTCAGATGAATCCAGAGAGGTAGAAAGGCTCTAGGTCCAGCTGAGTCAAATAGTCTGCTTTACTATCTTTGCTAAACCAGAATGAATATATCATCCCAAATTACGTTAAATCACCCTGAAAATTGTGATGAAATTATAGTCCTGAGAAACATTGTCTTGTGTGTTTGTGTATGACGGACAAGCAATAGCGACTTACTAAAGTAATCATTGCTTATGTGTTTTTAATAAACCCAGGGAAAGTATTTAAATATTTATAAATGGAGGACTCTTTTTTACATGAAGTTTTCTCATGTTCATTGTCCACAAGAAAATTGGAAAATATGAATGAGGACAAAATGGATGAAAATTATATTTGGAAGTATTTATAGGTTATATGTTTTATACTCTTAACAATGTATTAAGATATCACTTCAGGTGCTTAAATAGTTTTCTATATCAGCATTTTAAAAGCAGCAATAAATTTTATGTTACATATATATAATTCTTTACTTACCCAAGTCCATTTCAATTATGTCATAAATGAAGGCACACATTACGAAATTATTTTCTTGACATACATTGCAAAAGAACGAGTTACCCAAATCCATTTCAGTTATGTCAGAAGTGAAGGTGCATATTGCAAAATTATTTTCTTGACATACATTATAAAAGAACAACTGATGAGAAAAATGTTAAATACTCAAATGGAAATTTAGATTTTAAAAATTATAGCCACTGAATATGGGATCTCAATTCTTGGTAATAATATCAGATTATACATAGCTGAAGAGAAAATAAGTGAATTGGAAAATAGGTCAGAATAAAATATCCATGTTGAAGCATGGAAAGACAAAAAAGATAGAAAGTAGAAACAAGAATATGAAAGACATATTGGACATGCAGATCTAACATATAAATTATTGAATTCCCAGAGGGATATTAAATAATTGAATTGTGCAGAAGTAATATTTGAGTAGATCATGGCTGAAAATTTTTCCATACTGATGGCATACATCAAGTTAACCATTTAAGAAGCATGGAGAAAAACAAAAACAAAAAACTAAGGGACTGACTGCAAAGATAACTTCACCTAGATGCATTAAAATAAAATTTCAGAAATAAACTCATAAAATTAAAACAGCAAGAGAAGAAATACATTTAGAAAAATAAGATGAATCTAGTCTGAAATGAAGAGTTCTTAGACTTGACACCAAAAGCATGATCCATAAAAGAAAAACATCGATAAATTAGACTTGATTAAGTTAAAATTTTTTGCTTTGTGAAAGACCTTGTGAAGAGGAAAAGAAGACAAGACAGAGAGTAGGAGAAGATATTTGCAAACCAAATATTCAATCAATGATTAATACCTAGAATATAAAAAGTATACTCAAAACTCAACATTAAAAAGAAATGCAATTTAAAAATGGGCAGAAGACATGAGCAGACATTTCACTCAAGAGGATTTACAAATAGAAAACAAGCAAATGAAAAGCTGTTCAGCGTCACTAATGATTAGGCAAATGAAAACTAAAGCTGCAATGAGACATCATTACACACCTGTTAGATGTGTGGGGCCAAATGAAAAATAGTGACAAAGAATCCAGGGGAGATACAGAGAAATTGGTCATTGATACATTACTGGTGGAAGTGTGAAACGGTACAGCTACTCTGAAATACATTTTTGCAATTTCTTAAGAAACTAAACATACAATTACCATATACTCCAGAAATGGCACTTTGGGACATTTTTCTGAGAGATATGAAGATTTATATTCACACACAAAAACTTTACATGAATGTTTGTATAGGTTTTATTCATAATGAATCCAAACTGGAAACAACTCAGATATCTTTTAATGGGTGAATGGTTAAACTGCAGTGAAGTCATATCATGGAATACTTCTCAGCAATAAAAAGGAATAAACAATTGATAAATGCAAAAACCTGGCTGAAATTCCAGATAATTCTGCTGAGTGAGAAAAAAGAAACTAATAGCACCAAGCTTTCATAATGTATGACATCAAAGGTTAAGGAGGAGAAGAGGGGGCGGGGAAGCATGTATTGGCTGTAAAGGGCAGCATGGGGGATTCTTATGGTGAAGAAAATGTTCTGTATCTTGACTGCACCAATGTCAATATCCTGGTTATGACATCGTATTATAGTTTTGCAAGATGTTAACAGTAGGGGAAATTGGGTAAATGTATACAGCATCTCTCTGTATCTCTTACAACTGCATATGAATCTATCATTATAATAATATAGAAAGTTTAATTAAAAGTAAAATCAAATGAACATTTTTGAAAAGATCAATGCCTTTAAAAGAACCACACCAGTGATGATTTTTCATCAGGAAAAATAAAAGCCAGAAAGCACTGAAAAGGTAACTCCCAAGAGCCACAACGTAAAAACTGACAACCATGAATTCTCTTTCTAACAAAAATCTTCCTCAAAAATAGACAATTAAAACTCATATTTAGGCAAACATAAATGTGAAAATTTGTTACCATAAGCCACACATTAAAGCTTTTCTTGTGTGAAAAAGGAAAATAACCATTTTGGTAGCTTGGAGGGGCAAGAATGCTTAATGACCAAAGCAATTAATAAATATATTGTTAAAACTAGGTTATTCATAAGTGAATAGAAGTCAAAAGAACATTTTCTAGGGGCTTGCCCAGTGGCATAGTGGTTAAGTTTGTGCACTCTGCTGTGGCAGCCCAGAGTTTGTGGGTTCAGATCCCAGTCACAGACCTACACAACACTCATCAAGCCATGCTGTGGCAGCATCCCACATACAAAATAGATTGGCCCTAAGCCAATCTTCCTCACAAAAGAAAAAGAGAGAAAAATTCCAGGATTTAAAATATACATAGTATACAGGGCAACAAGAGATCATAAATAAGGAAAAATATTCTAAACTCCTTAAATTTGAGGGAAATTGATAAACTACTAATTTATAATCAATATTATGTGTCAAGAATGCATGCTGTAATTTCTAGTTTAAGTAATAAAATTAGTAAAAGACAATGTAACTAACAAGTTAATAGAAATTGAAAATAAAAATACTTAATCCTAAAGAAGGCAATATTTAAAGTTCTATTTCTTGACCTTAATTGTATTTATTAAGCTATAAAATATTTTTTATTTTTAAAATAATTCACACTTGCAAAATTGTTGTGTGTGACTTTATTCTACTTTATTATGTTTTACAACACAAAGGTAAAGGCAAAAGAAGCTTTTCATATACAACTTGGCTTCAAGGATTCTAGAAGGGCATATTTCAAAACTAAAATGTAATCCTAATAAAATACGAAGTTTATAATGAATTTACTAGTTCTAAAGTAATCCAAAATAATCAAGTTCTGTGACGTTTGCAAAGCTCAAAGTGAGAATGATCAATTTTCATATTTGCTGTTAAGATATAGTTTGTCTTTTAACACATAATAGACAATATAAAATTTGAAAGTTTTATTACACAAAATTACAATAGCTAAGTAGATGCCATGGTAATTTTTTTATTAAAAAAATCAACAAATAGACATAAATATAGAATATGGGGAAAATAAAAAGTAAATAAAATGATGTAAATTTAAAGAAGTATATGTCAGTATTTATGTTAAAATAAAATCACTTAAATACTCAAACTAAAATACTCCTTTTGTCAAAATAAATAAGAACAAAGTCAGTTAAATGTTGTTTATGAGAGATGCATAATAAATATAATAAAGAAAAAAGTTTGAAAGAAAAAGTATGGAAAGATACACCAAACAACTACTTGAATAATTGCTATATACATACTCACCCAACTGCACACACACATGGGCAAACTTTATCAAAGGAAAAGTTACTAGATATAAAAAGGCACATTCATTGTGATCAAAACAGTGTAGCAGGTAGAAATAACAATTTTAAATTTTTATATGCTTATCAACATTGCCTCAAAATGAACAAAGCAAAAATTGATAGAAATATAAAGAAAAATAGATAAGCCCATTATTTTGTTGAGAATTTTAGTATGCTTTTGCCAGAACTGATAGAATATTCACATAAAATTTTAGTAAGGATACTGAAAATTGAATATCACAATTAACAAACTTTACCATTTAACAAATATAGAGTACTGTACTGAACTGCTTCAGATTATGCATTCTTTCAAAATTTATACAAAACATTGATGAAAAATTTGCTATACACAGAACCAAAAAACACGTTTTATTAATTTGCAAAGGATTGGCCTCAATATTTTTCTTTATTAAAACAAAATGAAACTAGAAACTAACTCAAAATATTGCTAAAAATGTCCATTGGAAATAAAGCAAGGCACTTCTAAATAAGTTGTGAGTCAACGAAGTAATAAAAATTTAAAATATTTAAATGGAATGATAATGAAAATATACTGTATCAAAAAGGAAAACAGGAGGAATCTATTTTCCACCCACTTTTATGATGACAACATAACTTTGATATCAAAACCTGAGGCTATAATCTGAATTATAGATATTCTTTCTCAAGAACATAGATGGAAATATCATAAATAAAATATTGTCAAAGATAATCCACCAGAAATAATACTTTAAAATGAAAAGGAGAAAAATTAAAATTTATTTTTATAGGTGAAGCCAAAGCTTTTGGTAAAGTTCAACATCCGTTAACAATAATAGTGATAATACTGCTATACACTAGCAGAATTTAAGAATGAAATGAACACTTCTGCTAAATATAAGATCTACATAGATGTATTTCTTATATTTCTTTATATCACAAAAAGCTAGAAGGTGAAACTTAAACACTATACCATTCACTATCATATTAATAGAATAAAATATCTAGAAGTAAATGTTACCTTTCTTAAATAGTAATTACTTGATTTATAAATAACAATCTTTAGTAAACTTAAGTCCTTTTCTTCACTGAATCTTTATTTCTTTGGTTCATAGGTTATTCAAAAGATTCAAAGCTGGATCATTTGAAATGTGATATAAAAAATTAAAAGTCCAAACATAAGCTAATGATTACACCAGCCATTTTTAGATGTTTTCTTTTTAGATATTTTATTCTTTTTTGAAAATTTGTATAAATAAATAATTTATTTTGACTTCAAGGTAATTTCAAAACTTCAAAGACAAAATGTGATTTTGTATTAGGAGTGATGCACACTTGCTAATCCACAGCCAACTTTGTAGGTGAAATCGCTGAAAATCTAGGCCAATGGTACTCAGCCATTGTTCTTGAGTCAGCTGATGTTTCTCCTGTTGACGTCAGCATCTGCTCCCGAATCTTAAATGCCAGCTTTAGTTTTCTGGATTGCACTGTCTTCCTCTTGGCCTGTGACCTTGACTATTTCCACTGACCTCCCATATTGTCCACTTCTTGCTCATGTGAAAGTTATTCAGACATTCTCTCTAGGCCATGCTCTCCTCTCAGTGTGACATTACTAGCCTGGGTCCTTCTGTTTTACCCTCTACATTGACCACCTAAACTCTGTAGCATTTCTGACAAATTATTTATATGGCATTGACAAGTGCTTTCTTCATCTCTAAAATGAACAATTGTCAACATTTCAGGGCTCTTCCAAACCTGAGATTAGATGAGTACATGACTAGATAAGTCTCAAATTCCTTTAAATGTGGATTACTTTATTCTCCTCACATGAAAAGTCATTCCACTTTTAGAGAGGGCTAAATTTGTGACAAACTCTTTTTTCTCCTGTGGGTCCCCATTAACTATTTAAATGTATTTCTCTCTTATTTATATAACTGTTACTGTTTTCAGAAAGTAATCGTTAGACTTAGCACCACTAAGTTCTAACATATATAGATTTAGTTATGTGATTACTTCTTTTTATGTTCGAAAATTATATTCCTATTTAGTATCATTGCTGTCTTTAATATTGTATGATTTTAGATGTCATTACAAGGTAGTTGCAGTCTTTATTTTGCTTGAGCATTTGTTTCCAATTCTTTCATGAAAATTAATTTAAACTTTTCATTGAGGAGATAAAAGACTCATTTTTAAATATTATTTATTGCACCCCTATTTAAACAAATCATTGCCAATCAGTCTGATCGTTTTGTCTGATTAACGCATTACAGAACAAATGGTCTGAATGTTTCTATTGCTTAATTTTGCAATCTTTGGCTCATTTAACCTTCTGTTGGTAGCGTTTCTGGAAAACCTTTGTGTGTTTTGTTGGAGTGGGAATAAGAAATTCTTTTGAAATAATAATTTGTGGAGTGGGTTTTCTGAAGCGTATTTGTACTGCCCAGCTGTACCATACTTCCTCTTTCTATGACAATTGCTTTAGAATCACAGACATTTCTATTATGGATGCTGTGCATCTAAACATAACAGCATGTGGCAATGGCAGAGACTGGTCTTTTATGAAAGCAGAGATTTAGAACACATAGAACAGCCGAGTTCAGGTCAATGCAGGTATCAGCATAAACTGCAACAATATATTTCTCTGAGTCAATATATTTTACTGTTCTGAAAAATATCTTTTAGGCACTTTTCATGAAAATATATTAAAAAGAAAATGACGCACACATGAAATTTGAAGTCAGTTCCCAAAATAAAGTGAATTGAAAATAATTGCGATGTGCCCACACCTGGAAACTTTGAAAAATAAATGAAGGAAATGCTTTCTATCTTATTCATATTAAATTTTACCGCTTTTTTAAGAAGTAAGCTTAGGAAGCATAACATATAAAAAATATTTTATTACCTAACACCAGCCTCTGCTCACATCACATCCAATTATTAATGATACAACTTTGTATGAAAAAAATTAACTAAATCCGTAGAGGTTTTACACCATGTCAAAGATCAAGCTCATTTAACTAACAAAAGTTAGCAGCAAATCAATTTATGATTCCACTTGAGATTATATTATAAAAGAAACTCATTGATTAATTTAAAGAAAATACCTCGTGTTCTATAGAACTTCCTTTTTAATCTAAATGTTTAGTTAGGACTAGCTCATTTACCTAATAGAAGACCACATAATTTGTGTAAATTTGTGACAGTATTTCTTTTTTTCCTAATAAAGAAGCTTATAAGTAATAGACTATGGAAAACATATTTTAAAAAGGGGATAAATTTATTTGAAAAAAGAAATACAAAATTGGTCCTAATCACTTTCTGCCAAAAGTCAATCCTTATTAATGTGCATTATCAAAAAATTCTGTTGGCAATTGTTTATAAATACCAACTATCAATTTGGATTTCTTTCTCCCTTTGGTAGAATAAATCTGTAACTGTGTTCCTCTCAGATATTTCAAAATAATCATACACTTGATGCACTAATTACATAATGTGTATATGATAGAAAACATCTAAGTTCAGTTAGAAGGAATGAGAGTCAGAAAATAAATTGTTATGGATTGTACATCAACAAGCAACGGCACAGAGAGCGCAGAGAGCACAGTCAGATGAATCGTAATTCTGACAAAAGGGTAGAAAATATTGATGGTGGAGACCTGCTCTAGATATCTACCCAAAGTTTAAATCTTCTAAAAATCATAAACATGTGAACTTCTTAGGTATGTTTCCTAATACAAGTCTGAGGAAACAATAAACGGAAATCTATTTCCTAATAAAAGAGAAAAAGTGATTAGTAAAACAGAAACATTGCATATAGCTTCCTCATCAAGAGAATATATCAGAGTTCTAGATAAAAGTAGACCAACATTCTAGGTTTTTGGAAGCATTTCTCAGAAATATTATGGAAAAATATTTAATTATAGGTGTATGACCAACAATTCTACAAGAGTTCAGGATGGTTCACTCATAAACAAAATGTAGTATCATCAACTCATCATTTGCTGTATAGATGAGACTGAGAACTCTTTCCGAGGAAGAGAAATTGGCCATCAGTGAGCTTCTTGGTAACTGCAGATTTGAAATTACCTGTGTAATAATGGAAAGGATTTTTGTGCTAAAAATAACAGAAATACAGTAAACACAATGCAATATGAATTATATTTGAGTTTAACAAATAGAATAAGCTCATGTTTATAAAAATATCAAGAAAATTCAAAATAACTTATAAACTAACTTTGAAATGAGAAGAAAAGGATTGTCCCAAAGAAGTAATAACAGGAAACATAAAATAGCTCAGTTGATTTAAATTAATTGTTCTCCACCAATCCCATCCAAAATTACCTTCTAGGATAAGAAGTGAACTTGCACGTGTCAGTTTGTAATGAGGTATCATGGAGAAAATAGAACTGCAAGTTGGAGAATCACAATGAATGATGAGGGGGTGAGAGGACATTTATTTTCCAAAAGAGGAATCTATATTTATTTCACCTAACCCTGAACACAATCTTGAACATTTATGTTGTTTTTAGTTTAATTTTATATTACGTAACTGACATGTGGAGAATGTAGGTATGTTGCTCAGATCATGCACACTCTGAACTTTACGGAGCTTTTCATGCACTTGTGAGAAAAAGGTCCAATTGCTTCTGATTATCCATCAATTTATTCTCCTACTCAGAGTCTAAACCAATAAACGGAAAAAACATTGATCCAGAGACTACCTGTACTTTAAATGACAAGGAAACCAAACAATAAGCATATGTGTAAATTTTCAGCTCATAAATAAGTAATACAGAGGGAAATGACGTAAGAGAAGAGGGATAGAGACTTCTTGGGAGATGTGCGGGGAGGGCCTTTTACCCGGGATCTCTTGCTGAGAAAGTAAATTTTGAGCCGTGATGGAAAGGATATAAAGGAATGAGCTATGTAAATGTGTGGAGGAAATTGATCACTTCCGTATCCTGAAGGACTTTCTTCACTTTCACTTCATGAAAACATGTGCCTTTCTGGTCTTTTATTCTCACTGACCACTGCTTCTCAGTGGTTTTACATTCCTCCTCCTCTCCTCACTAACTAAAGGACTCAATACATGGAGAGGAGTTTAGGTTTTAACTATGATTCATTCTGGTGGATTATTTCACTTGTAAAATATTGAAATGGGCTGAAATCAAATAAAATGGTCTTAGAAATTATGTCAGTTTGTGAAGTGGACATACTATATTTCACATATATGGAATACTATTTTTTATGGCTCTATTTTACCTCTCTTTGTTTTGAATTTCTCTAAAGAAAACCTGGAAAGCAGACACTGAAGCAGTAGGACACTAATTTTTAAAAGAGGAAAATATTATCTTGCTTATCTGTTTGGATAGTTATTTTTTAAGAGCGTAATGGCTATAGCTATTGGAATTTGTCTTCTGCTCTTAGGCCACATGGAATATTTTCTTTATATAGTCTAACTTTCTCTGCTCCTTAATGTGCATAAAGTTCAAATTTCAGAATTGCTTTCTCTCAACCTCTAGAGAAGAGAAGTATTGAAAAAAGCTCTGAGTGGTATAGTTTTGCCTCTGCCACTATTTTACAGATTTGAGGTGTATCACAATCTTTCAGGGACTCAAATTCCTCATCTCTAAAATACAAGGGCTGGATTATGATCTCAACGGTCCCTTGAAACAGTAGAAAAATACGCCTCCACTGCTTTCGCATTTACTGACTGAGACCAGCATATACTGCAAGGCTGTTATGCATCAACTCTGGGATATTTATATTTGTGCAAACAATACTTCATGTCTCCCCAAACAGGTGTTCCTACAAAATCTTACAATAAATTGGCCCCAAGATACTGAGTGATAAAGGAGAAAAGTATAAATGTTTGTGCCATGGTAGAAAATAAGTGTGGATGATTATAAATTGTGCCATAATATGTTTCCTAAAATGAATGCAAGGGATAGCAAATTAACTGGTACTCTTAATAGATAAATTTGAAAACACTCAAAGTGGATAAAGAGGTCTTTTAAAGAGGTTTTTGTGTTAACACTTGAAAATGTTATAATTAAAATCAAGATAGTAAGCCAAATTAAATTTACTATTTAGTATTTGTTTTTTTCTTTAGGTTATTCATACCATCAGTGCCACTGATAAAGATGATTTTGCCAATGGACCGAGGTTTAACTTCTTTCTCGATGAACGGCTGTCTATAAACCCAAATTTCACTCTAAAGGACAATGAAGGTGAACATGAATACCTATATCTTTCGATCTCTGTGGTATCTTTACTGTCATGATACGGAATAGATCTGATCACTTCTGTCTTATTCTTATATTCCATGAACAGCTTGCAAGTCAGCATTCAAAGTCAGTTTGATGTTAACGTGTTATGATCTGTGAATAGCTTGTATTTAAAATTGAGCCATATGTACAAATAGCTTTCATTGAGTTTTATACAGAAGCATCCCTTTAAACAAGAAATGTACATGTAATATGCTCTTGGGCAAATTTTAGAAGAAATCTTAGCTGACAAACATGTTTATGAGAGCTGCTGCAACTGCTAGGAGGTAGAAAAAATTTAAATTAGGAAAAATGAAAAATATGTCCTAGGGACAGTTAGGAAAGGAAATGTAATGTTTGAAATCATCTTGCATTAGCAAGGCTATCAAGATGTGCTGTACAAATTATATTTCCTCTTGTTATTATGAATATTTTCCAAAATATGGGTAGATAAATATGCATAATTGCAGAGTGCTTTGGAAATTTTTGAATTATTGTTGTTTAACCTTCTGTATTGTGTGGGAAAAAAGAACACGAGAATTTAATAAGAAGAAAAGATTCATTGTGATCTAGGTTTCTTATTTGGTGGATTCCTCAAGGTTGTGTAAATTTACTTTCTGTACATAAGGGGAAGATTAAGCCTTTCAGTCTGTGCAGTGTTCTGGTTAGCATCAATTTTCTTCTTCCCAAAACTATCGTTGATCATGTTTATATGAATATGCTGTTATTTGGGACTTAACGCTTGCTTCAGAATCACATGAAAGAAACAATGGTGCATATATTTTAGAGTAAGCGTTTAATTACCTCTCTGTACCTTTCATGGAGAAGCATTTTCAAATGTAAGGAAAAATAATATCACTAAATGACAGCCCACTAAAACATTTTTCCCATGATCCCTAAGCTTCTTTAAATTATAACAAGGATAACAAATTGTGGGTGGCCGTTACAAAGTTTATATGAAAATACAAAGCTTGTTTGCCGCTCTTGTTTCAACTAGCCCTGTGGTCAGATCCTTGTGGGAATACGTGTTTGTGCATGTTTGTGTGTGAAAATTGTATTTAATTGACTAGTATGTATTTATTTACATTTGACCATCCTATTCTATAATTTCAAATATACTTAATATAATTAACTATACTAAATATGTAAAAAATGAATTCATATTTTCCTGTACTCAAATAATTACATAATTTGGGGAGTATTCAACATTCTGTAGATTAAGATCACATCTAGATACCCATACTTATATTTCAGTTCGATTTTTTCCATTTCATTAAAGATTTTATTTTACATTTTTAAAGTAATTTTAATTTGATGGTATAATGAAAATTTGACTTAGATTTAAAGATATATTATATTCAACCTATTTAACCTAAATAACTCCAAAAGTATTTTAGAAAAACAAGAGAATTTTACCGTTGTTAAAACCCTACCTGAGTGACTAAAATTTCTTCATTCAAGATGATTACATTTGGAATATGTGGATTTAATTAATGAATATATTCAAAAGGTCCTAATTCAGTAATTTGACAACATAACCAGTGCTGTGAACTCATATTTAAGAAATTCCCCTCAAAATATATACATACTTTTAAAAGGGTTTATAATGCTGATGTAATTTTTCTTAACACTTATCTTAACCATATATATGAATGTTTAAATCAGCCGCACCATCTCAAGTCTGAGAGGCCTGTGGACAGTTGTATAAGGGAAAAGATGTTTTAATCATTTTGTAAGACTAGTTTTTAAATTTTTGAGAATTGACAAAATTGTAAATAACACAGAAATAATTTCTTTTAGATAGCAAAAACAGCAATTTTCTGAGAAACAGTAATACGAGTACCTAGCTGAAAACATGTGCTTGAGTAAATAGACTTGGTTGTGCTAGATAAGACAAGCCTCCTAACCTCTCTGAACCTCAGTTTTTACATCCATAAATTGTGGTTAGAAATACCCACTTTGTAGCATTGCGAGAATTAATGATACCGTATGTGAAAGTGTTTAAGTCAAAATGAACTTTTCTCCAAACACAAGGCAGCTATGGATAATAATGTATAAAAATGAAATTAAAAGTGGAATAGCCATACCAAAATAAATACATACATATATATATATATATATATGTATACATTCCTGCATATACAAATACTTCTCTAGACAACCAGAACAAAAACACAAAGGAGTAAGAGTCACAAATCCAGGACTGCTGGATCTTGGTAGCTTGAGCATTGCATTATATGAGTTAATAGATATTTATCTGCTCCAGAACATAAACAAAGAAATCTGGGAGAAAAAAATTAAAACCATTATTCTTCTGTGCTCACTGCTTACAAGAACTGCATATTCTGGGAACAGTAAAAAGTAGACAGCACGTTCAAGCCAGGATGAGTGACCGGGAAGCCACTGGTTTAGTGGCATTTCTAAAATTGCTGTGTGGCAAAGAGTGAGTGGAGAGAAGAAGACATTTCCAAAATAAGAGAGAGAAATACATATTGTTGTTTGTGATAAGCCTGAAAACCAAATAATTAAAAGAAGGTCAATGAAATGAGAAATCAGAAAATGAATGCACTCTGAATGGTACAAAATATATAAATGATGACAAAAACACTTTAATATAAGTACGTTTAGAGTTCTCAAAATTAAAAAAATTAATAATATCTTTACTAAAAAGAGCAAGAAGTGATGAAATGAAATAAGACAACAAGGAAATAAAATAAATTTGTATGAAAATAATTTTTAAAATTGTCAAAATAAAACTATAGTATTTGTGTAAATAGAAAATTGCATAGGACTATATGAAAATATTTGGTAATTTAATTTTATATACGTAACTATATGTAAATATATATCCAGAAATAAAAATTTAAAATTTAATTATATATACACATGTATGTATACACATTATATATAAACTACAGTTATGAATATGTAGAAAATTATATAACACTATGTATAGAAATATATATAAATTTAGATATATAGAGAACTATATAGATATAAATTTACATCCATATACTTAAAATTTAATTGTATATAGACATATATACACATATATACAGATAGGCCCCAACTTACAATGGTTCACCTTAATGATTTTTCAAATTTACAATGATGCAAAAGCAGTACACACTCAATAGAAACTCTGCTTTGAATTTTGATCTTTTCCTGAACTAGCGATATGAATTTGGTACTCTTTCCTGATGCTGGGCAGGGGCAGCGAGCTGAGGCTCCCAGTCAGCCCCGTGATCACGAGGGTGAACAACCGACACACTTACAACCATCTGTACCCAGCCAGCCATTCTGTTTTTCACTTTTAGAACAGTATTCAAGAAATTGCATGTGATATTTAACACTCTATTATAAAATAGTCTTTGTGTTAGATGATTTTGCCTAACTGTGGGCTAATGTAAGTGTTCTGAGCACGTTTAAGGTAGGCTAGGCTGAGTTATGATGTTCGGGAGGTTAAGTATACTAAGTGCATTTTCGACTTACAGTATTTCCAACTTACAGTATTTTCAACTTATGATGGGTTTTCTGGGATCTAAGTCCATCGTAAGTCGAGGAAGATCTGTACATGTACAATGTACTTGTGAATGTATCTGTATACTCACATGCACACATACAGAGAGAGAACAATAAAAATCAATAGACAGTAGAATATCTAGACTGGATGCAAAGAGAGATTTAACAAGTCAAATGTAAAATTCATTAATTCAAGCAAACAAAGCTCAGATAGATTAAAATAAAGAAAAATTGTAAGAACACTTTTTTAAATTAAAAAAATTAAAACTATCAAAAAGAAAAGGCAGAATAATAAAAAGCGATGACAGTTAGATTTAAAGTAGGTTCCTGGTTCAAAAAAAATAGGTGACAGAAGTCGATAAAAATTATATCCTCAAAATACTGAAGGAAAATAATTTCCTATTGTCAACTTTATATTTAGTTAAAAGTGGTAAACTATCAGGAATTAAGGAAGGACAGTTATTAAAGACCTTTTCCAATACTTAAGGAAAAACTTTTTATTTTTATCTACTAAAATTTTGGCAAATATGATATCAACCTTGGCCTTCAGGATCTCTGCAAGAAATAATAGAAAAGAAAAAACACAATTAATATTAATAAACTAATAATATTTTATTTCATATGTTATTTAATATTTTATTAATGTTTTACTTCATATGTTAAAACTTGAAGTGTTAACACTGAATAAGAATCTGTCATTTCCAAAGCAAGGAAAGATTTTGAAAAGTTAAATAATAAGGCTTATTTCATCAATAGAACAGAAGCTCAGAAAGGAGAATAAAAGCTGTAAAGTAGAAGCATGAAAATGAAAAAAAAAGTAGAAATGAGTTCAAAATACCATAATCACAATCGGATTAAGTATCATTCCTAAGCAACGATATTTCATTATATTTTAAAAAATATATGTTATATGCTGCTTACAAGAGATATACCAAATTCAAAATGAGATGGGAAGTTTGATATAAAAAGTTAGAAATATTTAGCTATTGATTCATAAGAAACAGCTATCGCTAAAAAAAGAAAACAAATCCAAAACTTGGTGTTTTAAAATAAAAGCCATTTATTTAGCTCACATTTCTAAGAATCAGCAATTTCTGACAGGTTCAGCTGGTCGATTCTTCTGGTCTCAGGATAAGGTTACTACAACGTCAGTCACTACAACTAACCAGCATTGTACTGAATGTGCTCTTCAATTCAAAAAGATAAAGAAAACAAATAAGAACAATAATAAATAGAAACAAAACATAAGATTCTCATTGTCAACAGATGATGAAATTATCTATATGAAAATTTAAGAGCATCTACAGAAACATCTTAAGAAATAATGGAATAGATCCTCAAATTTTTGGAATACTAATAAATGCCCCAAATAAATAGATTTCCTCTATTTTTAAAAATATGAATAAATAGCAAGTCAGATACAATTTAAAATGGCAAAAATAAATCAATAAAAAACGTAATATCATTAGAGGAAAAAATATCCAATAAATAATGTTCAAGTTCATCATTATAAAAAGTAATGTTACTGAAAATATAAAGCTATACCAGAAAAATAGAATATCTATGTTAGTGAATCGGAATACTCAAGTTTTTATATTAATCTGTAAGTTAAATATAATTTTAATCATAAACTGAATTTAATAATTTGTTAATAAAATGCAAATGGTAAAGTATTAAGAAAGCAAGAATGTATTGAAAAAGATTATGAGGAAGGTGTATAGTTAGAGGAAAGAGAAGAAAAGAGGCATTTCCTAACAGATATTGAGACATTATAAAGATGAATGAAGTACAAGCCCTGACAGTCGGTTTTCTTTTTTTTTTTTTCCGGAAGGCAAGTGCCTGACTTAAGCTTTGATTGCCAAGCATCCACTTCCAACAAGCATCCACTTCAAAGATGGCTATCTTGAATAAACACATTGCCAGCCACATGACTAGATAAAGGAGCCAGCCCCATTTCCCCCTTGCCCCACCAAATAGACTCCTTTGTTTTAGAGATCTTGGTTGATTTTGATACCTGACTCATTTGGGCCACTTGTTTTTTCTGTTATTGCACTTTAAATTCCTGCTCTCATGTTTTAAATACACCAAAAGAGAGCAAACCCACAATACTCTAGGCCCCAACTCTTGACCTCAATAAAAGCAGAACCCCAGGCCCATTTGTTCTCTCTCTCTCTCTCTCTTTCTTTCTCTCTCTACCCAAGACCTTACTGTGTGGCCCCAGGGGTGCCCTGTAATTTCCAAGAAATGTGAATAATATTTTTTTTTTTCAAAATTTCCTGATAGTTGTGGCTGAAGGGCACCTTGCAATTATAATAAGAATCACAAGGGCTGGTCCAGCCCCGCTGTGGATTATGGGTACGCTGAGACTGGCATACAATGGCATACTCCTTAAATATGTAGTAGTATAGGAATAGACAAATAGATGAGGAGAACAAATTGAGAGAGCTGAAATGAAATGATGAGATATCTAAATCTATATATAAATATATGAACTTGACAGAAGGCAAAGGTAGCATTTCTTTTCTTGCTTTTTTTTTTTTTTTTGAGGAAGATTAGCCCTGAGCTAACACCTGCTGCCAATCCTCCTCTTTTTGCTGAGGAAGATTGGGCCTGAGCTAACATCCATATGCATTTTCCTGTACTTTATCTGTGGGACTCCTGCCACAACATAGGCCCACACCCCGGATGGAATTGGCGAACCCCGGGCTGCCAAAGCAGAGCCTGTAAACTTAACCTCTAAGCCACTGGGCTGGCCCCCACAGGTAACATCTTTAACCATTGTCAGAAGGATAATCCAAAAAGTACATAAAAAGGGACCAACTAGCTATATATCTAGAGAAACTAAAATTAGAATTCCTTAAATACATGCACAAAAATAAATTATGCAGAAATTAAAGAACCACTTGAACAAACAGCATTTTAAGAATTTTAGAAGAAAATGTAGTGGACTAATGTTGTAAAATTGGAGTTGGAGAGGATTTCTTATAGAATATACAAACATCACATTCATAAAATATTGGAACATGTGATAAAATTATTATATTCCTGCATCGAATGATTCCTAAATATAATTTAAAAACAGGTCATAACCTGGGGTAAGATATAGCCATATATATAAACAAGTAAAGATTAGTATCATGAATACATTTAGAACATCTCACAAAATAAAATAAACATTCCATTTAGGAAACAAAACAGTTAAAGGATAGTAATAAGTAATTGACAGAAAAGAAATAGAAAGATAGTAAATAAACATATGAATGTTCAAAACTGTTAATGATCTTAATCATAAAAATGAAAAGACAATAATGTAATAGTTACATGCATTCCTTTGGCCAAAAATAAAAACAAAATCTGGGAATGTCAATGGTTCAACAACAAGTAGTTGTTGAAGATGTGGAATAATAGCATTCACATTTTGACGTTGAGATTATACCCTACTTACATGCTAAACTGTTCATCTTGACGGTTTTATAGATACTAGCAGAAGGCTCAATACTCCTGGGTCAGAGATACATGACTTAATTTCTCATCACATGGGGAGCAGTATGAACTTCACGTTTTCTCTGATTCCTCTGACTCCAGATTCTCAAGGGAGTGACATGGGGTGGCCCAGGTGCAATCTGGGTGTGCAGTGGGTTTGCTTCACAGCAGAAGAATCTTAAATTAGGTAATCCCAATTTTCTATCATGGGGTGCAAGAAAATCAGGCTGGACTTCCACCCAGAGGTAGTCATTATATTTATTATATGGGGTAATAAACAAATCTGTCCTCCGCTCTGGAGAAGGACACTCTGTTGTCTAAGGCTGTTCTGAATAAGAACTCATAATATATGCTGTGACATGAGTAATAAAAGTCCTTTGTGTCTGATCCAGGAGTCTTAGGACTTCTGCCAGCATCAATAAAATTGTAGCAGGCTAACTTGCTAGCACGTGGATATAGTAAAATCTCAATCCTTTTGTGTTTCTTGACACTTTATTGGACTAATTCCTACTAGAAACAGTTACAAAAAACACCTATTTATTTATTATAACTTATTCGTATATGTATATTAAGCTTATCCCTGAGGCAGATACCTTAATATTATTTATGCCTAGAATCATATAAGCTAGCTAATGTCCTCATACTGGCTGAGAGGATCTTCTTCTTCCATCCATACCCTGATGAGATTTACCACCAGATCTGCTTGCTAAATAATCAAATTTAAGACAATGTTCCATGTTTTTCCAGATCGTCTCCATCTTCATTAGATCTTTCCTGCCATATGTTTTATCCCTCATTAATTTAGAATCTGCTAATTTATCTAAACATTGGAGAACAAATGTCTTCTTGAATGTGTTTATATAAAAGTTTATTTGGGTCCTACTTTTTATTATTCACCATGACATATGCTGGGATTATAGTGATAGAAAACACCAGCATGGAGCTGTTATGCCCAAGGAAGGAAGAGTCCTATCAAAGCAAATATATCCATTCAAAGAACATGTGGTCCAGGCACTCACTGGTTTGGTTGACGGCCATTTCCTCCCTTTAGAGATGTAAATCTCTGCTGAAATTCTCCATCCTTCCTTTTATGTTTCTATCTTTTCCTCTATTTTCTTGAACATTTTAATCTTAATGATTTTACAATTATTGTCAGCTAACTTTAATATCTCAATAAGGTGACAGGTTTTTGTTTTTGTTCTGGTCAGAGGCACTGGAGAGACAGGATTGGGTCCTACGGTTTTGTTCCTTGATACGTCTAATACTTTTCAGTTGGGTGCCACATGTAGTGTGTCAACCTAGAAGAGACTCACATGATAATATATTTCTTCAGAGTATTCACTATTTTCTCTGACACGCAGCTGGAGAGGCAATTATACTGTAATCTAATCAGAGTGGAGTTAATTTGCAGTTTTGTTTAGCTTTGGTTGGTCTCTGATTTGTCCCTGTTCCGGGGCATGACCCTCTAGGGATTTCAACTGAGAACCTGTTTGCGTGCTAGGACCACTCACTCTGATTTAATCACTGTCTGTTCAATGTGAAGAGTTGGCAAGAAAAGCTCTTCTTCATCTTCTAGAGCTTTTGCGTTTGGAGTTTTAGATTTCTGTTCAATTTTCAATTTAGCTTCCAATTTAAACTTTCAATAACAAATATCTTCAGGGAAAATTAGCCATGTGGTTAAGGCCCATCAATTTCCAGTCTGATTGCAGGTCCAGGAGACTTGTAAGAAACCTTCTGTTTCTCTGTCCTCAGCTTGGAATTCCAGCCTCTTGTTAGTTCCTGGCATAAGCAGATACACTGTAATCAGCAGTTCCACATTTTCCCCTCTCGGGAATCTGAACTCCTCTAGTTATCTTGCTTCAGCAGTTCTCTAATGCCATTAAACAGATATTTTCTTGGGTATTTCAGGCTTTCTCTTTGATATCAAGGAGAGTATGGGTCAGTCAAAAATCTACTATTCTACTCAGACCTACATTTTGTAAAAGAAGAGTCATTTGGGAACAGTCTCATTAAATAGTTGGGGTATAAACTGGGCTTGGAAGAAAGGACCCTGTGCAATAATCTAATTATTATTGAGACGCGGGATGCCCAGATGTTCACTGATATGCTACAGACGTATGTTCTTTAAAATTTAATAAAAATTGGTTCCGAACCCCTTCCTGTGAAATGAGCAAAACTGAAATCCTCTCCAAAATTTCTGAGAATTAGAATGGGGTATACAGCGTTGTCACTTTTTGTGCTAGTTGCCATTTCAACTGATTTTTCCCTTTTTTTCCTGTTTCTTATTTTCCTTCTTACTCTTTCAAGCATGCTGCATTTCTTCTCCCTAAAGTACAAACTATTTATTACCAAAAATCTGAGTGTACAGAGTGCAGTGAAAGAGAAGCTCAGCTTAGTGGATACCTAAAAGGGAGAAGAGTTGAAAGAAATTATAGCCTAAGAACTGATTTCAAGCTCATTCTTTCTTCTAAATCTTTACTGAGGTAACATGTACAGCTAAATAAAATTGGCCTGTTGATGGATCCTGAAAGTCACCTCTAAGGCAGAGTGGCGTAGAGATTCACAAGAAGCTATTTAGGTGCTGGCTCAAGTCTACCCACTATCCCTTACTATATTGGAGGAATCCCTGGGAATCAGAACTCTAAGTAAGGGGCAGAGGGTAGGATTTCTTAGGGGTCAAGTAAGTAGAAGGACAGAGGCAGTTAGCATATATCGAGGTGTACTTAATATTAGAAAGAGAAAGTCATACTTAAATATCTAAACAAGACTTTTTGGGTTGACACAGGAAAATACGGCCAATATAAAACTTCTGGTAAGATGATAAAATTGAAATGAACACTGCTGCAAACTGAATTAGTGATCAGAAAGATAAAAGAGGAAGCAACACCGCCCTAAAGAACAGTCCTTTCTCCACACCCTCTCAAAGCTGAGTTGGGAGGTGGGGTCAGTGTCCTTGGGCCCCCTCTTTGCTCTTTTGAGTCTTGTGGCATTTTGCTATGTCTCCTGTTTCCTATCATCTACCAACATCCAGTCACTTTCTCCTTTCATCGAAGTCTTGGGAGCACTCTCTCTATCTACATTTGGAATCATAACTGGAAAAAATTAATGCCCATAATAGCAAATTGGCCAGGACTTCAGCCACCCGACACTCAATACCCAACCATCACGAGCCCAAGCAAACTCATTTATTTAAAGGACAAATGTGCCCATATGATAACCTGCACCTCCCTAAACATAGCACTGGTCACACTGGAGGCTCTGTCCCCATTAGACGTAAGCTCCATGAGGACAGGGATTTTTGTCTGACTTATTTGCTGCTGTATTCCTAACTCCACCACAGTGCCTGACCTAGGGAAATTTTAAATAAACATTTGTAAAATTAAAAGAAAAGAGAGAAAGAAGCAACATAGAAGAATGTTTCCTAGTTAGACTCTGGAAACATGTTGCCTCTGTTTGAAACCTGATTTCTCTGCTAATTATGGGTGAGACCACGGCAAGTCTCTACTATTGTGTGTCTCAGTTTCTTCTTTTGTGAAGCGGAGTTAGATACAATTATTACTACTTTATTCTTATGAAGAGAGATCAAAATTTAAAGAATTTGAAATCACACATAAAGTGCTACAAGTTATAAAGGGCACATTGAAGATAACTAAAAATCAAATAAATAAATTGTTAGAAAAATAATAATCAAGTGTCTGAAGAAATTACCCTGAGTGAAGGAATATTTGGATTTAAGATTGAAATAATATGTATAAGATCCCAGAGAAATTCGCTAACTTGATGGATAAGGAAATGACTTTACAAATTGACAGACAATGAGTTTAAATTATAAAGAGAATGAATGGTGCTGAATTATTCATTTACAAAATTACAAGCTAACAGCCAATGGACTATCTTGTAGTGACATTTGAAAAAACAAACTATAATAAAATAATCTTCTTCCTGTCTAAGATAATGGCCGTGTGACAATTAGAAGAGTACTTTAAAATACCAAATTCCTCAGAAAATATTAAAACTAAGTATCAATTATAACAAAATTCCATGATAAAATATTTGGAGCTAAGGCAGCCAAATGAAAATAAGATAAAATAAGAATGTCTTAAAAGATAAATACAGTGTATAAAGTAAACAATATATGATTAAACATTGAAAAGAAATAATGATACGACTGCAGAGCGTAGTCCCATTTAAAAGCAATAATAGTAATATCATAGAAAATATAATAGATCTTAAGAAATGTCTATAAAACACACTTTGAAGATTTTCAATAAGAATATACTCGTTTATTGTATCTAATTAAAACTGCAGAAAAACACCTGAAATACACACATACACACAGTCCTATCCTCTTGCCTGACATTTTACACAGTCTGTCCAGCATATTCTATTCCAGCCTCAAACTATATTAATATTCATCACCATTGGTACTCTCTCTTGTTAGAAACAATGTTTTTTCTCTAAAAGAGATTCTGTAGTCAGCTCTTGAATTAACGTGGTTTTTCTCCTACCACTTAATCTTTATGGTGATATGCACTGTCTACCGTCTCTAAGGCAGTGAGCTAACCTATCCAGAATGCGAGGAATTAAGACACACAGTTCCTTTTTTCAAGGGACTTGCCATCTAGTTGGCGAAACAAGGATGATATGAAAAGTAACTGGCAATCGAGGGCCGTGAAACGAGTTACTTGATTGAGATCCCTAAAAGTTGTATTGTTAAAAGAGGTGGAACATGATTTGACTTTTTAAAAGATAGAGTCTGTTCCACCAGGTAGAGCAAATCATAGAATACTTCTCAATTAGGTGGAGAAGGAAGACAGCATAGAGATGAGAGAATGCAACATCAGCTAGAAGAATCTAGCCAGGGAGATGTGGTAAAGCAGAGACACAGGCATTTTAATTCACTATTGACAACGCACTAAGTATTAAGCACTGTACTATATTCTGTGCTGTAAAAAGAAGATGTTCTAGGGCCCGGCACAGTGGTTAAATTTACACATTCCATTTGGGCCACCCGGGGTTTACTGTTTTGGATCCTGGGTGTGGACTTAGGCACCAGTTGGCAAGCCATGCTGTGGCAGGCATCCCACATATAAAGTAAGGAAGATGGGCATGGATCTTAGCTCAGAGCCAGTCTTCGTCAGCAAAAAGAGGAGGATTGGCAGCAGATGTTAGCTCAGGGCTAATCTTTCTCAAAAAATAGTAATAATAATAATAAAAAGATGTTTTAGCATTAATTCTTTCACTGCTCTTGTAGTAAATTTTGGTGGATAGAAAAATTTGTACTAACCAGAAATCTTCAATATTTATCTGGAAGAATTATAGCCCCTTACCTATTAAATACTAAAGACTTTGATTAGGAACATAACCAAGTTTAGAATTTCTATTTTCTTTTTATAGCATATACCACAAGATGTGTATTGTTTATTTGATAATGACCTTATTTTTATCATTAGCTAATATATTGGTAATAACACAATTTTATTTAAAACTAAAAACCAGAGTCCAGAAGATAATTTTTGTGACAACATTTTAAAATTATACCACTCTAAAACACCAACAAAAGCATGAACTGTTTCCTGATTAAATGTAGTTTTTCTTACAACTACCTTCTCTTTAAATTGTGATAGGGAAACTTTCCGTTTTAGCTCCAAAAAATCCATTGTATAATTTCAACTTCTTAATGAAGTATCTATAGCAAATCAACTATAGCTATAATGTTGCAAAGTCTATGAATATAGGCTTACATCAGGGGTCAGTGCATACAATAGCTTTTTTCATTTATTTTCTAAAATAAAAGTGCAACCTAATCCCCCAATATAAAATCATCTTTAGACTACAAGGTAAGCCTGTTCTGCTTCTTGATTTTTATGATGCCTCTGGAGGGACTAGGTTTTATTTGAAGCAAGGAGATTTGGCAGTCTAATTCCTAGGCTTAATTCTAATTGTCAAGTGCATTTGTAAGTCTTACAGACTTTAGTGGGGGAAGAGATCATTTATAACTATGTATACTTGTATCTCTTTTTGCAGGGTTGTAAATCACATTCAATGTGCCTTTCAAATTTGAAAATCCTTACGATTTTATCGATCATTTGCTATTGAGAACATCTACTATTCATATTTGTCTCTAGGTTTTCTTCTTTAGATATATATTTTCCATCTTTTTGAAGACACTTCCATTCTTTAAAAATGAATGAGTCCAAATAACACGTTCTTTTTAAAATAATGAGCAAACCACTAAAAATTATCAATTTTAATCATATTACACCAAAAATTCTGTAGACTGTCATTTTCACCTTGTTGCAGCATTTTGAAGATTGTCTTTTTCCCTTGGTTATATTACTTTTTATTATTTCTTTGCAATATTCATTTCTACTTCACAAAATGAAAGGCATGTTGTTTGTAAGTTGTTTCATGATTTTTGGCAAAATACTTGAAAGGCAATGTCGGAAAATGCTTTTTTCCCCTTGTGGCTATTTGGGTTTGCTAAAGGATATCTAACTTTAAGTTTACATGCATTGAGTTTAAGGTAAGGGATATTTTCAAATTTGACCATGTAGCTGTTAAAAGATGTCTTTAGGGGCCTTTTTTTTCAGCTTTCACAATCCATTGGTAGTGAAACGCAGTTATTTAGTTTGCTACATATTGGAAACCATGAGAGACTTTATGTTGATTTTGTACTCCTTTGGCATCGTCAGATTGGTAGCATAGTTTATTTTTGTCCTTTAAATGAGAAATCACAGCTGGTGTTGTAATGTGCTTAATTTCTCTCGAGAGTATAGCCATTTAAAATTCCACTTTATCCACAGGCTTCAAGAGACCATTTAGCAGTTCTCCCATTCCTAAGTAAAATAGCACACACGTAGTCTGTCCTGAGAATATGGCTACAAATGAAGCCTCCAACATCCTCTGGTGGACGTGGGAGCAGCTGTGCCTGCTGGGTCACTCACCTACTGTCAGTGATGAGGCTGGGCCAGGTTGTTTTTCTCCCACCGTGGATCTCCTTTCTCCTCCCAGTCAAATCTCAGTCTTCACTTCCTAACATTCAACCAGTCACACTTGATAGAATCACACTATTCTTTACGCGAAGGTAAACACTCAAAGCTTGACTACCGAGAAGGCAACAATCAATCTGTGTGCAGTCTTGACTCCAACTGGAACCTGTAGATGTAAGGATTTATTTTAGTGGATCTTTTGCTCTAGATAGAAAAATATGCTTTTATTCTCTCCTTAGTTATTTTTAACTTGTTGATTTTTTCTTTACTTTGACATGTTTTTTCCTAATAGGTGTGCCAGCCCACACCTGCTCTCACCTTCTTATGCTGCTACTCACAGTGAAAATAAAAGGCTAACTGACTCATATTCACTAAGCTGAAAACCTGAAAGTAGAAAATCAAAATAAAAATATAGCAAATTTTACTATTTCATGCCATTTTGTGTTGCTTTCTATTTGTGAAATGTAAGTTATGCTCTTGGCCCTTAATCCCCTCCTTGCTGAGACCCACAGAGTGCTACAGGCATCATCTGCTCCACCTCTGCCTTCAGGCAGGGGAAACTTCAAACAGTTTTAAAAATAAGATTATATGTTCTCTTTTTAAAGCTCTCTAAGGATTTATCCTTACAATTTCATTCAGTGTTTATAAATATCCAGTCATGCGTCTGTTAATGATGGGGATGCATTCTGAGAATTGCATCCTTAGGTGATTTCGCCATGCGAACATCATAGAGTGTACGTACACATACCTACATGGTATAGCTTACTCCACACCTAGGCTATATGGTACTAATCTTATGAGCCCAGCCTCCTATGTGAGGTCTTTCGTTGACTGAAACGTCATTATGTGGTGGATGATTGTAGTGACTTCAAACGTAATTTCTCTACTTTGACTCATTTATTCCCTACTAAAAATAATAGTGTTTGTTAAAGGTATGTGATAAATAATGGGTAGAGGGTTTCTCTTGGAGTTCATATTACTTTTTTTTTTTTTGGTAAACTGTTGCTTTTATCTCTACTTCTGCAATTTCTGTATTTATTATATTATTGCGATTTTGTGATATGTTTATGAATTGCTTTGAATTTGGGGTAGGATTTCTATTTTAAACAGCTTCTTTTTTCTTTTTTCTTTCCCTCTCCACCTAAATTTACACTCTTATGCAAATTAATATGTGTTATTCATGAGCAGATTTGCTGATATTCTTCAAGATTCACATTTTTGTTCAATACGTATTTATACTCTTTTTTTTAGGTCTCTAATATACAGAGTCTTGTATAGCACAGATAGACGTAATTAATAGCAAAAAAGAATTGCGCAGTTTCAAATGTGGTCTTAAAATGTTGGTAGTAGATGGTAGCTTCTTTTTGGAAAGAGATATTTTTCTGCTGTGAGTGGGAGAACAGGGCTCAAAAGAAAATGGCAAAATAAATTTAGAATAGCTACTGTATGACATCTGATAAAGTATAGATAGTCACACGCCGATTACTAATCTCCTTTGAGGGTATAGTCTTGGTTTCTCTTCATACTTGGTCTCATCAATTTAGATGATTATAACTATTTTACCAGCATTTTTTATGAATCTGAAAACAGAAAACTTAGACAATGGATGATTGCGTTTGTCTGGGATTTAAAGATTATCAAGAAGTGTGGCAGATGGTCAAAGGGGTGGCGTTTCATGGTACAAATAAGACAATAATGATATACTGGATCATACATTTGTGGTTTGGCAGAAACACAAATGAGGCCAGGAGGGTGTTTACAAACTTCAATGTACAGGCAGAATCTGAAAATTGAGATTAGAGCCGTTCTAGGATTAAAAGAAAGGGATGTCAGGAAACATGAAAGAAGGAATAAACGTTCAGTAGAGAGCATGAGGAGATCATGCTGCTGAAGTTTTACAAGATATGCCAGCTCATTTTAGTTTTAATTTCTTAATACATGTCAACATAAGAAGAAAACTGTAACAGAAGACAAGCTCCTGCTGAGTGTAATTCAAATCGTTATTTATCAAGTACCTATTATGTGAAAGGAGCTTTGCAGGAAAGCAAAAGAGCATTTTGTTTCATGCTTGGGCTCTGATAATGGTTAAATTATGAATGGATCTTATTGCTGCTGGAAAACTAGGAAAAAATGAAAACAATATTAAGCCATGCGTATTTATCTGTCTGGTGGAAATTGCTTACCAGCTTTCTCTTCAAACAGATTAAAAAAAAATTTAGACCAGTTAAAGATTCATATGTGCAGATTCCAAATGTTTTTGCTATTCTGATACATTTAGAAATATTATCTTAATCATCTGCTAGGCTGTGCTTCAGGTAAAGTATATCTTTACGCTTGCATTATCAAACGAGGAATCCATTGAAATGGCAGAGAGTACAGAGAATCTAATAATTTAAGGGTTTTGAAGAATACATACTTTCAATACTTTCCAAGATATAAAGTAATTTTGGACTTTAGTATGGGATTTGTTTTTCGCCAGGAATTATTTTAAAAACATGCTTTATTTTAAATTAAACTGTTTTAAAGTTTACAAAAGTGGCACAGAGATTAGAATCTCTCAATACTTTCCAAGATACTGAACAAAGAAATAATGACATTATTAGTTCAGGAAAATGATATCTGAATTCTAGAGGCAGTATGAAACTTGTATTATGCTATCCTAATCTGTAGCCTTCTGTCCTTTAGAAATATAGAGATTAGAAGTGTATCTATCTATCCAATAATACGTTTCACTTAAATTATTTTTGTGAAAGCTCCCCACAAAATTATCAGTCAATTATAAAATCTCTGGAATTCCTCCAGCTACAAGAATGAATTTTGTTATTATTATTGCTTTTCAAAGGACTCCAAATTTCAATTCTTTCACAGTCATCACAGTGATATTTTTAAATATCCATAGGAGTCAGATATTAAATGTCTGCATGACAATCTCTCTCAGTCCTCCTCTATGTGCCCATATTCTTTTCTGCACAAGAAATGGGATATATAACAAAATAAAGAATGTACCGTCATTTATTTTGAAAGATTAAAACATGTTCAAGGCTATTTCTACATTACACTGAAGATATAGTTGCTGAGAGTATCAGGAATATATTGATTATATTCAGAAAGACAGTAATTACTAAGAGAGTTTCCCCAACTTCGGGACAATATCTGAGATCCTTTGGTCTCCTAAA
This sequence comes from Equus quagga, assembly GCF_021613505.1. Taxonomy (NCBI): domain Eukaryota; kingdom Metazoa; phylum Chordata; class Mammalia; order Perissodactyla; family Equidae; genus Equus; species Equus quagga. The sequence continues at coordinate 105,323,932 of NC_060275.1, forward strand.
TTCATATGTGACATGTAGAATTTTCACATGATGTAGTTTCAAAGATTCTTCATATGACATATTTTTGTAACTTTTTTTGTTTTTTGAGGAAGAGTAGCCCTGAGCTAACTACTGCCAATCCTCCTCCTTTCCCTGAGGAAGACTGGCCCTGAGCTAACATCCATGCCCATCTTCCTCTATTTTATACGTGGGACGCCTACCACAGCATGGCTTTTGCCAAGCCGTGCCATGTCTGCACTCGGGATCCGAACGGGCGAACCCCAGGCCGCCGAGAAGCGGAAGGTGCGCACTTAACCACTGCGCCACTGGGCCCGCCCCTTTGTAACTCTTTTGCCATCTCAGTCAAGCTCTTCTAAATACACTCCATTGGGTTAAAGTATCACTTTGAATGTAGTAGAACCCAAAATATGCACAGTATTCCAATTAAGTCTTCTCAATAGAGAGATACATAGAAATTCAATACCTTTATTGAATGCTTCTGGGACTGTTCGAGCTTGTTTGGCCTCTCTATTGCCTTATGGCTCCATTCAGATATGTATATATATCTCTCTCTCTGATATATCTCAGATGATACATATATAGATGTCAGATGATATAGATACATATATATCAGATGATATAGATACATATATATCTATATATCTGATGATATATATATCAGATATTGATATAAATTCAGAGATATATATATTTCAAAATAATAGATCTCACTCAAGAGCTCTCCCATTTGATACTTTTCAGAGTTTGCCATCTAACATACATCCTGATTTCATGTTGTCTTGTTAGTTTAAGATCTTTGTGCCAGCTGCTCAAAATCTCCTTGAATCCTAGTTCAATATATTAGTTATATGAGCTTGATGTCCAAGTGTTCTGTAAGCTTCTGTCTTCATCCAAACTGCTGAGTGTCAGAATGAGGAACCAAGCTTGTGTACACATTATTAGAGATTGTCCTTTATTTGACATTGATAATAGGTATTTTTCGTCCACAGATGTTCCATTCTGCTATGGTTACCTTTTATTCAGCTCATTTCAATTATTTTATCCGCTTGGAAGTCATGCAAGACTTTCTATAATACTTTTATTTTCTTAAACATTATACTTCAAGTTGAGAGATTTGTTGCTGCTTTTGTCACCTAATTTTTCAGTTTCAACAAGATATATTTGTTCTCTGTATATATATATATATATTCAAAATTATATATGCATATATGTATATATGTATGTTTACATATGTGTGTATATATCTTCTTACTCCTTTCATTTTAGTTCAGAGTTTTCTTGTTCAAGGTCAGTGAGTCTTCTGCTAAGCACATTTTTGCGGTTTCAGTGAGGTACACAACATCCCTTGTCAAGAGCTCCTTATTGTGCTGTGCTAAGCCTTTCTAGATGGGAAGATCTTTGCTTCCTGAATCCTCTTTTCTTTTCAAAAGTCAAAGCTTCAGTTGGAAAAAAGAAAGAACATTTTTATGTCTCCATGTCTGAGAACTTTCTATTTGACTTAAACTGCCCCAGAAACGTATTCTGACTTTCTTCTTGCCGCTGATCCTGTTTCTCATTGAATTTCTGATAATTATCCTGAAAGACAAATAACAAATTGTACATATAGACAAGTTTGTATTAATCACGATGCAACATCCTACACCTGATAGCTGTGCTTCCTCAAAGCTTCAGTTTTCTGGGAGAGTACGCGTGACTGTTGTACTCTTATATGACACACGTTGCAATTTCTCTAGTTTTCTTTCTCTATTCTGAAACCTGCTTCGGAATAGACCATTGATACTATTTTATAATTCGTCTTCTACAAAGTAAGAAAATCTTTTTCAGTTCTTTGTTAGATTATTTATACTCCATAATAAACCTCCAACAACATAGATAGGTAGACAGATGGATAGATAGATTGACAGATGGATGTGTGTGTATGTATATATGTATATATATATAAAATTTATATAGGTAATGTATAATTCATGTGTTTTATTATGTTTTACATTTAATGTTTGAAAAATCTATTATCTTTCTATTGCATTACTTTGGCAAAGTACAATCAGGAAAATATAGCTGCAGGATATTATATCACCACTATCATAGACACACTTATATGTAACACAATTCCAATTTTCAAAATAAAAGAAATTTATATGAGAAAATGAATCTTTAAATATAATTGTCTAATGATCCACCTACTTTTTAGCGAAAAGTAATTAACTCATAGGTGAGGTCCCAGGTTTGATTCTCTGGGAAGCTGACCCAGAATTGGAGTTTAGAGGACAGGATGTGTGCCCTTAGGATCAACATCTGTGGACCTCAGCGGAAAGAATGGTTGGGCAGAGTGAGAAATCGACCTGCCATGCAATTGTAATGTGTCTGTGGCTGACCCCATGGGAAAGCTCTGGAACAAAACTCGCCCTTTATTATTGTCTGCATTCAGCAGAAATGTCTTAGCCTTTATAACCTTGCAGCAATAAATCATTGATTAGGTGCTATTCCAGAAGGGTGTGACCTTGGGCCAGGTCGTGATTTACAGCTAGGGTAACAAGTCCTTCCATGCAGTGGATCTGAGCTGCACACCCAAGTATTCACCAGAAGGGTCTTTTGACTAATAGGCCTGGAATGGGGAATAACGATGCCAAGATAATGATGTCCTGTGTGCACCTGAGGTCATCAATACCAGTTGGAAGTGAATTGCTGAAGAAGAGGCAGTACAACATTGTGGCTTTGAGAGAGTTCTAGAATGTATTGGGATTGTAGCCTGATCATTCACTAGCTCTGTGATTTTGGGCAATTTACCCTCTGGGACTCAGGTTATTTATTTTTAAAGTATTAATTATAGTAAAAATAATTTTCCCAAAAATGTTAGGAATTTAAAATCCTCTCCCTTATAATGTTTTGTGAATTGAGCAAAATATACCATGCAAGCATTTCCTATAGTACATAGCTTTTAAAAAGCACATAGAAAATAGAATTAACTATTTTATTCATCATTAATTTTACCATGGTTTGCCCACTACGACAAGAGTGCTTCAAATTACGACTAAGTCTAAAAGGCTTTATCAATTGATCTGGTGTCTCCATAAATATGTTGTCTATACCAGTGGTTCTTAAACTTTTCATACATTAGTATCACCTGAATAGTTTAAAAACACAGATTAAATTCAGAGTCAGCAGGTTTGGGTTGAGGACTACTGGCTCATCCCAAAGTTTAGGATCCACTGGCTTTAAGCTATCTTTATCCTTTTTAATCCTTTGGCTATTATGTCCATGTCCAAAATGTTTATTGCTTCCTCCCTCCTCTGTCTTCCACTATTTCCCCTCTCTTTTAGTTTGGGCTCAATTAACTTTTAAAATAATTTCTAAATTTGAGAACCAATATTAGTTATGCTTTAATAATCACCTCGTCATGTTCCCTTGTCCATTTCATGAACTGAAAAAGAAATTACACATAGCCATTTAATCCATTGAAGGAAATGTGAATCTTTAATGGCAACTTTACTAAGTACATTTTGTTTTGCTTATGTCTGTCATAGATAACACAGCCAGCATTCTGACAAGGCGGAGGAGATTTAGTCGAACTATTCAGGATGTGTATTATCTCCCCATTATGATCTCTGATGGTGGAATCCCCTCTCTCAGCAGCAGCAGCACCCTCACCATCAGGGTTTGTGCATGCGAGAGAGATGGGCGCGTGCGGACCTGCCATGCAGAAGCGTTCCTGTCCTCGGCGGGTTTGAGTACAGGAGCCTTAATCGCTATTCTTCTGTGTGTTGTCATTCTCCTGGGTAAGTCATTGTAAATCCTAATGTATGATGGCAATGCTGATGGTACCCTACAATGGCCAGTGGTGCATTAGGAAAGAGAAAGACAGAGAGAGACAGAGAGGGACAGTCATTTTGACAAAACTTAAGAATTAGGAACGCATAATTTGGATAACAAAACACAGCTGCACAGATGTCCTTTTAATTAACTTTCTCAATACCATAGTTAATCTAGAAATAATTTGATTCGAATGTGATGAAAGAGTTGAAATATCAGAGGAAAAGATAGACTTTGAGAGCAATCTTTTTGTAAAGAATCTATTTTAGAAAGAATTGATATTAAATAGTCTGAATCCCATATTGAAAGGGATTTTACAATTTATTTCAAAGAACATAAGTGATATCATTCTACAATAAATCTGAACACCAAATAAACAGATTTCTGGTAGAAACTTCTATCAGTCTAAAATATTATTTAATCATCAATGTTAGAGGAATTTTAAAGTACTAAATCTATATAATTTTGGCCTTAGAGATATTAAATTTTATTAAATTTAATAGAATTTTTCATTACAGATTTGCATTACATTTCATTTTAATAAAAAATAAAATACTTTTTCTAATTATATATTATCTTTTTAATAGGCTAAATCTTAGCACAACCGCATTTGAAGCTGATATTACTATAAACTCTTAACATTGCTGTTTAAAACAAGACAGAGAATCTAGATTTTTATAACAAGAAAGACACATGTAAAGAATCTTTCTGCCCCATAGTTCAAAGTGGGCACATATTTTTTTCCAGTCTCCCCCAACTTCTACCTTTCTCTTAGCAGCCTTATCTTTTGCTCTTTTCTTAGTTCTGTGCAAACATGAAAAAAAAAAAAAAAGAACAAAACTGCATGCTTTGGTGAGACAGACATTTTCTTCCAAGAAATGTTCCTTGTTTTGTTTCCGGGGTGGAAGACAAATTACTGGTACAGAGCAGGTGGAGAGCAAGGTAGAATGACGCTGAAAAGCAGAATGGATATTTACTTGGATAGTTTGGGGCTTCGCTGGCGCGGCAAAGATGCTAGTCTTTGTTCTAGGAGGGTAAAGAGAGATTTAAAGCAAGAGAGTCCCATCATAAACTTTGCATTTTGATAAAGGATGCCTATGAATGAAGTAGAGAATAGATCTCATGATGGCAAAAGACATGCAGGCAGACGGATTAGGAAGGCGATGCAATCGTCTCGCTCAGACACAGCGACATTTAGCCTTGCATACTGAGAGCGGAGGGGAAGAAGGTGGATAATGTCAAGATGTTTCAGTGAAATCAAAAGTGATCTTGGATAACATGATGCAGATCCCTGGATGAAAATATTTATCAAAATCTTGACTAAATATTTACTGGAAGTGTCTGAGTTTCTGTATGAAAACTGCAATTTTCCTAATTTCATGTCAGTGAGCAAATACCTAATGTTTCTAACATAATGTCTTTTTCTTAAAACGAGTTTCCAAGAGCCAAAAATGACACAGCAAAAAATTCCCCAAAAAAGATGGTCTTGGGTAAACATGTGGCTGAGTTAGAACAGTGTCAAAGAACACCTTTCATCTCTTGGTGAGTGTGGGCCGTGATTTCCCCTGAGCTGGGGGACACCGGAAGTGCACTTTGTTGAAGTCGCTACAGCAAAAGAATACGGTACAAAGAAAGAAACAGAAGACTAGGCCTGAGCTGTGATAAACTGCAATGTGCTAAGTCAAGAAGGATGAGATACCAGAGAGATCGAAGAAGGCAGAAAAGAAGGAAGATAATTAGTAAATTAGTAAAGTATAATGTCCAGAGAGTCAAAGGAAAAAATGTGTATTAAAGAGGACAGACATTCAAAAATGTTAAAAGCTGCTCAGAAATTAAATAAATTGAATAGCAAAAAGTATCAGTTGCACTTAGCAACGTGGAGCATGGAGATTGGACATACCATAACAAGAACTATTTCCTTGCAGTACATAGTCTTTTATAGTAAAAGCATGATGGAGAAGGAAGCCAGGAAAATCACGCTTTCTAGATTTTATTTGTTTATATATTGATTGGTCACCAATGTTATTTTCTTTAGATATTAACATATTAACATTTTTTGTCTTTGAAAATTAAAACAAAAACTCATAAAGCAAATAAAAAAATAAAATAAAATAACTGCATACATTAATTCCTCTAGAATTCCTAACTTAAACTACAAAGAATAGAACTCCATCACTTTAATATAAATTCTTCTAGAGTCCTTATTCTGAAAGATAGTTCAGTTGGGGAACTATAGTTCAGTTGTTACCTTTGGCTTTTGTTTTCATTTATCATCATAAAACTATTTTGTGAACTAAGATAAAAGTTTAAAAAGTAATTGAAAAATGTTAATATACAGGACCATGTAAGGTATATTATGTAAAGTAATATTTTATTATTTCATGAAACAATACTTTCCTTTAATTAATTTTATGAAAACGTTTCCCCTTTGGAGTAAACAAGAGGACATTTTAAAATTTTATGCTATCCCTCAGGACTAATGAAACAAAGATTGCCATTTGATACGTCTATGCCTTCAATTTTTCCTGAAACTCAAATTTGTTTTGCAGTTTTATCCAAAGGATATAGAATAATTTCCTACGCTTGGGTTTAAACAAAATTACATTACTTATAATGTAATTTATATTTTTCATGACATTGCAAGGGTTTATTGTTATTCAGAAAATATTTAGCCAACAGACTTAGAATCTAGTCATTTGTAATTTTGAAATAATATTGGTTACTGTGAAAGCTCATAATTTTCAAAGAAAAAAAAATTCTGCAACACCAGAGGTTGCACAACTCTATTTTAGAACTTGTAATTTTGAAATAACACTCAACCCTAACAGCTAAACAAATTGTGAAATTAATATTTTAGTATTGAAAAATATTTTAACTATTAGCTATTTGTTTGTGAAAATGAGTACGATTGCATAAACCCAGAGCTAGTTGTGCCACTAATTAACCACATGACCTCAGGCAACTCAGTCAGTCTCTTGTTTCTGTTTCCAAATCTGTGAAAATAAACTTTCAACTAGAAGGACCTTAGTCATCTGTAAAATTCTGTGGTGCTTATTTATGCTTTATTGTAGGTTACATATGATTTAGTATTTTACAATATGGTCAGACTTCAGCTGTGTATTTACTGATTATCTGAAAATGGTGCTAGAAAAGCGATGGACCCAACTTTAAATTGTAGATGTACATGTTGTGGGTTGGGTTATCTTCTATCAGGATTACATTTTTTTGGGATGGTAGGGGAGAATTTAAAGTGGGCCTTCAGGATGCAATCAGAGTTTGGTGCTGGAGGAGCAGGTAGCTATAGTCCTCTTTCCCTTCCAGAGATCTGACGTTTCTTTCCCCATCTCACCCCATCGCTTGCCAAGGGGACCGGGGCAGTTGGCAGATCAAACCTTAATCACACTTAACTCAACAAATCGTTGAATCAGGATCTGAATGTGACCTCTGCCAGCTACTCTTTCAGCACACACATCACATATAAGCAGGTGACCTAGATGAGTCCACCACCTACGTTGCTCCTACTCTTGCATATATATTTCCTGATAGATGGGGACCGGGCTGGATTTGGTGTGAGGAGAGAGAAGGACTAGGAGAGGAAGTGGAATTGGTGAGGAGATAATTGCCAGCCTGTTCGTCATCAGAGCTGCCTTAAATGACTTTGTGGGCTCCCCTTGGTTTGAAAAAGTAAGTTTCGGTGAGAAGAGCCATTATCAGGTGTGACCAATAGCACTAAAGAAGCTAATAAAAGTAATCTCCTTGACTTGGGGCACCTCATTCTACCAAATTTACTACTAATATATGATGGTATAAAAAAGAATTGAGTAATATTTAGGAGTAAAAAATCTGCTATGAAAAGTATTTGGGGGGGCAGTCTGTTGGGAGTCAGTACATAATGTGTCCACATGGAGGTTGTATGACAGTTTAAGTTTTGAAAACTCGAAACCCCATAGTATTCCAAGCACTGCAATGATAATAGATAGAAACAAATAACATATATGAGAAAATAATTAGAAAAATATTTCTGCAAATTTGAATTCCTTTATGGTTAAAATAAATTAATGACACAAATTCATTTTAATTTTCTTAAATGAAAGGAACCAAGTGGGTTTAAAATCCTGGCAAAACTCAAAGAGAAGAGAAGAGAAGAAAAAAATACACTAACCAAGAATAAAATATTCATTAAAATAAAGACATCTCAAAAAATTTGTTCATGTTTAAGTCTAGAAAATATAACCAAACTTCAAAATACCAGAAATCATTTATAATTTTGAACAAAGAAGGACAAGCTCTGTATCTCTTATTCCTTTTATAAGACCATGACTCTAACATATTATATTTTCTGAGATGACCCACTGTAAGAAGAGGTACCTTGTTTCTCATGTCTGGTTTGATAGACTGTCAGGGGGCGGGTCATTTAAATATACCCATCTGACTGCCAGTTTTTAAATAGGAATTTAACTCTCAAATCTATATGCATAATTATTATCTTCACTCATTGTCTTAAATTTGGTCTTGGGATTTGGGGGGAAATATTTAGTTTGGTTTTCAAACATTAAAAAATTAATTGTTTGGTATTATTAGTAACCATAAGCTGATTTTAAAAAATATATTTTAAAATTATTTTTCTAGTGAGGCTATTACTATTCATGAAGATTCTCTTAAGACAATCCCACATTGTCACTTTCACAGAGATTATTCTTTTGTTCATCCACATAAGAATTGTTTATGGAGTATCTACTCTGTGCCGTCTGCTCCAGAAACATCTACTGAACAGACACGAATGAAAGCAGTTAATTAGGGGCACAGCTTCTCATCTAGTTTCCCAAGTCTTCTCTGAGTTGATTTGAATTTGCCTCTTACTAGAGGGGCCATATGTCCATATTTGTCCTGATGTCCTGATGTAATTATAAATGACATCCCCTTTCACCTTTAAAAGTATCTCTGATTGTATGATTAATTATATGCTGATCTGTATATTAAATAGGTATGTAACAAATCTAGGAATCCTTGGTCACTGGCAAATAACTATCTATACCTGGAAAAGAGATAGACATAAAAGCTCAAAGTTCAAACTTAACTAGTACCTATATTTTGAGTCAAAATATATCAAGAATATTTTCTTAAATTTGGGGGAATAAGCAAATATAAACTATCTTAATAATAAACCCAGCATTATCTCCTATGTTTCTTTAGAAAAATATGATACTAATATTGATGAAGGATGCAAATTACCTCCATACTTCAATAACAGTATTGATCACATTCTCCCTGTTACGCATGCCCATAAATTCCCTTAACATCAACGACCAACCATGTCAACATAAAGAAAAATAGGTTGATTTATTGACAAAAGAAATTTTACGATAATAAATTAGGCAGTCCTTATAAATAGATATTTTAATCTAGAACAGCCTCCTCACTGAATCATAAAGATGTGCAGAAGTAGATAGTGGACGATAAATCTAAACCTCTCAATAGAATGAAGTGAGTTACTTGAGGAGGCTGCTTGGGTCATTGGATTAGAAAGCTGGAGGCTGGATTTACACTAAGGAAACAGTGAGGTACTAAGGCATATTTACTGCATTCAGCAAAGGTCTCCCCACCCCCCAAATAAAGAGCTATATTAAAAAATGTCTTTGAAGCATAAGCAACATGCATGGGAAACTATTTTATTCTGTAGCATAGTATCTGTGACGCAGGGCCATGCATAGCATCCACATTTCATTCTCAGCTCTCTGTAATCACTCTGTTCCCAACACAGTGACTCAGTGCTTCCCTGTGTCTGCCATAATCTCCCCCATTGCATTTTCCCATTACCTTGTCAGGACCCTCTTATTTCATAATTTTCCACATGATTCTCTGACCCTCGCTAAAGGTGTTTTACCTTCTTTTGCCTTTATTCTCATAGGCTCCCACTTGCCTTTTCTCTGCAAAATTAGTTTCTTCACAGTGCACTGTGACTATCTCTTTTGACATATAGTAGACTTCTCTCTCATAATTACCCTTTCCACATCTGGCTTGAAAATCTATTTCTCTTCCTCTCCATATTTTCAAGTCTTAAGAAAGTATGTACACTTTGGTATCTAGGTAAAATACAGGCAAAGCTCATCTATATTGTTTATGAGTAGACATCAAAAGGGGTTAAACTATAAAGAGAAGCAAAGAAACAATAACAGAAGTAAGAATCAAAGTTACTTTTTAGAGGTAAGGGGTAAAAGGGCAGTTTTGAGAGAGCCAGGAATGTTCTTGATCAGGGGATGGCTAAGCTGGTGTTTGTTTTACAACCATTTGTTAAAGCTTTCATATAATTAGGATTGCCGAATCAAATACAAAATAGAGATATAAATAGATAGACAAAATACAGTATAGAAATGTGAATTTCAGATAAAATATATATCTGTAGATCTCTAAGTCTGTGTGTATATATATACATATATACATACATATATACTTACAGATATATTGCATGGGGCATACTTCTGCTATATATATATATAATGCTATAATATACTTATGATATATATTTTTTATGCTATATTATATAACATAAGTATGTCCCATGCAATAATATTGTCAAACATATACATCTATTTCATATATGTGTCCATATAGTATTTGCATATGCATGTGTGTGTCCCAAATATTGCATGAGACGTAGTTGACTATATGTATGTGTGTGTGTATATACATACATATATTTTTGTTATTCATCTCATATTATACATATGTAATACATATACATATATTTTTATTGTTTTTATTCATTTTAAATTCATATTTCATTGGGTGTCCTGCGTTATTTGCTAAATCTGACAACCATACATGCCATATGAATGTACTTCTGATTATTATATTGTAAAGAATGTTTAAAATACTAATGAACCTAATAACTATCATCACAAAGCCTAGAATATCAGCTAGCCAAGAAGAGAACAGTCTGTAGAGATGAAGTAAAGGATTTGAGGCCTAATGGCACAAAGTAGAAGTGAGGTAATTCTTCCTACTTAATAATGGTTTAATAGAGTGATCTGAAACTACTGAAAAATGGCCAAAGCAAAGTACGCAAGACCCATTTCTCTCCATGCATCCAATGGTTGTGAGCATACTAGTAATAAGGACTCATCCACTGAATTTGGTAAAGTTATTCTGACTCGTGTCATACTGGTCACCTAGCTCCTTATTCCATATTTTTAAAATAATGAAGCAGAATATGGTAATGGAAACATTGTCACTTTGGATGTGAGAAGTTGTAGATCATGGCCCAAGCTCTTCCACCTGCCATTTATGTGATCTTAGACTTTATATCATAGTTACTCATGTAATCTTTGCTGAGTCTCAGTTTCCTCATTTTAAAAATGGCAAAAGCCAGGGCCGGCCCAGTGGTGTGGTGGTGGGGTTTGCACCCTTTGCTTTGACAGCCCAAGGTTCGCATGTTCAGATCCCAGGCATGGACCTAGACACCACTCATCAAGTCATGTTGTGGCAGCGGCCCACATATGACATAGAGGAAGAGTGGCACAGATGTTAGCTCAGGGACAATCTTCTCAAGCAAAAAGAAGAAGATTGGCAACATATGTTAGCTTAGGGCCAATCTTTCTCTCTCTCTCTCACACACACACACACACACACACAAAAGGAAAAGTAAAGAAGTCATGTAAAGAGAATTGTGCAAACTGGAAAATTCCTGAAACATAAATTGTGTACAAATAAAATAACATCTTTTGCAATTTGATATAGAAATGCAATTATTAATGCATGATAATATTATGGACAAAAGAGATCAACCACATAAAATATTCCTGCTTTGATTTCCAACAAAGCACCAAAAGTAAAGGGTTTAATGTAGGAGCTCCTTCCTATTTTACAGAAACCGAAAATATCCTGCCTTTAGTGTATCTCCCTACAAAAGTTAAGCATCTACGTGTAGACCACCTCACATAATATTATTTTTCCAGTGAAAATCTCATATTGCTTTTCCATCATCTGTGTCCCTCTGCGTAAACACTGAATGGTTATACTGCAATGCGAGCCAAGAATCCCGACGGCATAAGATCAGTGATTCCCAATGTTTTGTAGGGATAATCATTTTTTACATTCTTTGAGATATTAAAAAATCTTGAAGTGTTATTCAAAGAGTGCAGAGACCAGGGTTGTGTTACACTGCAAGCTGAAATGAAATGTAATTGACGACAGGAGTTGGAAATTGCTGATGTCAAATCTTCAAGAGTTTCCTTCTTTTTTTTCTAACTCTGCATCCTCTTTGCATTTTTCCTCAGCAATTGTAGTACTTTTTATCACCCTGAGACGCAGCAAAAAAGAACCCCTGATCATTTCCGAGGAGGACGTGCGGGAGAATGTGGTCACCTATGATGACGAGGGGGGCGGGGAGGAGGACACCGAGGCCTTTGACATCACAGCCTTGAGGAATCCGTCCGCTGCTGAGGAGCTCAAGTACCGGAGAGATATCATACCCGAAGTGAACCTCACCCCCAGACACCAGACATTGTCCACCCTGGAAAGTATAGATGTTCAGGAATTTATTAAGCAGAGACTGGCAGAAGCCGACCTAGATCCCAGAGTTCCCCCTTATGACTCTCTTCAGACTTATGCCTACGAGGGCCAGAGATCGGAAGCTGGGTCGATCAGCTCCCTGGATTCAGCAACAACACAATCAGACCAGGATTATCACTACCTTGGAGACTGGGGACCTGAGTTTAAAAAGTTAGCTGAACTCTATGGAGAAATAGAATCTGAAAGAACAACTTAGGGGGCCCATTCTTGGAACACTCTAGAATTTGCTTCCTGAGCAAGTGGAGATATAACCTCAGCAATGACAAGGAAGAAGCCTGGAAACAGTACTTGGAACTGAGCAAGCTGTGCACAGCTACTGTAGAAACAAGTGCCCTTTTCATGATCGAAACTGGGTTATTTAATCGGAAGAAAGTCAAATTAAAAAAAAATACAGAGAAAAAGCTATTGTTCCTTGTGTATATTTTCAATTGCTCAATAAAGTCTGTGGTACTGTTTAATTAAGAATACCTGAATTAAGCCAAACAATGATATTTGTTTCAATATTTTGTGGTTTCTTTTAAAAAGCAAAACTAAACAGAAAGATTCAAAATCACTTACGACTCTGATTTCTAGGGGTGGTACACTGCAAAATGAAACTTGTGAAGGTAATCACAATCTCTTTTTTCCACTTTTCCGGGTGGACTCTCAACACCCACACTCTGTTGTGGTGACAGATCTCATTAGCTTTGTCTTGTATTTAAATTACATGAGGTGTACCCGGGATACCAGACCACTCCATCATGGACTTGTATGTAAGTTTCATTTGCCCTCCCCACTTCTTTTCTCCATACAAAATTGATGGAGCATGGGGATTTGCTGCTTGAACTATAATGTATGCAACTTCTGTGCACCAGTTGTGTGCTGCTCTGAAGCACGGGCACTACTGTCTCTGTCCTGCCTGCCCCCTTTATTTTAATAGGAGAACCCCCTTTTTTTAAATGGATACAATGAATAGTTTAAGACATACTCAGATAATCCAATATGTCAGGGAAAGATTTAACTTCAAGAACAGCTGTAAACTTTATCCTGTGCAAAATGTTAGAGAATTCTATTCTTTTATCCTTTTATTTTAGTACATTTAAATCAGCTGTTTGGATCATTTCTAAACCTAAAATTAGCTGTCAAATATTATGTTATTCGTTTTTGCTTCAGTCTGATTGGCTTGTTTATAACATGGGCAGTCATAAAAAATATGTACCTCACAAGATAGCAATGTAGTCTTAAAATTCATACACTTACGATTGACTTACCTTTGTTCCTTACACAAGTTCGTACATTCCCCACTTCACTGAATAACTAGCCCCTTGTATATTTGAGATAGACAGGAAAATGTGTAGGACTAGGAGCAAAAAGTAGGAGATTCACACTTATCCTTCGACATTTCCACCAAAGTCTCTGAGCTTCAAGATCCCTACCTACAAAATAAAGATGGCAAGAACTGCCCTGCCTACCTCACAGGGCTGTGTGAGGACCAATAAACATGTGTAAAAATGCTTTGCCCTCTGCAACGTGTTCTGTTACATTAATGCTTGCAGATACTATCTAGTTTTTAATTCCGTTAGCTTATAAATATATAGTTACATGCATTTGGAGTAAAATACTACGTTGTCATGGGAGAATATCATAAAACCTTCAACAGTGAAGTAACTGCTAACTAAACGTATAATACATAAGTTTAATTATTTTGATATGTTCCCAGATGATAAGCTAATTTTCATGGAATTTCTTTGCTTTTTCCCCCTAAGTTGTTTAGATAATATTTTGCTGTGGTTGCACTTGGTCTTATAAGAATTCATAGTGTAATGGTCCTATTCTCCAAAAATGACCACCTTTATGTATTTCAGATAAATTGGAATCCTGAAACCCACAAATTAAGAATTATTTCAAAGAGGAGTTTGTTTTCTTTACTCTTTAAATTTATCATAATCTAGTGTCTTCAAAAGTGATATTACATTTTCTGTCTGATTCAACTTATTCGCAAAATTTTGAATTTTGCCTCTGTTTGAAACTGCCCTTTGCTATCATTTTACAGTTTTGAGGTATGAGAAGTAAGTAAATTTAATTTGAATAATTCTCAATTTGTGTTTTAAGCCTGAGGAATAAAATGTAATTTAAGTTTTTTACAACATTTTAGCTTTCCAGATGCTGCTTTATCATTTTTTATATCTCAATGGCGTGCATTCCAGTATGAAGCTACATCAAAAGAGACACTCAGGGGCTGTGGGGAATAACCTCTGGAAACACATACTCTATTATGCTAATGCTGGACTACAGTCATCCTGAAAGAAGGGTAAACCTTTCCAGAAGTACCGTAGATCCTGGTGTTTCGACTTTCCTGTGCACAGAGGACTAGGAAAGCCAGATTTTCAAAGTCTGTTAGGCTTTTGGATTTAGATTTTTGATAAACTATCCATGGCTTTGTTTTGTTTTTGTATTTTTTTAATATTCATCTATAACTTTGCAGATGAATGTTTAAAAGATGAAAATGTATGTATACATTTAACCATTTACGTAAAAGCCAAGGACCTCTGCATGGTTTTGAGTAGTAAAATATTTCCCTGATTTTGCAGAAAAAGCACCCTAGACCCATCTAATTTTTATTATGCATTATAATTATAATAAATTGCTCCTAAGCCCCTAGTATTAAATCTAATATGAAGGCAAAATGGAGCTTCTGTAGTCTTGAAATATTATGTTTCCATGTTAATGTATTTTAGAATTTTGTTAATAAAAGCATTCCAAGTATTATTTTTATTTGAACTCTGAAACAAGGCAATTATATCAGTATTATAAGTATGGATTGGGTCTCATTTTTATTTTCTTTGCTACTTTGAGTCGAGAAAAAAATAAGGATATATAAATACTCTGCAAATGGACTGAGGTCATTTAACACCCAATGCCTTGTTTTACAATCTGCAGTTTGTGAATGTCAGAAGAAAATTCGCAGTGTTTAGTGGGCAAAGAATTTGCTCCTTGACTCTGAACATTCACTAGCCACAGTTAATCAGCTGTGGAATCATATGTGCTTCCATATAGAATCAGCTATGGAATCACTAATGTGACTTGGTGCATTTTATAAGCCTTAGTCGATATTTATAGATCTAAATAAAATATGACTTTGAATCAATTTCCTTTGTTCTAATAAGATAAATTTCTACAGACAGACCCTCTACAAAACGGTGGCTGCTAAATTAGAAGAAATATACATAGTTACAAGTTTTTTAATCCAAAGTGTTTCTTATGAGAATTTATAAATTCCAAATATTCTTTGTGCAAACACTAAGTTAATAGGTCTTGCAGAAATCACTAAAGATCTCTCATCAGAAATTGTTTCTATGACAAATCTGTACAAACATAGATTTGAAGAGGAGACTGAAGAGGAAATTATCACTGAAATAAGTCTCTATACAGAGTTAAGTTGTGACTTTCCTATATCCTGGTTCAAAAAAGAAAATATTCTAAGAGACATTACATCCACATAACCGTATACACACATATACGCATGCACATATATCTTCTTGAAGAATATTTGGAATGTAAAAGAATATTCAAAACAGTGACTTGGATAGTGATATGATTTAAATAAGTAATACATACAAAATTTTAGTACCCAACATATGGAAGATTTAGCTAGAAGTTAATGAACAGTTTTTGGCCTTTATTTTGTATCCAACCTTGGACTAACCTTCAGTGCTATCACTGACTGGAGTTGATTCACTGGTGTAGTTACACAGGGTGGACAAAATTATCAAATAGTTATAAATCTAAAATTTTAGAAATAATGATTCAATGGACACAATGTGGCTATTAAATACTAAGAAATGCTTTGATGTCGATGTTTAGTGTACTAAAACGTAGTCAGAAATCTGGGTAGAAGGAGAGAAGTGTATTGAATCCACCATTTTCAACAATATAAAGATAGCTTAAATATACAATTAGTCATTGTTTTATTTGTTCTTACACACCTGCACCCAAAGGTTTGATTTGTTGCTTCCTGTTTGGTTTAGTTGAATGTATAGGGTAAACAAACAGAAATTCAGGTAGACATTCATTTCAGCAGCCATCAAGAAGCACAAGTTAACTGAGCATGGTAATGGGTACACTGGAACGTGCATAGATCCAACACTTTGGGGGTAAGTCTTCATCTGCTTATTAGTATGGACAGCTATTCAACAAATCCAGAACTCTAAAGCTGATTATTCTGGAAAGAGAGAAGAGTGCCCTGTTTCCAACTCAAATTGTGCTTAGCTTCAAGGTATGGTAGCATTCAATTAACTTACTTGGCTTTCAATTTCAAGAATAGAACAAATCTCAGAACAGTTCTTGAGAGATATGTACTCAAATTCAAATTCTCTCTCTCTCTCTTTTTTTGTCCTTTAGGATTAAAGGCAAATTAAATATTATCTGAAGGAAACAAAACCATTTCAACTTTTATTTTCTACCTCATCTACAGAAGGTAAATCTTTTTGCAATATAATAGTACAAATCTCATGAACTCTACCGCCAAAAGTAGCTGACAACCATTTGAAGATAATACTAGCTCACAACTCACTCCCGTTTTTAAAGATTCCAAATAGATTTTTTAAATGAAAATATTAATAGTAACACTTTTTAACATGTCAAAAGATGTGTTTTAACTTTGACTTATACCAATGAAAGATGTAGTGAGGTGTTTTGTTTTTAATAAGGGAAGAGATCAGAGAACAACAAAACACATCTTTCTTTGAAGCATTGATGCAAAAAAAATGGTCTTAGGCTAGTGAGGAATGATTACGTTTATTCATTTTGCTGAATCTATGGAAATGAAGGATCTTTGTCCTTCAACACTACAAAGACATCACACCTATTTCAGTAATGATTCTTTTTTAAAGTCTTAAGTGAAAGCGAGTGGAGAAAATAGGCATTCAAGGTCTTGTGAAATTATATCCTATGGGGAAGGCACATGCCATCTATAGATTAAACTGGGTTCATCTGATGGTTTAGTCTTATTGTCCGGTGATATCAGCTTGGGAAGTAAGAAAATGGGCTATAATAGTTAGTGTCACTCTAATAATTTCATCAAGGCATCTTTTCTTATGTCAAAATGCATCAAATTTTTACTCTAAATCATCTACTGCTATTTTCAAAGTGCCTTTTCAAATGCCTTAGTTTCAAACAGAAATTCATACAATCTAACATTTGTTAATAGAGTAAGATTTTCTAAACACACACTATATGTAAGATACTATTGAAGGCACCGAAAGGGATGTAAAGAAAAATGTCTTAGTGATAGGTGTTATCATCAATGAAACTAGACTCTCACTTGAGAGTTAGACCTGTAAAAAGCTACAGACAACGTAATATGTAGCAAAAAGTGGCAAGTGTTCTAATATAGGCTTAGATACAATGCTAGGAAAGGTGGCAGGATCACATCAAAACTGTGTCAGTGATGTGGAACACTGATGTACTACTCTATAGGACGGGGGGAATGATACAAGTGCAGAGGGAGGCAGAAGCAGAGGAAGAAGTTTAAACAAAAGGACAAAAGGAAATTTCTCTATGTGGAATAGAGGATTCATGCAGGGAAATAATGATAATGTGCGATGTTAAGAGAAGTTAGAGTTATATCTGAGGTGACTGAATGGAACTTATTCTTTAACCACTGTCATTGAGTTTGTTTCCCCCCCAAACAGGAAAGTGACCATGATCAGACTTCTCTTTTAGGAAACTGAGTCTTTCATTAATGTCTATCCTTCTGTAAAGATATATTAATGAAAGATTATAGAGTTATGTGTACCTACAGAAAAAAATATTAGACTACTTTAATTACTTCCAAGAGATAATTATCTATTTCAGGAATATATCCTGAGAAGGTAAAAAAAAAAAAAAGAGCCATAGTTAATTTACATTTCAGGGTTTGAATGTTGCAGCCACTTAATCTTATCAAGTTATTCATCCTAGTAAAAATAAATTAAAATGAGGGCAAGAGAGATACTTTCGAGAAGAATACTTATTCATATAAATTTATTCTTAACTGGATAAATGTGTCTATCTTCTATAGGTACTGTTATAGGTATAAAAATATTTTTGAAGTAAAAAGAAGTAATATCCAAATACCAAAGACCAAACTGATGCCTTAATAAAACTATACCAGTTATTTTTAAATAAATTGTTTTTAATAATTAACACAAAAGATGTCACATACTCTAATGTTTCATGATATAAAAATTCCATTTGGATTTATTTTCAAAAAGTGACTATCATACAACATGAAGATTCAATGATTTGTTATTATCACAGGTAGACAGCCTGGAATCTCTTCTTTTATATCTTCTGTTTCTCACCTTTTCTTCTTTCACATTCACTTGCCTTTTTTTTTACAACCCTTGAAAGGCTATGTTTGAGTAATTGCTATATTTAATGTATTTTTCAGAACAAATTCAAGAAAATGTTTTTCAGAAACAGAAAGTCGTTATCATGTTATTTTCAGGGTTCTGATTTTCAAAGCATTTTCTCCTCCTCTGTTGCTAATCATGCTCTTCCTCACCATAAAATAATAAAAGAAAATTGCATTTAGAAAAGTACTCTGTGACAGTCACTTTCCTGTGAGCTGGAGGTTTCAATCCATGATGGGGTTTGGTTTTGTAGTTCTCAAAACACTGTGTATTTCCAATCTCCCAGAAGGCATCCTTCTTCATTCTTCCAAAGATAGCTGGGGTGAAAGGTTATTTTTGTTCATGTAAAATTTATTTCTAATATTTTAAATGGCTTCGATGACCTATTTTATGAGCCATTGAAATTAAAATAGTGCTTTACTCTTTCCAAAGCATCTTCAATATTATGTTTTAAAAGTTTAAAGTATAATTATAATTTTCAAAAGAATAAGTATAATTTTATGGATATCCTTCCCTTCACTAAAAGAAAACTTTGAAAATTGGTTTTTCAGAAAAACTAACACTGAATAAATCTCCAAAATTTCATCACCTAAGTGAAGTTTTCTCTTTTCAATAGCACGTAAGTTTCACAATGGTCATACAATGATAATAAATGGCAATTAGCATATCAATAAAATACCACATTACACATTCTTTTAATACTATCTAATAGTTTGATTGGTTTGTCAATTGTCATGCTGTGGCAGCTGCAAGTTGCTATGACACTGAAAGCTTTGCCACCAGTATTTTAAATACCAGCAGTGTCATCCATGGGGGACAGGTGTCAGTGGAGCTTCCAGACCAAGACAGACTAGGAAGAAGGACCTGGCCACCCACTTCCAAAACATTTGGCCATGAAAACCCTATGAATAGCAGTTGAGCATTGTCTAAAAGAGTACCAGAAGGTGAGACAATGGCACAAAAAGACCAGGCAGGGCTTCACTCTCCTGGACACACGGTCACTGGGAGTCAGAATCCATTGGACAACACTAACTAGAGTTTAGGCTGAGATACAATGCTCAAGCTTCTTTTCGTTTGTGTTTCACTAAATTCTCATCAGATTATGAATTCTAAGGCATAGAAAGATATACACTCTTTCCTTTGCCTCCCATCAACATTTGTCATTTTCTTTCATTTTCGTAGTCTTAAATTAGCTGTCCCTCCCATCCTTAGCTGTCTCAGTTTCAGTTAGATGGAATGAGTGATACAGGAAAGTGAAATGCTTTATTGCAGCAAATAGTCTTGGAAAAACCATGTCAAGACTCAGCTTTCTTGATTCCTAATCAATGTCTTGAATTCAAATATTAAATTGGAAAATATTACCTGAAAATATCTATACTTAGATTAACCAGGGAGAAAAAACCTTAGGTTAAGGAGTCTAAGATTTAGAACATGTCAGAAATCTGTGACTATGACTACTTGTATAAGTTTAAATGTAAATTTAAACATTGTTTTAATTCTCCTTTAGTTTAAAATAGAAATAACAATATCTTTATATTTACCTCACAAAGTTGTTATGAATACCAGATGTGGTTCTGTGTGTGAAACATAGAAATGAGTAAAATTCTTGGCAAATTGAGTACTCTTATTATTATGGTTTCTTTTTTGCTCCCGCAAGCTTTCCCTCAGGAAATTGTGACTTGGATTGTATATTACAGTTATGAAGGCTTTGCAAAGTTTCAACATAGTCTTAGCATGGAGATGTATTCTGCATCAAGCAGGGAAAGAAAATAATCATTCTAGTTTGAGCACATTCGATCCTTCTTTTCATCATGCAGAAGACAAAAGAGATTATAATTGCTATATTTCACTATGTGTATTGGATTTCCTTTAATACCCTTAGTACACAAAAATCTAAATATCAGATTAGACTAATAAATTAGAATTGTGTTATAAATTAGACTTACTCTTAACTTCCCCTTTGTTTCAGCATCTTTTTTAGTACAAATCAGTTTCTCTTGTTGATACGATTATTTTAAAAACATGAAATTTAATTCTTATGATTTTTTTGAAAAATATAATTGAACCATTTAGAGCAAGAATATTTGGAGGTTTATGAAAACTTAAACTTCAAGAGAAACAAAGCTCACTAGCATAGCCATGAAGCATATTATTTTCTTTTTTTGTGTCTGAGAGAGAATGGCCCTGAGCTAACATCTGTTGCCAATCTTCCTCTCTTTGCTCGAGGAAGATTGTCGTTGAGCTAACATCTGCGCCAGTCTTCCTCTGTTTTATGTGGGATGCAGCCACAGCATGGCTTGATGAGCGGTGCTAGGATCTGAACCTGTGAACCCTGGGCCACCAAAGACGAGTGTGCAAACTTAACCACCACGCCACCGAGTTGGCCCCAGCCATGAAGTATATTTTGCTTGATTAAGGAAACATAATTCTATAACGTCTGAGAGCTCTTTGAGGGAATTATAGGGACCTTATCATGTCTTAATAACACCATGTTATTATACAATAATTAATAAATACTCAAATATAATAAACACTTAAATATCATCCAGTGCTCGGAAATTCTTAAATAGGGTAGATACGAAGCAGGGTCTAGAAGAAAACCATCTCCTTCAAATTCGACTTTTCCCTTTATTCTACACACAACCCAGAGGCACTAGGTTGTGAATTTTCATTCATACATTATTAATTTTGATAGAGTTATATCTCCAAATAGAGAATAGAGTCTATTCTCCAACTTCAATCAAAGAAGAATGTTCCTATTTGAGGAGATACTGAATAAAATAAACATGATTTATTTAGAGGTTAATCCTTCACCTGCCAGACCATAAAAGTTCATATTCCACAGATAGGAAAAGAAATATTTGCTTTCATGAAACATAACTTCCTTTTGAGAAAGTTAACATTGTTGTATTTTATTAGCACAGAGCAACTTAAGAATATTAAGGCAGGTTTTATTGGAAACAAGAGTACATTTTGAGGGAATTTCTGCTTTCCTTTATGTCCCAATCATAG
Source organism: Equus quagga (assembly GCF_021613505.1). Lineage (NCBI taxonomy): Eukaryota > Metazoa > Chordata > Mammalia > Perissodactyla > Equidae > Equus > Equus quagga. The sequence continues at coordinate 105,345,699 of NC_060275.1, forward strand.
ACCAGCCCCTCTCTGTTAAATGGCAGCTTCATCTTTTGTTCATAAAAAGGGAGGAATCACTAATTAAGTAAAATAACAGAATTCCACACTTTTTGCTTTCTCTCTCCCAAATCTTATTTTGCTTCAACAAACGAATTTGACATCTAGGACTCTTCAGAAATCCCTCTGAAGTCTTCTTCAGTAGCTACTTATTTTTCTGTCAGTTAGTTAAAGGACTATTCTCTCAAATTTTCATTCAGCCTTTACACCAGGAAGACCATTGAAGAAGTTCAAAAAGAGAATTTAAAAAGCGAAGTAGAAAAAAATCAGAGTGCTGGTGAAATTGCACATTTTCCCAAGAGTGTTACTCCCAGAACATTTCATCACTGCTTTTAGTTAGTGGTTTCTTAAAGCCTAGCCAGGTTACACTCAATTTTTGGAAGAAAAAATTAAGTAGTAGGGGAACTGAACTTTTTATTTCCCAAAATGAAGGTTATGACAATATTACTTACTATAGAACAGAACTTGACCATAGGGAAGGAAAAGTAAATAAGGAATTGTGTTATAAAATGCTAGTGACCATGCCTAGGAGATTAAAGCCAGGGGTAGATGGAGGTCAGAATATTTGGAGTTGGAGATTTTCTCACATGGCAAAGGGGGAACTGAGAATCTTTAGGGGGCATTATAGAGCATAAAGGCAAGGATTTCATTGTACTCAGTCATACTTTTAAATAAAAACACTTGCCTATCATGAAGCACTGGGGCTGGCAAAGGTCAGTTTGGCAAATCAAATGAAAAAAGGGGGACAAAAAAACACCTCTTTGAGGAATGAAAATGCCCCATATTATCCATATTATTACAACAAAAGACTTTAGCGAAGCAGGACAGATAAGTAATAGCAGTCACTTTCTGTATGACCTTTAGAAAGCAAATTCTTGGTAATAGGAAAAAGTACTCAACAAGGATCCCTCCTTAGGAAAGCCTGCAGTGGCTGAATTTTCAGCTAGAAACTGGAAGGAAAAATAAAGTTACCCGGGGCTGGCCCAGTGGTGCAGCGGTTAAGTTCTCACGTTCCACTTCAGCAGCCCCAGGTTTGTCAGTTCAGATCCCAGGTACAGACCTATGCACCACTTGTCAAGCCTCAGCAAAAAGTGGAGGATTGGCTGCAGATGTTAGCTCATGGCTAATCTTCCTCAAAAAAGAAATAAAATAAAATTAATTGAAAAAATAAAACAAAATAAAGCTACCCTGATATAATATTGAGGGAGAAATTTTAGGAATCGAAATCAACTCATTAAAGGAGGAATTAACCCTCAATCTGGGAACATAAAATTTACAGTTGTTCTCAGGTCCAGGTCACAACACGCAGTAGACAAGATCTTACAAGAAGCACAGAAATAATAACAACATTTACCAGTTCCTTGTGAATCTTCTATGTATCCCATGTGAAGTTACCTTGAAAGACTTCTTCCTACATCCCACAGAACATTAAGCTTTTCCAGGAAAAATGATTGGAAAAGTTTCAACCCTGAGCCATGAATACTTTGAGATATTTCAAAATATTTTGAACTAGAAAAACAGCAGTAGAGAAGTCTTATCACAATTAATAATGGGTGAATAACAATTAACAATCAGGTGTCCCTGGGTGATGAGTAGGATGAAAAGGAAAACAGAATTTGGAGGAGACGCCAGGTTTTCTTTGATATTCTGCATTGTATCTATTCAGTTTAAGAATTTCCAAGCATTGGGTGATCTTTGAGTATTTATTATATTTGGGTGTTTATTATTTATTGCGTAATAACTTGGTGCTTTGATACTTGATAGAGTCCCTGTAATTCCCCGAAAGAGCTCTCAGATTGCAATAGGGCTCCCTGAGGTTACCAAACACATATATTCTCATGCTATGAAAGAGCCCAATGCACCAAATCATGAGTGCTCTACTGCTGAACTTATCATCAATGTAGTCATTGATTCCCTAACCATTAAAGAACCAGGAAGAGACTGTGTTCAAGGGATAAAAAACAGTCATTGATGAGAGTCGGATTTACTAGTTCATGACAATTTTTAGTCATGAAATATATGCATATTTTATAAATATTTATACATGTATAAATAAAGAATTAATATATTTAAATCTCCTATGAGCATATGCCCAATAACATTATTTTCTACTCTCCCAATGGTAGCCACTATCTTGTCTTTTGCTTTTCCTTAAAATTTCAGCAATATTTATCTTTGTGCCTTAATTCGATTGAATAATAATTTCTTCCGTGATTTTTTTCTCCCTAATATATTTTTTTGAAAGCTCACATTTTAGCATTGGCACATTTATCATTTAGCATTTAGCATTGTCAGTAATCCTGGTAGGAGGAGGGTCTTTGGAGCAAAAATCATACCAAAGAATTGTCCCTGGTTGAAACAATTGTTTCTGATGTTCACACTCTGGTATTTGTGAGTTGCTACTCAAGGAGAGTTCTCAGGAATCTCCTAGAAAGTCAGGTTAATGTCAACCAAGGGAATTCTGCATAAAAGGCACTCATAGTGTCTTGGAGTGGGAGCATTCACCAGGAGAGAAAATCTAGCTAGGTTGAGTACTCCACCTCTAGCCTGTTAATTGACAGTTTTTAAATGTTAATAAAACTTTGCATTCCTAAAAGAGATCCAAAGTATATATTATATATTACTCTTTTATAAAAGTTGAGGGACTCAATTTGCTGGTATTTTGACTTCGTTTTCTGTATCTATATTTGTGAATGCCATTTACCTACTGTTTTAATTTTTCGTATTGCCTTTTCTAACTCTGATGTCAAGGTTATTCCAGCATCAGAATAAAAATTAGAGCCCTTTACCATAGTTTTATTATTTGGAATAAGAGTTGAGAAATCCATTCTTTGAAAACCTGATGGAACTCATCTGTAAAATTATCTGGGCCTACATCGAGGGAGAGGAAAGTGAAGAAGAGTGAGATTTTTAATTCTTGATTCAAATGTTTAATGCTTATAGGAATATTCAGATTTTCTAATCCTTCTTGAGTGAGTTTTGGTAAAACTACACTTTTCTGGACATTTATTGTTTTAAAATGTTTAGCAAGAAGATATTCACATTGTCTTACAAACTTTTTAGTATCTACTGCATCTGCATTATTTCCTTTTTATCCTAAAATGTTTTTTTGCCTCTCCCCTTTTCTTTTTAACAAACTTGAAAGAATTTTGCCAATTTTATCATTTTTAATGAATAATATTCAATGTTCATATTTCTTCCCCTAGTATACTTTTTAATTTCCTAATTTCTGCTCTCAGCTTCATGCTCTTTAAAATTCCTTCTGCTTTATTTGGCTTTTTAAATTGATCTTTATCAACCATTTTAAGTTTGAAACTTAACTCATTTGAATTAAGATTTCCTTACTTTCAAATGTTAGCCTTCCAAGATACAAATCTTTCCCCCACCCTCTTATAATGGTTTATCTGTATTTATTAGGGCAATACTATGCTATAACATACAAGAGTCCAAATGTCGGTGGTTTATCAGAATAGAAGTTTATTTCTTGCTCTGGTAAAGTCTAGGTAAGTGTCCCTGACATGTAGTTGCATGTCTCCCAAGCAGTGACCCGTGAATCCAGTCACCTTCCATTTTGTTTCTCTGATATCCTTTAGGTCATGGAGTCATCTTCTGGACCCTCTGAATCCAGTTCCCTTCATGGAAAAGACAGACCGATCCACTCACTTTCTATTTGGTGAGAGCTGGTACCATGGCTCACCTAGTTGAAAGAAAAGGTATGAAACATTACTGGCTACGCAGCTTGTTAGAGTTCAATGCCCAAGGTATTCATGGGTGACTGGTCATGCATACATCCTCTGCCTACACATAACAAAATTCCAGACTCCCAGAAGTAAAGAAGATGTTCAGTATATACCATATATTTTTGCACAAAGAGTTTAAGTAACGTAAACCATGCTTACCAGATAGGAAACTGTGGGAAGTCTCCCAAAATCCAAGTTCTCAGATAACAGCCAGGAGCAAATTGCAAGCAGGCCTTTGTAAGGAAAGCAGTCCTACGTTTACTACATTAATTCTTTTCTACAAACTTACCTTGTTGTTTTTTGGGAGAAAGTGTCCCATTTCTCGCCATTAAGTATGTTAAATTTAGGTTTTTTTGGTAGATGTTATTTATAAAGTTGAGGAACTTCCCACCTATTCCTAGTTTGCTGAGGGTGTTTTTCATAAATGGGCGTATTAGTCAGGGTTCTCTAGAGAAACAGAACCAATAGGATATGTATATATATAGAGAGAGAGAGAGAAAGAGAGACAGAGAGACAGAAGGAGATTTATTGTAAGGAATTAACTCAAGCAATTATGGAAGCTGGTGAGTCCAAAATCTGCAGTGTGGGTGGCAGGCTGGAGACTTGGGATGCCAATCGTACAGATGAAGTCCAAGGACATTCTGCTGGAGAGTTACCTCTTGCTCTAGGATGCTAGTCTTTTTGTTCTACTCAGGCCTTCAGCTGATTGGATGAGGATACCCACACTGAGAAGGAAATCTGTTTACTCAAAGTTCACCATCTCATCTAAAAACATTCTCCAGGGGCCGGCCCCATGGCCGAGTGGTTATCTTCACGCCCTCTGCTGGTTTTGCTGGTTCAGATCCTGGGCGCGGACATGGCATCGCTCATTAGGACATGCCACAAATAGAAGGACCCACAACTAAAATATACAGCTATTTACTGGGGGGATTTGGGGAGAAAAAAAAACAGAAAAGAAGAAGATTGGCAACAGTTGTTGGCTCAGGTACCAATCTTTATAAAAAGGAAAATTCTCCAAATTGATACATAAAATTAACCATCATAAAGGGTGTCAGATTTTGTCAAATATTTTTCCTGCATCAATTTATATGGGTACATAGCTTTTCTTCTTTCGCCTGTTTATATAAAAGATTCCGTTGACTGATTTTCTAATGTTGGAATAATCTTGAAAATCAGAAGTAAATCCCATTTGGTCTTGGTAATTTTGTATACTGCTGTATAATAAAGACTTTGTGTAGTCTTTGTCTTGGGTTCTTGGGATGGAGCTTCTAAACCTCTGGAATTTCCTGAGTGATAGGGGGGGTCTTTGTTATTTACGGTGGGCCTTTAGGATCATTCCTTAATTTATGCTAATGAGATGACTTACAGAGGCCCCCAAATAGTTTCAGGATGAACAAAGGGTGGGAGCTGACCATGCCAGAAGGGCCAACAATGTGATTTGAGGGTTGGATCTTTGAGCCAGGTGACATCAGCCTAAACTGATGAAAAGGGAGTGGAAGGGGCTGGAGATTGGGTACAGTCACTTAGACAATAATTCAATCAATCGTACCTACATGATGAGACCCAATAAGAACTCTGACACTAAAACTCAGTTGAATTTTCTGGTAGTAAGCACCTTGATGTGTCAGGAGGGTGGCATGTTCTGATTCAACAAGGAGAGGACATGATGCTTCCTCATTTGGGATCCTCCTAGGCTTCTCTCTATAGTTCTCTTCATTTGAGAGTTCTTAATTTGAATCCTTGATAGTAAAATAGTAATTGAAAATGTAGCATTTTCCTGAGTTCTGTGAGTTACTCTACTAAATTATAAAATCTGATGAAGTTAAGGGAATCTTAGAATTTGTAGCCATTTAGTCAGAAGTGCAGATGGTATGGGGACCCCTGAATTTGTGGCTGGTGTCTGAATTGAGAGCAGTCTTATTGGGGGCTGTGCCCTTTACCTGCAGAGTCTGTGCAAACTCTGGATAGTTCGTGGCAGAACTGTATAGACCACATTGGATTCAATTTAATTTTTTGTTGAGGATTTTGGAATTTATGTTCAAGAAAGATATTAGTCTGTAGTTTTCCTTTCTTGCAATATCTGGTTTTAGTCTTAGGGTAAGGAAGACCTCATAAAATGAGCTTTGAAGTGCTCACTCTGATTTTATTTTCTAGAACAGATTGTCAACAAGTACTATCATTAATTCCCCAAGCATTCGGTAGAATTTATCAGTGAAACCATCTGGTTCTGGTTCTTTCTTTTTTGGAAGTTTATTAATTATTGATTAAATTTCCTATTAGACATATCTATTGAAATTATCTGTTTCTCCTCATGTCAGTTTCATTAGTTTACATCTTTTAAGGAATTGCTCCATTTCATCTAATTTGTTGAGTGTTTATAATATTCCTTTGTTATCCTTATAATATCCACAGGATCTCTTGACTTATATTGCCTTTCTGTTCTTGCCTGATGTCTACTTTTTTCATTAACACTTTTAACGTATTAATCGTAATTCTTTTACATTCCAGAAACTTTGTCATAACTGAGTCTGATTCTGAGGCATGCTTGGTATCTTCAGATTGTTTTTTTTCTTATCGTTCAACATGTCTAATAACTTTTGGTGAGAGCCAGATATGAGTGATTGGGTAACAGAAACTCAGGTAGGTAGGCCTTTACTGTGAGGTTCTGTGTTAATCTGGTCAGGAATTGGACGCTGTTTACTGTTTGTGTTACCTGCACATGCCAGAGAACACAAAATCCTCTATTGTTCTTGTTTCCATCTTTCCTATTGTTTTGAACTCCTTCTTCAAAAGAGTCTGTGTCTTGCAGCTCTTTAGATTGTAATCCACTGTTATTATACTGTAGCCCTGTTGATAAGGTGGTAAGATGTGGGGAACAGGAAGTGTCCTACAATCTCATAATTAAATCTGGGCATTTTTGGTTATTCTGTGTCCTGGGCTGTAATTTTTCAGAAGTGCTTCTTAGCTTCCCCCTCCCTTATCCTTAGCCTAGAGGTGAATGGAGTCAGATAAATGCTCTTCCCCTAGGTAGGATAAAGTGCTGATAAAACCTTTTTTTTCCCCTTTTCTCCTGTTACAAAGAAGGCTCTGTGTTTATTTCTCAATGGTTAATTTTTCCCTCACCTTGCTAAAGCCAGCAGGAAATCTTTCTGGACTGTTCAATGAAAGAACCTAATGGAATTCTTATAGGTAAAGCTCACAAAATTGCAGACCCCCCCAAGACTGAGGCCTCAGGATTTTCTCATGCTCATGCTAGTCCACAATCAGCTTCTAGCAATTTGTCAAAATGACCATTTAAGTGTCCTTACCAATTTTTACTCCAACGGCTTCTGATCCAGGCAAGCAAATTTTGGCTGTTACTCCTTGTATCAGCATGTCTCCAGGGATATCTGTGTGGCAGTTTGTCCTGAGGCCTCATTTCTCTGACAGATCCAAGAAAATTCATTGATTTTTAGTTTATTCAGATTTTTTCTTCTTATAAAAATGGAGTGATGATTTCCAAAATTCTTACATGTTAGAGCTGAAACCAAGAGTGACTGGTCATTTTTAATACACTCATTCTTCTATCATACATTCAATAAGCACTTCTGCTTATTTAAATATATAGATTGTAGCTATTTTAATTAGTATTTTTTATTTCCATAATCCTTGGTCTTCTCGTCTTTGAGGTGACCCTGCTGATGTCTGAAGAGCAGAGACTAGTGGTCCCCACAAATTCTGCCCCGATTGCAGATTTGTGAGCAAAATAAATGATTGTTGATATTGAAAACCACCAAATTTGAAGTGATTCACCGTGAATTAATAAAAAACTGGAATATGTAGATTAAGGGAAGATTTTTGTTGTTGTTGTCTTGTCCAGCACTAGAGTTACTGTCAACCGGGAGCTATATCAAAGTAAATAAT